>NC_090929.1:436238730-436547980 GCF_040938575.1 Ambystoma mexicanum
GAATGTGCATATAATAGCAGTGAATGTTTTATTGTGTTACTTACCTGTGGTTTTTCATTAATAAGAATTTGAGGCCTGAATAAATAACTATTTATATACAGTCTGCTTAACTTGTACTACTAAGAGTGTTCTGTGTGTGCTTAACTGAACCCGCCACCAATCTTACACTTCCTACGTCTAAGCCTGGCTGCTCAGTCACACTACCCAGATAGAGTTTGGCAAGACAGTTGGTCACCAGAACAAGGTTGCCTCAGAATCTGTCCACGGGGCGATTCTGAAAATCCATATGAATACTGGATATGTCAAAACTACTGTTCCTAGCCAATGTGGCCAAATAGGAGTTAAAAAAGGCAAAAACTGCGGGAATATCAGCAAAGATCGCCTTCAGCACTCTGTAGGCCTGCTTTGTCCTTTTTGCTGAACACAGAACCAGGAAAGCGCAATAGTGGCAGGCCAAAGCCTAAATACCCTTGCACAAAGGGGCTGGCTAAACGCCAGCCTGCCAATCACTAAAAGGGGCTGAGGGTCAGATGACCAAACATACTCAGTAAGTGGGACTGCCACTCAGCCTTAGTCACCCAACAGAGGAATTGAGTGAGAGGGATAGTCCTGATACCAATACTGGCTTAAACCAGCTAGGAACAATATGGAGGCTGCCCTTGTGGGCTCACAAAGATTCTAAGTGGGCAGAACAACCACCTCGGCCTACCTTGAGATCACCTAGACAAAGAAAAGCCTTGAAACACAAAATGCGTGAAAGCAAGATTTTTAAAAAAACATTGCTACTCCAATGGCTATTAAAATGGTAGATTGGACTGCCAATGTGGTAAAATGGCTTGCACCCATGGTATAGCTCCCACCAACCTACTCCCTAGCCTGTGTAGAGTGATGAAATCACTCTAGGGCAAAATGTGGAGCCTGGGAGGCACCCATGGGACTGGACAACTTAAGGACAATGCAATACCATATGCCTTATATAAAGTTAAAAAAAGGCCAATTATAGGGGGACTTCGGAATGACACCCAAAAGGTGACCCTAGAACCTGCAAAATAAGAATTCTGGCTTAAAAGAGCTTATTTGAACTGAAAGATCTGCATGCGTAACTTTTTTCTAGAGACAGAATGACTAACTGTACCTTTGTGTCAACCTTAATTCTCAGGGGTAGAAGGCTAAGTGTTGATGCTTTGTCCACCTTACTAACCTTTAAGAGAGGTTTGGCTGTTTCTAGGTATGAATCTTGGATAAAAAGGGGGGCTCCTGCAGCTATTCGACAGATCATTGTTGGAACCAAGACTTCTACGAGGAAGAGCAGCCCGCGGACGACCAGTGAATGACTCCAGCAGCTGACTAGCACCGGTAAAGACCTGTTCCTCTGTTTGATCTTGGAAAACCTGTGTTGATGCTTTAACACTTAGATCGGTGGGAACAACCAGTCTACGCCCCTGCTCGAGGATCCACATCTGGAGGCCTTCAGCAGGTCCCTGTTCCACCCAGTGGACTGACCAGCTCCTTTTTGGGCTAGCTCACTTCAGACACTGATATTTTGAGCAGAGCCTTGGGACATGCAAGATATTAAGCTTATGCCATAAATCACCTGCCCTTGCACTAAAAGGGAACCTGTACTGTGGCTGCTTCTGTGTTCACCGCTGGAACATCGCCTGTCACCACCTGACCATAGTGACCTTTGCTGGATCTCATCTTCGTGTCCCTGGAGTGTACCCTGACGATCTCTACCACATCATTCTTTTGCCTGGCTTCGTTTGGGTCTTCAACTGGAAGCTGTCCGGAACCGAATCCTAACCAACACAACCGACCAAAAGTACATCTGGTGAAACAAAGTATCTCTTCTGTCTAGACATCTAGACAACCCTTGCGAAAGGAACCAAGACAGAAGAACAAACCTGTAAAAGTCTGGAACCTCCACAAGTGATATCCAGTAAGAACAATAAGCATAAAAATACAAATAGTTATTAGGCCTCTGGTTTACACACGAAGCAGATAAAAATACTAGGCAAATATCGTCACATAAAACCATTATAAAAACATATGACAATGCATTACTTACCGTAAAAGCATTTCTGATGGTTGCATCTGCTTAGATTCACATGCTGTGCATAGGTCCGACATCCAGTGGTCACTGCGGAGTATTGCATTTTGTTTTTCGTAGTCGAAAAGGGGACGTCGACAAGGCGTGTCTGTAACACTATCCCTATAGTGACGTGCGTTGTACCCACAATCCCTCACGCGTCGAGGTCCCTCTGTTTGTATTTTTCTGCCCTGAGGGAGCCTTTTAGCCGTGAGTGAGTACAGAAAAGAGAGAAATATATATAAAAGGATGTCTATGTTCCTTCCATCCGAGCGGGGAGGAAGGGTGGGCGCATGTGAATCTAAGCAGATACAACCATCAGAAATGCTTTTACGGTAAGTAATGCATTGTCTTCTGATGTTTGTTAATCTGCTTAGAATCACATGCTGTGCATAGACTAGCGAGCAGTACCCGGAGTTGGCGGTGGGTTATGAGAAGGAACAGTAGAGAAAAGATGTCTTAATACTGCCTGCCCAACCTGGGAATCAGATCTAGAGTGTGCATCTAGACAGTAGTGTTTTGTAAATGTGTGCACAGAACTCCAGGTTGCCGCTTTGCAGATGGACTCAAGGGGAACATTTGCAATGAATGCTATGGAAGCCCCCGTGCCTCGAGTGGAATGTGCTCTTGGCTTGAAGGGTAGTTCTCTCTTAGCAAGAGTGTAACAGAGAGTGATGCATTGAACAATCCATCTAGATATAGTGGATTTTGAGACCGCATCTCCTTCTCTTCCTGCTGCCACCGAGACAAAGAAACTGATTAGTCTTTCTCAGTGGTCTGGTTCTTTCCATGTAGAACATGACAGCTCTGCGTACATCTAGTGTATGCAGACTTTTTTCTCCCGAGCTGGAAGGGTTTTGAAAGAACGTTGGTAGTTCTATAGTTTGGTTTACATGAAATTTCGAGATGAATTTAGGTGCAAACCTTGGGTGTGTGCGTAGAACCACCTTATCTTTGTGAACTGTTACGAAGGGGTCTAGTACAGAAAGAGCCTGTAGTTCACTTACTCTCCTAATGGAGGTGATAGCTATTAGGAAAGCAGTCTTAAGGGTGATATCTTTAAGAGTTGCCTTGTGCATGGGTTCGAAGGGAGGGCCCATGAGTCTGGAAAGTACCACATTTAAGTCCCATCCGGGAGCTGGGTTAGCTATCGGAGGGTGTATCCTCTTTACCCCCTCCATGAAGGCTTTGATAACTGGTATCTTCCACCACGACACTTTAAGTTGGGAAGTGGTGTATGCAGAAAGTGCCGCTAGGTGGACTTTAATGGAATTGAACACTAAACCTGAATCCAGTAAATGGGTCAAGTATAGAATAATGTCAGTAGGAGAGCAGTCAACTGGGTTGATGCTAGTACATCTACACCAGATAACGAATCTTTTCCATTTGCTAGAATAGCAGTGTCGAGTATTAGGTTTTCTGGCTTCCCTGAGGATGTCCATACATCTCTGTGGGAGTTGTAAATGTCCAAATTCTATGATCTCAGGAGCCAGGCTGCTAAGTTCATGGTCTGAGGGCATGGATGCAGTGTTCTGCCCTTGTCTTGTGACAGCATGTTGTACGGGCAGGGAAGTTTCACTGGGGGAGATAGGGACATCTCCATCAAGTGAGCGAACCATGGCTGCCGGGCCCACATTGGGGCCACTAGTATCATTGTAACCTGCTCCTGATGCATCTTGTGCACCACTTTGTTGAGAAGGGGAGTCGGGGGAAAGGCGTAAACAAATTTCCCTGACCATAGAATCGACAGACCGTTCCCCTTGGACTGGTTCTGGGGGTACCTGGAGGCGTAACCTTGGCATTGTGAGTTTTCCAGAGTTGCGAACAGGTCTATTTCCGGGAATCCCCATTGAGTGAAGACGTCTAAGACGATGTCTTTGTGTAATTGCCATTCGTACTCTCCGGGCAGGGGGAAGTCTCTGCTGAGTTTGTCTGCTAGAAGATTGAGTTCCCCTGGTACATGTTGTGACAGTAGGAACATGTTGTGTCTGAGAGCCCACTTCCATATATTCTGGGACAGTTTGTACAGTCCTGGAGAGTGAGTGCCTCCTTGCTTGTTAAGGTAGTACATGGCTGTGGTGCTGTCTGTGAGGACCATCACTGTCTTTTCTTGTAGCCGTTTCTGAAAGGCTTTCAGTGCTTTGAACACCGCTAGTAGTTCCAGCAGGTTTATATGCTTGGATGCTAAGCTCGGAGTCCAAACTCCGTGGGCCGTCTGATGGGATAGGTGAGCCCCCCATCCTGTAAGGGATGCGTCTGTGGTTAGAGTGGCTTCCACTGCGGGTGTGGCAAAAGTTTTCCCTAATAACAGGTTTTCTTTTGTCCACCACCGTAGCGAGAGAACCAAGGCCTGCGAGACCACCACTAGATCGTCCCATTGTCCGCTGGCCTGACACCACTGGCTGTAGAGCCACTCTTGCATTGGGCGCATGCGCAGGCGCGCGTGAGGTACCAAATAAATACATGACGCCATCATCCCTAGCAAGCGCATTGCTTTGCGTACCGTTCCTCTCGGCCTGCTACATAATGGGGAATTTGAAACAGCATGTTTTGGACCCTCTCGTTGGAGGGGAATACGAGGCCGTCCTTTGTTCGAATTAGAGCCCCTAGGAATTGTTTGGTTTGGCTGGGGTCTAAGCTGGACTTCTTTTCGTTGATGGAGAAGCCCAGTTGGGACAAAAGGTCTACGGTCTTTTGGGTATTGGAGAAGCATGTTTCGTAAGAATCCCCTGTTATGAGCCAGTCGTCGAGGTAAGGGTATACCGGGATGGATAATCTGCGCAGGTGGGCCGCTGCCACTGCCAGTACTTTCGTGAATACCCTTGGTGCAGATGCTATCCCGAAGGGTAGTACTCTGAACTGGTAGTGTTTGTCCTCTATTTTGAACCTGAGGTATTTTCTGTGCGATGTCAACATTAAAATATGAAAGTATGCATCTTTCATGTCCAGTGTTGTCATGTAATCCCCTTGAGATAACAGTGGGATTACCTCCTGTAAGGTCACCATACGAAACTTTTGGGGTTTGACAAATATGTTAGCCGGCCCCCGACCGGTGATGCATGGGAGGGGACCCGAATTTTCAGGTCATTTGCTGGTATTGGGCGTGGAACCTCTGGGGCTGGAGCCACGACCTCTTCCTTTGCCACGGCGTTGGCCTCTTTGACTGAACTGGGTGTTACCCTGGTTAGTGGGCCAGTTGGAGCCAGAGTAATATTGTTGTTGTTGGTTCTGCTGCTGTCTTTGGCCACGAAAGGAGCGTTTATTACCATAGCCTCGCCTGTTAGGGGGCCTAGAAATTTGATCAAGAGTCTTGATGGTATCAAACTCTTTTTTAGCATGTTCTAGGGCCTCATCTACTGCTTTCCCAAACAGATGCGTCTGTTCAATGGGTTTATTTATGAGGGAGGCTTGGGTTTCGGGCTTAAAACCTGAATTGCGTAGCCAAACGTGGCGCTTGAGAAGTATTCCCTGCACTAGGGAGCGGCCAGCCGTCTCAGCGGCATCTAGGGAGTTCTTAACGATGCCCTGGTTTACCAGTGTGCCCTCTGATATTATAGCTAGCAGGCGAGAACGCAGAGGTTCAGGTGCTTCCTCTGCTTCGCTGCGCAGCTTGTTCCACTGTGCATCTGCGTAGCTAGCTAAAAGAGTTGTTATTAGCAATTCTAGTAGAGAAGGCGGCGGAGGTCGTGATTCTCTTCCCCAGTGCGTAGAGTTTTTTGCCTTCTTTGTCTGGAGGTGCTTCACTAGTGGATAGTGGCACCCCTGCTCTTTTTCTTGTGTTGGTAACCACAAGGGAGTCCGGAATAGAGTGTCCTCTGATGTATAAAGGGTCAGAGGATGAAGGGCTGAAGAGCTTTTCTATTCTAGGGTTGACCCCTCTTACTAAAGCTGGGTTAGTAAGGGAAGGAGAAATTCTTCTTTTAATAGAAGCCAGGAGTGGAATAGATTGGCTAACAGGGGCTTTTTCTTTGATGACTTTTTCTACAAAGTCAATGTCTGGAAGAGTTTCCCCTGTATCAATCTCAAAATGCGCTGCTGCCTTGCGCAATAGTGCATTGAGGGAAGGTTGGTCATCTATGGGAGAGGAGTTCCCATGTGAATCCTTGAGAGGAGAAGGGAGAAAGGCATCAGGGTCTGAATGTACGGATGGGGATTGCCAAGGCTGCACTGACGGTGAATGCCAGGGCTGCGAGGTAGCTGTATCCTCTTCAAACCCTGTAGCAGTGGTGTAAGGATCTTCTTCGAACCCCTCTTCCTCAAGTTCTACCTCTTCTTCTCCACCCAAACACTCCTCATCTTCTTGGAGGTATTGCTCCTCCTCAGTGAGGTCAACCAGCCTAGGAATCTTGACTCTAGGGTCATCCTGTGGCCATTCTCTTTGTCTTTTGTGAGTGGGTGGGTCTTGGTTTCCTAGAAACCTTTCCATTTTCTCCATGCAAGAATGGAGTCTTTCAAGGGTCTCATGGGGTACCCCTGAATAGTCTAGAGGGGGGAAATTAGTGTTTTCGCCTTCGAATCGTTTCGAACGCTCCCACAACGTCGATGAGAGGTTCCCGTCTCCTTCTGAAAAGCCTTCAGGTAGTTCGGAAGCGTCCTTTGGAGAAAGGGGCAGTTCCTGGCTACTTTTATGTTTTTTCGACGCGGTATTCGACGTTTGTTTCGTCGTCCGCGTACGTTTGTCTTCGGCGACAATTCTCGCTAGGCTCTCGACCACGATTTTGTCCGTCGAGGGCTCTGGTGTCGACGTTGTGTGCGTTGCGCGTTGTACCTCGACGGTCGCTCTATGGAGCGTTGCGTCGGATTTTTTTGGGGTAGCGCCCATGTTAGATGGAAGCCCAATCGCTGGTCGCGGCTGCGTTTGCGGGTGGGGCTTGTGACCTTTACGGTCTGCGGTAGACGCCGGAGTGCCCTGCGTCCCCTTCGGCGCTGATGGATCCTTCGTTCTCGACGAAGAAGAGCCGTGGGTAGTGTGTTTAGCCTTATGGGGTTTGTGTGCGTCCTTGTCGCCGGGGTGTTCATCCCCATAAGCAGGGCGTGAGCCGAGCCCGTCGGGGCCGGGGACGGACGACGAGGAGCGGGAGCGCTCCTTCTGGGGGTTCATGACTTCCGTAACGGACGTCGAGTTATCGCACTCCTCGTCACTTTCAGTAACAGCGGCAGCGGGTGAGGAAACTGACTTCGACATTGCGTAGTCCGCCCACCTCTTAACCCTACGTTCTTTAAGAGTCCTGGGTTTTAAGAGCTTGCAGGCTGCGCAGCTGTTCTCTAGGTGATCGAGGGGTAAGCAACGATTACAGAGCTTGTGCCTATCTTTCCAAGTATATTTGCCCCTGCAGCGTGGGCAAAACTTAAATGGTGTCCTCTCCATAGCTGAGGCAATAATAGCTGGCGATAACAACCCCAAGGGAAAGAAAGGGGAGAAAGAAAGACATTCTCAAAGAGAAGAGACAAAGTTCTAACCCCCACTCTCCCTACTGTAAGTTGGCCGTCGAGGCCAGGCCACGTGTTCGGCAGCGCCGAAGGATCTCCTCCGCTCTTCCTCTCCGTCGAAAATCAGTTCGGCGGAGAAACAGCTTCACAGCTAACGTCGAGGGGGAGGGATCGTTATCAGTATATTAAGTTATGACAAAAGGACCGAGGTCCGTGGCAAGTATAGCAATGTCTCTCTAGGAGCTCCGCGAAAAGCGACCAGAAACTGGGTGGAAAAAAACAATCTGAGGGACCTCGACGCGTGAGGGATTGTGGGTACAACGCACGTCACTATAGGGATAGTGTTACAGACACGCCTTGTCGACGTCCCCTTTTCGGCTACGAAAAACAAAATGCAATACTCCGCAGTGACCACTGGATGTCGGACCTATGCACAGCATGTGATTCTAAGCAGATTAACAAACATCAGAAATATATATTCACCATTAGGACAGATAGATTAGCATTTGAATCAATGACCACTTCAACACAAGTAGTCATATGCATAGGAATAGACAGCACTCTTCAGAAAAAAAAAGAAGAAAAAAAAATATCACAGAACAGCTCCCCTAACTCTTATAAAGTCCATCCCTAAAATGGTTTGGGGCCTTGTGCCCTAATGTCACCGATTCAGAAGCATTCCCTCTTCAAGTAGGCATATACAGAGATTTGCAGTGCCACTGGTTACGTTTAAGAAAGAGTCACAAAGTTGGATAAAAGTTAGCATTGAAGTGGGAGGACAAGTGGCCTGTTGTGGCAGGCTGTCGAGTTCCAAGTCTGTTTATTGTGGCCGTTAGCCTGAGGAGGAGCCGGTGTGCTACTGAACTCGAGAAACTCTACAAAACATCATTTGGTGCGCGGAGCGCACGCGGAGGAGTGGGAGGACAAGTGGTCTTTTGTGTTCCGTCGTGGGCAGGAGACAGCCCTTTTACTGCCGTAACAGCATTAATTACGATCATGAACCACGACCTTAGAAGACTTCGGACTACGGCTGGCCGGCGCGTAGAAGACTTCAGTAAGCGGGAGCCCGCAGGGAGGGAGACTGTTGGGGTAAAATCCCCTTTGATCCTTCTTGTACTACTTAATACTATTTTAGTATTATGCACAGATTTGCTAGAATAACAATTATAAGGAATACGGTATATGCCCGATACCTTAAGGAAGTGTATCACGTGACAAATTTAAAGTACTACACGCAGCTCCCAGCGAGTGTCTCACAGAGACGCTGCCAGCTTTTACAACAAGGAGAGAGAGATACAGTGCAATCTCAACTCGATATAATTTGAGGAGCGGACCCCTAGTGGACGACTTCAGAGTCCCGGAATGGGATGGCTCATACATGGAAAAATCTGCACAGCCACAGGAAGATCATCAAGGGTTATTAAGTGTTAACACTCCTTTGGGCGGGTTGGTTCAAGTTACTGCCCAAATTCATCATGCAACTGCCGTCCAAACGGCCACAATGGAGGCGAGCCTCGTTGGGGGGACAAACCCTTTATCTACAAGAGTACATTATTTTACCCTGTCAGCCACCAACATCAAAGGGACAATAGATCGTTTCTTCCAGAGACGTAGGCACAAGAGTATGAGTGTTGTTACTACAAGTGCCCAAAGGCCTCAATATCAAGATCTAGACACTATTGTTGAGAACAAACAACCAGGACTGTTGGGGTTGGGCCTGGATCTTTCACAGTCATCCAATTATTCATCTAACTCAATGAATAACCCCCTGTAACAAGGAAATGTGCTTAATTCAACCGAGGAGTCCAGGGGGAGAGTCCGCGGCCTCCGTCGAACCGAAGCAGGGTCAACCAGTTAACATGAATAATACAGTCCTGCAGATTCCGAGCCAAGACATGAGCAGGGGGGATTACACCCTTCAAGCTTTAAACTTAGTCCTTAATTCACTGGTTAAGGTCTTTGAACTAATGAAGGGAGACGTACAAACCCACACAGGAATCCTCATGGAAATGGCAAAGGACAGAGCAATTTGAATTTACAGTTGTGGGCCTGAGCAATGCAATTAATTGTTCAGTTGCACCCACTCTGACGGAGCTGGGAGACGGACTCTTAAAACAAAGTGGAGAGCTGACTGGGATAAAGGAATCACTGTACCTGTTGTTGGAGGAAGAAAAGGAGACTAAGAAGTCTCTTGCTTATCTCATACAGCTACAAACGATAGAAAAAACCAAGGACCTGGAAATGAAACTAACAATTGAGGAGGATTTACCTAAATCAGCCCAAATAGCTGATGATACCCCTCTTTCCGAGTCAGTCTTGGAAGAGTTTTGTCATTTGTCTCAGGCTGCTGAACGGATAATGGAGCCATCAATATCAACATCAGAAGAAATAATTGAGATACCAGCACAGGAAGAAACTGAAAACAATACCATGGAAAGCAAGTCCACATGAGTCATATAGGAGATGGAGAAGGTAAAGACACAGAAAACAAAAGCCTAACTTACTAACATCCAAGTCATTGGGAACACAAGAGAAGACCAAAAACATGAAGGGGAAAAAAGTTTAAAAATCTAATACAAACAACTTTGTGAAGGGGCTTAGTGCCAAGGGAAAACAGAGGAAAATGGAGAAGCAGAAATAGAAAAACAAATAGAACCCCTTGATCCCAAAGCACCAGTCGAAGACAAATTAAAGAAAAGTAGAAAGGTAAATGCACCAATGACGTCAGAGGAAGGTAGCGTGTTTAAAGCCACTATAGGAGTCCAAACTGAGGATGGGTGGTGCCAGAAAAAAGGGCATGGGACCTCGTACCAACAGGAAGGTGTTCGATCCACGACAACGGGGATACTGCTTAAGCGGGCACCACGTCAAAATCCAGTTCCAAAAACTTTACCCCAGAGAGACATTGGTTTAAAAATAGCTCCAATATCCTATATGTTGTGGAAAAAGACCTCAACAATCACAGGAACAGTGGAAATTCGAACCGAATCCCCCAATGGAAAAGACGAGAAGATGTCCTCTCAAGTTGAAACAGAGACGCAAGACCAACCAATAGTAAGCCATGAAGATAGGAATACGGTCACCTCTTCAATAGAAGAAGTCCCTGGAAGCCAGACTTCTGGTGGGGGACATAACCTTATTGGCCGTGAGCGTAGTCAAGAGGACTTAGCACCCTATGCAGTACTCAGACTCTGGTTCACAAGTGATAATAGATAAACTAAAAAACCATTGAATAGGGGGTAATACTCTCAATGTTTAAAAGGATACCAGATCTTTACCTATTCTCAACTAAGATATTGAGTATGTTCAATTTCCAGAGTTTGGTTCTACATGCTTGGCAGAGGTAGGGTTTGGCTCCAAGATTGGTGTAAAAGCTATTCTTAATGTTGAGGACAAGCTGTGTCTGCAAGGCCTAGAAGTGTATGAAACTAGGTCACGGTATGAAGCAGGTGCTTTGTGTATTAGTGGAAAGGAATGGGCACCAGATAAAGAATTGCATGTACAAAATAAGTTGCAAATGAGTCAAGATGCGGAGCCTCGGGGGGGGGGCTGAACAAATACCTTGGCCAATGCTACCTGATATAATAATGCAAGTCTGCCAGAAATTGGGAGTGGGACCGACATCTCTTTAGTTGGGAAAATATCAGAATTAACAGCTTGCCAACCGGGGGCCTAGTGTACCTGAGTCTTACTGATCCAGGGCACCCCCGCCAGTCCTTTCTGCACTTACCTCAGGGCCCTGCACCCACCCTCACTCAATGCACTTGAGAATTAACCCGAGAGTGGCTCTCTCTGCAGTTACCACAGTCTCCACCGACTGAGTGCACTTGGACCTCCCCCTCCTCTGGTCGTCCTGTGCACTTGCACTGTCCGAATGCACTTTTGCCTGAAGATCATCTGTCTGTTCTCCCTGGTCTTTACACTTTAATGATCACTTGGTAAAACTGCTGAATCGTCGTCAGGTCTATTTGCTGTATCTCAATTATTAAATGTATTATATTCACTTACTATGCCTGTGCAGACTATTATCATCTCTGAATTTTGCACTTTGAAACACTTGCCTGTGTATAGGAGCTTTATAAATAAACATTACCACTACCATACAAAGTGCTCAAGTGAAGGACGCTATAATGGTTCCTGCAAGGATCAGGAGGAAGAGCCGGAGACAGGATTCCCCTGCATGGGAGGCAGAAGAGCTTCACTATAAAATATGAAGGAATCAGCACAAGCCCAAAGCAAAGGTCCTTCACAATGCATCATGTTCAGCTACTCGGGCTTGATTGTAGGTACGTACTAAGGAAAGGCTCAGGAGCCCCAAACCCTCCCCGCACCAACGGGGCTACCTCAATCCACCAATCATCATCCCTTAATCATTTGCAGTGGTTGTACATCCAATGAGGACTGGCCAGCAGAACCCCAGAACTCCACTTTCAAAGCCATACACAAAGATTTGGCTTGAGGGGTCGGAAAGATCCACATCCAGTCAGAACTGGATGGCACTCACTCAAATGGTCACAATATCACCCAACTACGATGGGTAATTTTGGAAACTACACTCATTACCAAGGGGTGGGGACTTTGCTAAGAAACGATCCCAGAGGGAATTATGGTAGATACATAAATTAGACACAGTCCAACCACATGGTCTCAATGAAGATTTTTACTTAGGATCCTTCCTCTGAACAAGGTTGATAATGATACTGCAAAGATTGTTGTCAAAATGTATATGCTTCATACCTTAAATGGTTATAGGAAATCAGATTGTACATACTATGTTGAATGGCCACTACCTACCTGTATTTTTGACTTATTTTGTGAAATGTCTAGTACTGCATCAGATTGTGCACTCCAGTTTTAGGAGACGGGAACCATCTTAGCTATACACCATATATACCATAGCACCTTACTATTTATTCTGACAACAACAGTCTTTCTGGCACTTCACTGCTCTTTGAGTCCTAGAAATACCCTTACTGATATGAAGTAAGCAGTGAAAGGTATCCCAGATCGCATGCTATCGCTCCCATTATAAGATTCTTTTGATTTTTTACATACACTCACAACACGCGATTTTACCTGCAGACAGGATCAGATAATTTGGTTGTATATCTCGCACATTACTCTTTGTTCCTTCCATTACAATAGTAATAAGAACTGTGTTCACAACGCAATTGCGTCACAAGCATAGCCAACAAACGCCACTTGTTTACCTTCGTGACGTCAGACACGTTTTCGAAGTGATGACGTCACTCGCACGACGTATATTTATGCCGCCATGTTCAGCTGCTTTGGACAAGGCAAGAACTGGATAGCTCATGATTCCTCCTATTGTAAGTACTCTTAGACTAGTTCCGCACCATTCCTTGGCATACTTCAAGTCCCAGGTCCTTATTTTTCTTTACTTTTAGCCCGTTTTGTTGTCCGTAGGAACACGGACTTCTTGACAGTGAGACTTGTTCTCGGTTTACCCGCTTCAGCCACACTTATTTGCCCGCTTTCCTACATCTGGAATTTAGCCACACCCTATACTTGAGTAAGTGCTTTAACTTCTCTTTCACTTATGTAGTCAGAACACTTAGTCCAAAGCATAGACATATTCTTGAGGCTAATCTCTAGCATATCTCATCATTTACACAATGCTCTTTTTTAACATATGTTTTCTCTATTTTTGACATGGTATTTATCATGAATTATATTCAGAAATTATAATTTAGGATGGGCAACATTGTAAAAAATTCTGGTTTCTTTAAATTGTCACATTATGAGAAATCTGATCAGGTGTTGACATATGATGATTGAACTCGATTTCTGTACAAGAACAATTTTTAGACGATTTACACTATGATTACTTTGGATGTTATACACTTATTGATTCGTATTTCTGTTGAATATTTATAGATAAATGGAAATTGATTGAACTCACAGCCCCTGATGAAGAGAATGAATCTCGAAACGCGTTGGGCACATACATTTGGAATAAATCACCGTTAAAGAAAAAAAGACTGAATTGACTACTTTTGGTCTTATTTGCATAAACAGACCCACAGAGAAAACAGTGACTTGAATTGAAATACTTATTTCTACTATTCGAAAATTACTAGGCTATTCTAGCCATAGACAGTGTGCAGGGGACGGGAGTTCCCACAACAGGGAACTTACTCTTGTTCTATTGTATTGACAACCCATATGCCAGGGCGGTTTCTTTTCTCCTCTGCACCTTAAACCTGTTTTATATTTTCTTGAATTGATTTACTATAATAATTGTACCACACATTTGGAGTGCATGGTGTCTAATTCGCTAGGTAGTACTAGCCAATAAGAAAGGTTCCTCATCCAAAGAGGATGCATGTATATTAACTGAGGACTAAAGATGATTTTTAAAAGCATGTACCCTTGAACGATATCTGTAAAATGGCAAAATGGGCTACACCACATGCTTTTTTATAAGCACTGCTTAATGGAAACAGCTGTTGAGGGATGCCAATTTGGCCAAGCAGGTCAGATTGACATTTGTAAGGCATCCTCTCATCTAGTGTGCCATCTTCCCAAAAGGTTAGAGTGATTTGATAATCATTTATTAACTACTACGTACAAGGCACTCATCATAGGGAGCACTGTGCTCCTAAATCCATAGCCACCTTTCCTGCAAACAAACAACCGCCATCCTTGCTGAGACAAGTCCAATCTGGTAACACTATGAACTGGGAAAATAATAGTCACTATGGTGTGCAACATGCATGTACTGACTTCACCTTGCTCTGCAGGGTGTGAGAATGTTGCATGCAAATCGACCAAAAGCTGCAAGGATATAAAATGTGCAAATGTCCCATCTTAATGCAGGATGTCACATCCTAGGTCTGCACAGCAGCCCACTGGGTGTAAGGACGCTATGCCAGCGCTGCCATTGTCTTGCAAACAGGACACAATGCCAACACCATGTTAGCATTAACCCTTGCACCCACGCTGCACAAGGTACAAGCGATTGGTGTCCCTATCACTGCAGTTTGCAATAACAGTGCATGCCTGGAATACCCTTGGCTCCACAGGCTGTGCTGCACTATCACCAAGCTTCCACCTGTCTAAATCGAAAGGATGAAATATCAACTCTGTCAGACCATTACCTTTTCTCCATTTCCTGCTTCATATCGATACCCTGCTTTTCCAGCAGCTCCCTCTGTGCAAATGTCCAGTCCACAGGCTCAGAGGGTGTCTCTGCTGATGGAGTTTTCTCTCGCTCTGCCCGTGCCTGCTCCGGATGGTTAAAGCGAAACACATGATTTTTCCCCATGATGATACGATTTCCTAAAGGAGGGAAAACACTTAGTACACAACACAAATGATGACCTGCTATTATGGCTTGGGCTCAAATAGACATATTTCACGCAAGCAAACCATGCATGTCAATGCGCTCCTGCATCATCTTTAACTAGATACCCGGTGTCGTGGAGATACAGTAATGCCACCCAACAACTATTGCGTAAAATGGCCTGTAGATGAAAATTGCACGATCCAAATACAGGCCAGCTGAATTAATTTCACCAACCCCTTTCCATTATCACATGGCACTATATAATGGCCACATTGAATAAGCAACTGCTCCTTTTTCATTTATGTAAGACTCATCAGAGCACAATTGTATGGCCCCAACCAACCCACCTTTGTATGAACGCTTGGAAAGCTAACCAGAAAGCAGCTACATAGACTGAAGTGACCTCTTACTAATTTTTCATTGTTCCATCTGGTAAATATTTACAAAGTGGGCTTATTCTGGCATTTAGTTGGTGGTTCCAAAATAGTTACTTGTATATAAAGAATATATTACAGAGGTCTACTTGCAGTGTACGTCTGCAGTAAGATATTCCCGATAATGTTTACAGAGAAGCATAGATGTTCTCCACACCTCAAGACAGTCTGTGAGCTCACATCAGGGTTTGGAGGAGGCGTTTGCTTGTTGGGGCAACTGTACTTAAAACTAATATCAATTTGCCTCTAGATCCTATACCAAAACTGCAACTTTAGCGCCTTCTTCCTGTTCACACAGTGATAATGCACAAGGGTACAGATGCACAGAACAGCGGTTTACTGTCAACGCACAAACACTCACCTGCACTGACTTATCAACCCACTTGCACTCTCACAGATTGCAGCTGTGAAAGGAGGCACTCAATGGCCTTCTTTCTCGCATGGAACACTCACCAGAGCGCAGCTGCACAGACTGGACCACACGCTTCCCATTGACATAGGTCTCTGACTTTTCACATGGCTCCAACATCACGATCACTGAAGAGTAACAGAAGGATAGAGCGTCAAAAGACTTTCCAGTTTAGCACAAGTAGAGACCAACAGACTTGGCCCAAGATTCACGAAAGGCTACGAACTTGAATGTGTTAAGTGGGAGTAAGAAGCACTACAAGGAGAATTAAGGCATAACCACACACCATGCCAAAAACAGCTGTGTGTGGAACCTCCATCAGAATAAAAACTTGGAAGTCATTATCTCTGGATTCCAGAGCATCGATGTGCAGAAAATAAAGAACCAGTATGCTGCAAATTAGAACTCCAAAATATCCCAACAGGAAAGGATGATGGCACAGAGAATAGTCCACAGCCTGCCTTTTCCAGGCAAACAAGTATTAGAGATCTTCTAGTCCATACACCCCTTTCCGACACCTGTGCCCCAGTAGAACAGTCTCACCTTCGCCAGTCAAGGTCCTCTCACTCCTGAAGCTGCAGTGCTCCTCCTTTATGTGGGCTCCACTCAGAACAATATCCTGTCGCAGCTCAGCATCGGCCTGACCCACTCTATAGGAAAGAAAAGGGGGGTGACATGAAAAGGAACATCCCAGTATACACCAAATTTAGGAGAGCTTTGACCCAGGCCTCAAATGCACAGAAGCCTTTTAAACACTCCCATTTGCTAGGAGAAATGTCTCCTAGCCCCCTCCACCCACCCCCATCCAATCAGAGACATTTTAAATACACATCTACCAGAACGGTTAGGTAGAAAATCCCTTTCTGCCTATGTCTGCGAGTGCCTAAACATATTTCTTTTTGGTGTTTTCTATGATGCTACTAACATTATTTCCCCAGCAAGCCCCATCCAGATCTCACTGGGGGGCGCCACTACTTTTTATGCCCTATGGGGAACCTTATGGCCACCAAGGTACGGGCTACGGCAAAAGTGCCCCTAGTCTCCCATGTCAAATATCCTCAAGACAGGGAGATCATGGCCCGCCATGCATTGCGGAAAAAGGACGTAACATACAATTCAGTGCAAAGCATCATTCCTGCTATGCATAGGGATCAGGATGGGCCAGCTTAGAGTGAGGCGAGGTGGGGGGGGCAGGCATACCTTGTTCAAGTGGAACGCAGATGGATCTTTGGCCAGAAATGCCGGGTGTGTCCGCATAACTACCTTGTCCTTGTGAAAGGTGGTACATGGTTCCAAGGTGACCAGAGCATGGATCTCGCTGATTGTACGAACTGAGGTAAGGCCGACTAGTAAGGCCGTCTTTATTGTGACCAGCCTGATGGCCACGGATGCCATTGGCTCGAATGGTTTGTGCACCAGGGCGCCCAAGGCTATGTTAAGGTCCCACACGGTACAGTCTCTTAATGGGCAGGTAGAGCCTAGCGAGACCTGTCAGATGTTTGGCGATAGGGTTGGAGGAGGAGAAAATGCCATCCTCAGAGTTCCTGTAAGACCCAATGGCTGCAAGGTATGTGGGGCAGGTGTCCACCTGCATGCATGAATGAGCGAGGTGTGCCGAAAATGAGAGCATGTCGTCCAAAGTGCAAGCCAAGGGGTTGATACCCTTGGAGTCTGCCCAGTGGCAGAATGTGGTCCATTTGCTTTTGTACTGGGCCCTGGTGGCTTTGCTCCTGGCGCCCTATATGATCTCCAGATTGGCCTGTGAGAGGCTGAGGTGCCGAAGTGTTACCTGCTCAGGTACCATGCTATGAGGGCTAGTTTCCCTGGGGCAGGGTGGATGTCTCTGCCCCCCTGCTGTGCCAGAAGATGTGCTGGGCCTGTCGGAAGGTGAATCGGGGACACCTCTGAGAGGCTGAGTAGCTCCGAAAGCCATGGTCTGGTCGGCCACCATGGAGCGGTCAGACTAATGAGGAGTCAGCGAGATTGCTCGATTTTGCAAATTACCCTGTGGATCAGGGGAGTGGGTGGAAAGGCATAGGCGTTCTTGCCCGTCCACTGGAGGTGAAATTCGTTGCCCAGAGAGCCGGGGCCCTGACCTTGCCAGGATGCGAACTGGGGACCCTCTTGTGCCAGGTGGCAAAGAGATCCACGTGGGGGTGACCCCACCTGTTGAAGATGGAACAAGTTACTTACCTGTAACTGTTGTTCTCCAGCATGGGTCTGGCATGGATTCACATGCTCATGAATACAAGAATACATAGCAGTATACACATGCAACCACGGGAGGTGGCAAGGCTCAACATTAAGCATTTCAACAACTCAACATTAAGCATCTATTACCTCCTCACCAGGCTCACCTTCAAGCGAACAGGTTGCGCAGCACTGCTTGGCCGACTCTGGACTCCTCCCGGGAATCCCGGTCGACGCAGTAGAATCTTGTGAAGGTGTGAGTCGACCTCCACGTAGCAGCCCTGCAGATGTCCAGCAGGGGCACCCCAGACAGGAACGCCGTGGTAGCAGCGATCGCTCTGGTTGAATGGGCTCTCGGACGGCCGGGCAACGGTCGGTTTGCCAACCGGTGACAGTGCATGATGCAGCCGGAGAGCCATCTGGAAATGGAAGCCTTCGAGAGGGTCTTCCCTTGATTCACAGGTCCAAAGTTCACAAACAGCTGTGACGTCTTCCGAAAACTCTTTGTGCGGTCCACGTAGAACTTCAGCGCTCTAGCCACATCCAGCGAGTGCAAAGTCCTCTCAGCCGGCGACAGGAAGAAAACCGGTAACACCACGGGCTCGTTGAGATGGAAGTCCGACGGCACCTTGGGCATGAAGGAGGGGTGCGTCCTCAGCACTACCCTCGTCTCGTGGAATGTCAGGTATGGAGGTTTACAGGAGAGGGCCTGGATCTCTAGCACTCGTTGTGCAGAGTTGATGGCCACAAGAAACACTGTCTTCCACGATAAGAACTTAAGCGTTGCCGAATGCAAGGATTCGAATGGGGGACCCATGAGCCTGGTCAGCACCACATTGGGCTCCCACGCCGGGGCCGGAGCCTTCACCGGCGGGAACGAGCGGAACAGTCCTTTCATGAACTCCTTCACCAGGCAGGCGATGAGACCACAGAGACGACCGCCACAGAGTTCTGGTGTAACGGGAGAAAGCTGCCGGATGGATTTTGATGGGAGGTGTGAGCCAACCCCGCCTTGGTCAGCGACAGAGTACGGCAGCACTTGAGGGGCCGTAATCCGCAGAGGGCTGATCTTCTGTGCGTTGCACCAGACAGAGAACCTCTTCCACGTGTGTCCATAGCACTTAAGAGTCGAGGACACCCTGGCCTTTGCAAACACCTCCTTGCAGTCACACGGGATATCGTACCCTCCAAACTCTAGTGCTGCAGGAGCCAGGCCTGCAGGTTCAGCGATCCCGGATCGGTATGTAGGATGGCGCCTCCTTCCCTGGCGAGAAGATCTGCGTCCGTCGGCAGTTTGACTGGGGGGGGGGGGCTGACATGTCCAGAAGGTCCGGGAACCATATCTGCCTCGGCCATGCCGGTGCAGCGAAGATCATCCTGCACCAGGACCGTCTGAGTTGACTGATGAATCGCAGCAGCAACGGCAACGGTGGGAACGCATACAAGAACAAGCAATCCCAGGGGAATGAGAATGCGTCGCCCATGCTCCCCGGCTGGGGAAACCTGCTGGCGAACCTCCGGCACTTGGTTTTCGTCACCGTCGTGAATAGATCGATTTGGGGATTGCCCCATCGTCGGAATAGGAGATCCACTTGATCCTGCCGAAGCTCCCACTTGCCGCAAGAGCGCAGCTCCCTGCTGAGCGAGTCGGCAATGGTGTTCTTTATTCCAGCCAGATGGAAGGGTACCAGGAATATCCCTTGGGCCACGGGCCAGTGCCACAGATCCTGCGCTTCCTTGGATAGGGCTGGGGATCTGGTGCCCCCCTGCTTCCGGATGTAGAACATTGTGGTGGTGTTGTCGGTGAAGATCCTCACCACCTTACCCTTGAAGGACGGGAGGAAGGACCTGAGGGCCCAGAACACGGCTCAAAGCTCCAGGACGTTGATGTGTAGTGACCTCTCCTCCGGGAGCCAAAGGCCTCTTGCATGGAGATCTCTGGTGTGCGCTCCCCATCTCTCCAGGGAGGCGTCTGTCGTCACCGTTTCCTGATGCTCCGGGGTCTGGAAGTCCATGCCCACCGCTAGATCGCTTGGCGGAAAGTCTCGTTGAGGGAGATCTTGTCTTCAAAGCTGCCCGCCGCTTGCATCCAACAGGTGTCTAGGAACTCCTGCAGCGGCCGCATCCGCAATCTGCACAGACGCACGAGGTAGATGCACAATGACATCATGCCGAGTAGGGACTTGATGGACCTCACCCTGGCCACTTCCATGGTCAACAGCCGTTGTACCTTGCCTAGGATGGCCTTCGTCCTCGCCTCTGACGGTGAAGCCAACCGTGCCACTGTGTCGAGTCTGGCTCCCAGGAACAGGGCGTTCTGCGACAGTACCAAGTGGGACTTTGCGAAGTTGATCGAGAATCCCAGTTCCGTGAGCAGGCTGACGGTCTTCGTGTGTGATCGACGGCGAGTTCTCTTGACTTTGCTCGGATGAGCCAATCGTCCAGATAGGGATATACGTGGATCCCTTGCAGGCGCAGCCGCGCCGCCACCGGTGCCAGGCACTTGGTGAAGACCCTTGGCGCCGACTTCAACCCGAAGGGCAGGGCCTTGAACTGTTAGTTCCACCCTTGGACCACGAACATTAGGAACTTTCGATGTCCTTTGCGTATGGGTATGTGGAAGTAAGCATCCTCCAAGTCCAGCGACGACAGGAAGTCGCCCTCCTCCAGCTGTCCCAGCACGTGATGAAGGGTGACCATCCGGAACTTCTGGGACTTGATATATTTGTTGAGGCGGCGAATGTCCAGAATCGATCGCCAACCGCCAGTTGTCTTTTTGGACGAGGAAGTACCGCGAGTATACTCTGGAGCCCCGGAGCCTCTTCGGGATGAGTTCTATCGCGCCCTTTTTTAGCATTGCTCATACCTCCAGAAGTAGCTGTGGAACGTGTTTTTCCTTCCTGGCCATGGGTGGTAGATGGGGACACTTTCTTTGGAATTCCAGAGTGTGCCCGTTGGCCAGAGCATCCAGGACCAAACAGTCGGTGGAGATGGACTCCCACGCGCTGACGAACTGCGCCAGCCGGCCTCCCACCGGGGTGCTCGGGTGGGGGCCCGACGTCACAGCCGGTTTAATCTTGCTTCACTGAGGCCTTGCCGCCTTGGCCTCCTTGGCCAAGAGGACGGTGTCCTCCATCCTTGCTGCGGCCTCTGTAGACCTCCTGCGATGACGAGAGAGCCGCTTGGCGCTACGATGAGGAACCACCACCAAATCCTTTGGAGGCTGCTTGAGACCTGCCTCCGGGGGTCTGAAAGGACGGCCGCCGTTGATAGAGAACCCAAGGCCCGGGGCGTCTCGGTGTCCGCCTTGATGGCCTGCAGTGACTTGTCTACTGTCTGGCCGAACAGGTTGTTCCTGTTAGAGGGCATGTCCAGTACCCTGGTCTGAACGTCCTGACGGAAGTCGGTGGCCTTGAACCACCCGCGCCGGCGGAAGCAACCGCCGTTTCCCATCTGGCGAAAACCAGTGTTGGCGGTGTCTATGTCAACCGTGATGGCGTGGTCGGACGCCACCTCGGCTTCCTGTAGGATCTCAAGGGCCTCCGCCCTCTTGTCTGGTAGGAAATGCAGGAGAGGAGCGATCTTGAACCACAGCTCCCTGTCATAGCGTGCCATGATCGCAAGGGCGTTTTGATCGCCTTGATGGTCGTCACCACCGACAAGATGACTTGTCCCATGGCGTCCAGCCTCTTCCCCTCGCCGTCTGGTGGGGAAGTGGAAGTTGATGCCGTCGCCCCTGCTGACTTCTTCTTGGCCACCGCAGAGACCACTGAATCCAAGGACGGTTGAGCTCTGAGGCACATCGGGGCGGAATCTGGGACCCGGTACTACTTCTCATACCGGTCCCTCTTTGCAGGAGCCGTGGACGGGTTCTTGAGCAGCAATAGTTCCTTGTTCAAGATGTCGTCTAGTAACGCTGTCTTCCTCTTGGCCTCCCGTCGTTGGTAGAGGAAACCCTCCTTCTGCTCTTTGGGACAAAGTTGGAAAAGCTCAGATGCCCTGGCGATCATGGCGTGGAAAGGAGCCAATTTCGTCGGGAGGGGTGGCAGGGGGTGATGGGAGATCCATTGCGTCATCACCACCGTCGTTGTCAGTCGTCGCCGTCTCCGTTCCCGTCTCATCCCTCGGCGGAGGGGAAGGAGGCGAAGGCTGGAAAGGAGGGGGTGGATGGATTCGCCTCCGCTTGTTCGGTGGGCTTCCCAATAGTCCAGGCGCTGCTGGATAGTCCGCTGGGGGTAAGGGCAACCTCTTCCTCATCTCTGTACACAGGGCTGGATAGCCATCAAGATCGCTCCTGTGTTGTCCTGTGGAATAGGTATCGGTTGTGACGAGAGGGACGGCTGGGGCGTGGGATCCTCTGTCTCCTCCACGGCCCGCGGCTCCTAGTCAGCTCCACCGTTGCTCTCTACGTTCACCTCGTCGGGATCCCTCCCGTAGAACCGGACTTCCTCAAATTTCATGTCCAGGATCTTCGTGGCGCCAACCAGCTCATCTTCGGAGGTGGTATCTGTGTCCGTTATGGCTACTGTGCCCCCCCCCCTTTCTCGTCCCGGGGGTCTTCGATTCGGTTGAAATGATGATTCCCTCCGGGGTGGCAGGGAAACTCTAGGCCCAGGAGTCGGTTCCACTGGGATAGCCTCCACAGGCTTCGCCAGTGCCTCCACGACTCCTGCAATCGTGGCCTTCGCCAGGTGAATCAGGGCCCTCACGACCTTGCCCTCGTCTGGGGCCTTCACCTTAGGGGGAGGGTCACCGCCTCTCACCCCCCCCTTGGCTTTCTCCGTTGGGATCGACCAGGGCTTCTCCCGAAGCTTACCCGGTTTCTCTGACCTCCTTTTTTCCCCAAGCCAGAGCATTGGCTCGTGGTTGATGGTGTCTGGGACATCGCGCCCTGCCTGAGGAACCCGAACCACGGCACTCCCGGTGCCCGCGGTGCTTTGCCTTATGTTGGAGCGCCCTCAAAGGTCTTAGAAGACCGCTTGGACTTCTTCTCCCCTGCTGCTGGGCTCTTCGCCTCCAGCCAGTCAGCGAGTCGTTTACGACGGTCCATCATGGTCCGAGCGGGCATGTTCTTGCAGAACGCACAGTCCTCCTCCATTGTCGGCGTGAAGGCAGTAGAGGCACCGGGAGTGCTCATCCTCCTTAAAGACGTTCTGCAATCCACAATCAGGGCAGTTCCTAAACAGCTTGGATCCAGTAGGCATCGTGTCTCCATTGTCCTGGGCCATGTCCACGCGGGGTAGGACTCAAAGATCTTCCAGAATATTCCAAGAAGAGAAACTCTATGAAAAATCCCCCTTGAGGGGCGTAGAAAAATTCAGAAACGGGTCCCCGTTAATCGGAAGAAGAATCGGTGGAGCTTGAGGCTCAAACTGACCGAAAAATAAGAGAAGACTCTTAGACAAAAGGAAAAACTCAGTAAAGGCTTGAGAGCTATAGCACAAGGACTCCCAACACTTGAACGTGCAGTAAAAATCTGAAGATGGCTGCCAGAGGAGGAGCTTAGGTGAGGGCAGTCATTGGCTGGGGCCCGTATGACCCAGAGACCAGTGATTGGTTACTAGTAGAAAGACAGTTCAGAAACGAAACTGAAACTGATTTTTTTCTTTACCGAGGATTCCCAGCCCGATGACGGGAATATTCACGAGCATGTGAATCCATGCCAGACCCCTTGCTGGAGAACTCCTGAATAACGAGGTTGTTTAGCTGCCACTCGTAATTGTCCGCTCCCAGCCTGCTGAGCCTGTCCACTTCCAGGTTGGATTCCTCCAGGAGGTGGACTGCCATGAGATAAATGTTGTTTCCAGGGCCCACTCCCACATGCTGATTGCCAGTCTGCACAGAGGAGGGGACCTGGTGCCTCCCTGCTTGTTGACCTAGTACATGCTGGTCGAGTTGTCCGTCTGGATGAGGACAACCTTGCCCCCGAGAAGCTGTAGCAATGCTCTGAGCGCTAGCCAGATGGTGTTCATCTCCAACCAGTTGATGTGGTATTCCTGCTCCTGTTGAATCCAGGTGCCGTGGACCGAGAGGCCGTCTAGGGTGGCTCCCCAGCGAGGAGTCTGTGGTGATGGTGGCCCCGTCCGTAGTTTGCAGTCCCTGGACCACCATGTTAGGTCCAGGTGGAGAGATGGAGGGATGTTGATCATCTCGGATTGAGAGCCCTACTCCTGGTTCCATGAGAACGCGAAGTGCAGCTGAATCCTCCTCATACTTAGTCTCATGTGCGGCAAGGCTAATAGGACCGCTGCAAGTAGACCCAGGAGATGTTGGTACAACCATGCCGAGGTCACTTCTGTGCTGAAGAAGTGGGCGGTGGCCCTCCTGATGGACAAGATTTTGTCCTCCGACTGGAAGACCTTCTCAGAGCACGTGTCAAAGATGAGGCACAGGAATGTCAGAGTCTGCGTAGGCTGCAGCTGCAATTTCTTGAGATTGAGCGAAAAAAGCCCAGATCGTTCAGAATGTTCATAAAGGCCTGGGAAGAGTGGAGAACCGCTTCCGGAGATGTAGCCCTTCGTCGAGGTATGGGTAGATGTGGAGACCCTGCGCTCGGAGGTGGGCCGCCACGGCATTCATGAGTCTGGTAAAGACTCTGGGGCTGAGTTGAGGCCAAAAGGAAGGACCTTGTATTGAAAATGGTAGCCCATGATCCTGAACTGTAGGAAAGAACGAGGAGGCTGCCAAAACGCGACGTGTAGGTACGCATCCTTCAGATCCAGGGAGCACATCCAGTCTCCCTTGTCCAATGTCTCCGCTATAAATGCTAGCGTAACCATATTTGAATTTTTGCAGGGGTAAGGAGAGGTTGAGGGTGGAAAGGTCCAGCACAACTCTCAGGCCCACCTGGTGGTTCTTCTGATTGACGAAAATCCTGGAGTAAAAGCCAAAGCCTCGCTGGGAGGCTGGGACTTCCCCCACTGTCTGGCTCTCTACGAGCGACCGGATCTCCGCCAAAAGAGTTGCTGTCCCATCTTGTGGGAGCAGAAGAGAGGCTGGGATAGGAAGGCAGTACCCCGTGGATACTACGGATAGGATCCAGGGTTCTGCGAAATTCTGGCGCCAGAAATGTGCATGGAGAGCAAGCCTGCCCCCCACTGGACACACATTTACCCGAAGGGGCGTGTCATGCTTTCTTTCACTCGGAGGCTGTCGCTGAGGAGGGGGACTGGAAAAAGCCCTTACTCCCTCCCCCCCCTTTTGTTGCTTGCGCCGGCTCTGAGATGGCAAGTTGTCTGGCTGCCTGGATCTGCGTTCCTGGAAGCCGCAGAACCCTCCATATGTACGACCCCTTTCCGAGCGCTGCTAAAATTGGGTTTATGGTTTGGGCGTGGTTTTTGTAAGGATAAAGACTTTGCCGTTTGCAAGCTGTTTTCCTTTTTGTCCAGCTTCTCATCCGTACAGGAGTAGAAGAGGCCCCCCATTTTCCTCGAACGGTAGATCTAGAATGCGCTCCTGGACATCCGGGTTGAATTTCGTTGTCCAGAGCCAGGCTGTTCTTCTCATGTCCGTAGCAATACAGATGGCACGGCCTGAGGTATTGATATGAGCTACTGTGGATTCCATGAGGTCATGCGCCACCAGCTTGGCTTCAGCTAGCCCCGCCTTAAAGCGTGATTGGCACTGGATGGGGAGTTCTGGGAGGAAGTTCGCTATTTCCTGCCATAATCTCTGGTTGGCGCCAGCATGGCATCGGCGTTGGCGTGACATAGATGTAAAGAGGTGTTGGAATAGAGTTTCTTGCCATATGCCTCCAAGATCTTTTCCTCCTTGCCTAGCAGCGCCACAGAAGAAGAGGCCGAGGACGACTGGGGCTTGGAGTATAGTGATGCTGCAGCTATAACCGAAGAGTGTGGCTGAGGATGGGCCCGAAAGCAAGAGTGTATTCCCCTCCACCTGCCTGTACTTGGCATCCAAGCGTCGATTGGCCGGCTGGGCCGAGTGGGGTTTGAGCCAACCCATCTTGGCCAGGGAGACTACATCGGTCTGCATAGGAATCCCCGATTTGGCAGAGGGGATTAAGGACTTCAGCTAGAACCCCCCCTCCCCCTCTGCCGGCTGCTTGACCTCGGGTTGGGGGAGGCCCAGGTGCTCCGCCAGACCAGAAAGATGCTTGCAGAAGGCCCTGCCGAAGATGGCGTGTTTGGATCATCCTCCTCATCGAATCCTGCGGATCTGGAGGATCTTGTGGAGGAGGAGGAGGAGGAGGAGTTGGCGCCAGAGGCTGGGGTACAGAGACTGCGGTAGACTGATGCGGAGGCTGCAGTGGAGCCCCCTGTGGAGCCGGAGGAATTGGCTGCGCCAGGCGTCGGCAGAGGCATCTGTGGTGCCTCTAGCATTGCAGGGAGGACTTCCCTGATGGCGTCTTTGTTTGATAATAACCCCCATCTGAGGCGACTTCATGAGGCCGAGGAAACTCTCGAAGAGCACCTCCTCACTGGCCAAAGAGGTGGCAGGGGGTGCCAACAGGGTAGCGGGGAGCTGCTGGGGCCGCTGCGTACCCTATCCATATGGACGCCAAGCAAAGCTGCCCTGCACAACTGAGGGGTAGACTGTAGCCACGTACCTGGTTGAGGCCAGTCCCACCTTGACGCTCGTTCTTCGACGAATTCCTGGAATGGCGTGGGATGGGTGCCTCTTTCTGGCGCGGCGGCCATTTTGTCGAGCTGCCTGCGATGTGGTGCTCTTCCCGCTGGGCCCGGCCTCGTCCAAGACTCTTGCGTGTGGATCACGAGGCCTACCCTGCTCCTCGGGCCTAGGCCTGGTAGGTGGGACACCCTCGACTCGAAAAATGGATTTCTCTTCTTTCACCTGGAAACAACTGTACTTGTATGTGTTGGTTGAAATCTGGATTGGATGGGCTGTCTCATTCGCCTGGAATCCATATCCCCAGAGTTTTCCTATACAAATGCCTGCAAAAGTTGGCAAATGGTGACTAGCACTGATTGGCTGGCCGCCAACTATTTGAATGATGCATTCATCTCTGAGGATTGGATCACCCAAATGCCTTTAGTTTAGGGATTCAAATCTGATGCACTGCATCAGTACTTGGTCAAATGTGGGATTTGATAGCACCAGGAGTAAGAACTCCTCGGAGGACGGCGATTGACACTATGCGCCAGAATCTGCTGGACCTCTGCAAATCCAACGGGGAAGCGCCGCCTTTTCGCATTACTAACAGGAGCTGTGTGTAATGTTAATTCAGGACCAGTAGTATCTGTTCCTCTGCCAGGCATTTTCACACTCTCCAAACCTCCAAGACCTGTCTATGTTGCTTGCCCAGGGAATTAGGGCACCATTCTTCCAGACGACGGTGGACCCTTTGTCACAGCTCAAGCAACAATCTAGGATCATTACTGACACGGGGATCCTTCAGTGGATTGTCATGCACGTCTTTGTCCGGACCACCTGGCTATTGTCACCAACATGCTTTCTTTATTCCAAAGATTTTGCAATACCTTTTCTTTGGCACCCCTAACTTCATCCAAGGTCTGAATTCAATTGGCAGACCTGGTATATTTACCAACAGACTTAAATTGGGCCATTGACTTGCATTGGCAACCACCCAACAATTCAGAAATGTAGCTCTATTATTGAGGGAACACCTTGTGTTGCTGTTGGACGTATGTAATCCTAAAGTGACCCAGGTGTCTCGCCAAATGTCCTGTGGGACTTTACTAGAACAGTAAACACTCTTGGTACCCTGTGTCGTCCTGTTTTGTGAAAACTTACTTTCCTGTAAATAGTCTGTTATTGTTTGCAATATTCTATAAGGAATATATTTTGACAAAGTGGCCCTAATGGAGTATCTTTAAAATGTTGACTGCAACTTTTACATTTGTTTTTCCATTCCAATGAGTTTGCTTTGAGTGCTTTGTCAACCACTGGAAGAGTCAGAATAACTGACGAAACAGCGTGTAAATCAAGTAGGTCGATATATTCAAGACATAGGAACATCCGAAAAATCTCCTGAACTAGGACAAACACCTTCTGCCTCCCAGTCACAGCTATGAACTTGCATTGTTTTGCCGACACCATTTTTTTTAATGTCAATTTTTAGGAAACATATTGAAAAAAAACTCATCAAAATATATGGGGCGGAGGGTGGTATCGGGTTAAAAGGGGTGGGGAGGGAGTTAGGGCAGGGTTAACAGTATGGGAAAAGTGGGTTTGGGAGGAGCCCCCCAAAATGTAGAAATACATTTGATGAGTTTTTTCAATGTACATTTCTCATAAAGAAATACATTGGAAAAAAGTAGTGTCGGCAAAGGGGCATAGAACCGAAATGAACAGCCCTCACCTTGTGATTCCATCCTTGATGTAGTACAGGAGACATTCAGACATCAGTGGATCTTCATTCAGATTGACGAGGTGTGGTGTCTGAAACAAAAATAATGTCTGTCAAAACAGGAGCCAAGATTGCGCAACCAAGCCACTATCATGACCATCGGCGCTGCCAGTGACCCATCTTGGACATGCCAAGAACAAAGACGACTTCGCCCAGCTAAGGGGTGCTCCCCTACGTGAATGAGCAGGGAGCAGTCAAGGCATACCGAATTTGCTATTTGCTATTACAGTTTTAGACTTTAAAGATATGACGATGCCTGCAAGCAAAGACATATGTTGAAAAGGTTCATAGACTCCCCAAACATCATTTGAGCCCTCACCCTAAATTCTGTAAAGGTAACTGCCATACGTCAACACAAAGTTTATGCTACAGTCCCCCTGATGAACAAAGGCTAAAACCTAATCTACAACAGTAAGAAAGAGGACCCACCTTTTTGGGGGAAAATACTCCATTGGAATCAGCAAACAAGTCACACGGTGTGGGTGGGAATATCTAGCCAACCACATGCAGCAATCGCAAATCACAAGAGATGAGAGAACATATCAGATAGAATGAGAGAATAAAAAGAGATGGAAGGAAAAACAAACTTAACAGACAAGAGCACACAAAATGCCCATAAAGCGGCTGTGCATTCAGACGCAGCTATAAAAGATTACAGGCCGATAATTCTTTGGTACCACAGGTCTTGTACAGTAAAAGATCTGGCAAAGCCATACCAAAAAAGACTTGTGTTACCTGCCCTACAAGGGTTCACTGGGGGTACAAAAAAAATTATTTCCATGGATTCCTCATCTTAGATATTCATTGCAAGTGGCAGCGGTCATTGGAAACTGATCTGCAGAGAGCATAGTGTAGGTCTGCGTCAGCTCACCTCAACACTCACCACACTGCAACCTCAATTCCCCCCTTTTTCCACTGGTGCTCGGCAGTTGAAAACGCAAAAAAAAAAAAAAAAAAAAAAAAAAAAAAAAGGTGGCACAAGCTCTCTACATGTCGAGTGGGATGGGAGGGCGATCAGGAATCTATGGAAGGAGAATCCATCAGAAATAACTTTACCAGATGGCTGTAACTTGCGCTTCTAATGGACTCCATGTTCCTGTAGAATTCTCATTTAAAACAGCCTGCCAAGCAGTACAGACCATACAGAAGAGGAAGGAAAGCGAGGACAATGAACTTATAGTAGAATCCGTTCTAACACCATCCTTCCAACGTGGAAAACCTGGCCAGATTGAGTCTGGCTAGTAGTGCGTTGAGAACGCATGTAGTGAAGCGCCAATAGCTGCTTGGCCTACTTCCAAAGCTGGTTAGCCTGTCTGCAAGTCCCTCCTTCCTGGCCAGAGTATAACAATTTGAAATGCACACTACTATCCATCAATGAACTGTTTAGAAACACTTCCCAGTCGGGCTCCATCAAACACTATGAACAGCTGATCATCGTTCTGTATGTTCCTCCTTTAAAAAGAGTACCCTCTTAGAGTCCAGGGGATGGAACCCCTTTTCTTATTGAGGGATGGAAAGGGGTATTAGACTAGAAACAATTCTTTGACTCAAATGAAACTCTGAGCACTTTAGGGAGGAAAGGTCTCACCCAAAGGGTCACCTTCTCCTTAGAAAAAAAAAAATCAGGTGATTTGAAAGAAAGTCTGCAGCCAGCATTGCTGCCTAGCGCAAGTGATCACAAACCAGAAGATGAACTTCACCATCAACCAGAGAACACAAAGTAAGACTCAAAAGGAGCCCACTGCCCCCACGAAAAAATTAGAACATGATTTAGATCCCACACAGCAACAACAAACTGGAGTGAGGAAAACCTGTTTATTAAACTAAACTACTCACAATGCAATACAATTAGAATCAAAGAAGGAGCCTTGTGTTAGGGAGAATTCTCTGTTTAGGTTGAATTTCCTAACCTAGTGAGTCCCCCAGCAGCTTTCCTGGATTTTTGGGGTTTATTTTTTTTCTCCTGCCAAGAGTGAGACTCTTTTACCCTCACTCTTGGGCATGATTTGAGTATGTTTCTTTGACTCTAGATGTGTTTAATGGGCTATGGGGTCTTTTACTCCATAGGGCTTCATGTGTTTTTGTGATGTGTTACACAGCACCCTCAGTGCAGTAACACAGGGGTGTCAGTGACCCCCCAGTATAGACTCCATACCCTGCGACTGACTACTGTCTCCCAGGGCATGTAAAGTCACCATTGACTTTACTAGTCTTGAATTCTGAACAGAACCAGTACAAACCATCATATTGTGGACGTACTGGCTGGGGCAATTCAATTGCCCCGGGGTCTGTTAGTCGAGGGGGCACGTCTCCGTCCCGCCTGATCGAGTTTTGGATGGTGGCAGTGGATACTACTTTTTATATTCAACCGCGAATATTTCTCTATGGGATTTTCCCATTGTTCGAGGCTACTATCTTTATTTATTTAATTACGATAGCCTCGAACATACCGCCGGTTTAATTAATATTAATTCTCCGGTTGGTATTTTTTGCCAAAACTCGGTTCTAAAATGGCGTTTGTGTTCTCTTCTGCGACTCCAACCAAAGTCGAGCCCTTTGTTCCACTTTTTGGCGGGCTTCTCCACAGAAGCCCTCCAAAGTGGTGCCACACTGTCTGGGGTACCTAGGAGGGGTGGAGGGGGATTTAGGCACCCTGGACTGAGTTGCCTAGGCAACTCAAGTCGCACTCCGTCCTGATTGGCCCAAGTGGTGAGCCGGCCGGCTCACCACTTAGCATGTTTGAGTGACAGCTAGGCTGAGTGAATGGGGTTTTCTGCATAAAAGCAGGGCTTTGGGGACTGGAACTTCAGAAGTCGCCACAGGACCTAAGAATCCAACGAGGGAGAAGCTGAGCCGACCTGCCACGACGACACCACCGGTGAAGCCCTGCTGGACCGTCTCACCACTTTTCCCAACGACCGAGGAGATCTCCCGCCGGAGAGTCTTCTTCCTTTGACTGGTGGGGATAACCAGTTTCACCGTCTTTTCGCCTTCCCGACTTATCTCGTGGCCGCCTTGCCTCTGCCAAGCACCCCGGCAACCGGGATACCACGTTTTACCACGACCGCAAATGAAAGGGTACTACCTTTAACCGGAAAACTCTGCGGCTGGTTTCTTCCCTGGTAGTGCAACGACCTTCATCTTTCCTCCAAGTCGATATCTTCTGTTCCCCTGGACGACGACGAGACTTGCACCCACTGCCAGGAACAACTGCCACCGCTGGAGGATCCTTCCCACTTAAGGTACCGTGTCCCGCCTGGCTTCCCTTGCCACCGACTGTACGGGGTAGATTTAGCCCCCGGCTTTCGAACCTGGGTTAGCCTGGGACACCCTGGCTAAACTTTTCTGAGCCTCTCTAAACACTTTTTCGAACTCTCTGCAAGACTTTCCAAGCCTAGTGTAACTGTGTGATCTTGGGCGCATTTGTGCTCTGCTCTCTTTAAGAGTGGGCCCAGCCTATAGACTTTGGCTCACAAGTGACTTTTGCTCTTCTGCCTTGCTAATAAGTGTTCCTAAATCTTAGAGTGGTGTACCTTTCCATATCCTATCTTTTTCCCTCCCTTTTTCATAAACTTATTGGAGTGCCATCTAGTTAAGCGCTCACCTCTGTATGAAAATAAGTGGTGTTTTACTAAGACTTATCTGATAAGGTATAAGGGTTGTATATATTATAATAGTAACCGTGTTTAGAGTGTTTTACAATAAGAGTGCTGGAGTGTTTCAAACAGTGTGTTTTTAAATAAATAATTATATAATTTGATACCAAAGCTCTGGTCAGTGTTTGCTTGTGTTATTGTATCTGAGTGCCTATTGTGTATACTTTGCATACTGCCTAACTCTTCTTGAGGGAAGTCTGACTGCTCAGCCACAGCTACCAGGTAAATCTGGGTGGTACAGACTGCTACCAAGTGGGTTTACTGCTAACACCTGTAGTCCTAAATCTTTTGCAGTGCTCCCTAAGGGAACTGAACAGGTTTCTGCCTAACACCTTGTTCTGGCGTCCTTCTAAAGATCAACATGGCAGATACATATCCTTTTACTGTAAAATGTATAGGCACTGCGGAGCCAGGGAAAGCAGAAGCTTTAGGGCTAAATTTGGAGGGCAAGATAAAGGGTCCAGATCCCTCTTCGAACCAAGATGAATATGCCCCTCAACAACTGTCAATTGCCTTGCTGGCGAGGATCAGAGCAGAGAGAAGATTCTCAATGGCATCCTGTGGCAGGTCCTAATCCCTTTATCCAAGCCTCTCAATAGCAAAGCTCAATCAGAGCCAAACAGAATCATCATAGTATTGAACTGCTGGGGACCTGAGGAATGACTGGGAACCATAGTGAACGCACAGAGGAGGTCAAAGTTACACTCCAATTGCAGAGCATCTCCCAGTGTCCCCTGTGGAAAGATGCTGTTGATCAGAAAAGCTCATGCTTCCTGTTGCAACTGAAGTCGAACAGGTTGACCTAAGTGGTTCCACAAAGGTCAAAGAGCTCTTCGAGCACCTGCTGGCATAGCACCTATTCACGCAAGATTGAGCCCTGCCTTTCATAGAGCATTTTTCACCACATTCACCATCCTGGCAAGATGGGCTGTCAAAGGAGTCTTTGTTGGCCAAAGTCCCGAACCACATCTACTTCGCTTCCTTGGAAAGGTCCATGGCCCCAAACAACCCTTACTGCTCAGGTAGTCCATGGCTACCCCATGCGGTCCACCAGAATCAGGACACTATTCCCCAGAACTGATGGAAGGTAGACCAATCACTGCTAGCCTACTTGCCAAAGTTCCATCAGGTTGATGTGAAACTTCAATTCTGCTGAGGACCAAAGTGCGCTTGCCATGTGGTTGCTCGGGTGGGTGCCCCAGCCCTTCAGTGAGGCATGTGACCATGTTGACCTATGGCCAGTGTCAAAACCGTTACCCCGCCATAAAGGAGTCTCGGTGGACACACCACAGGAGATTCTGTGCCACAAGATCTGAAGGTCATCAAGCTTCCTATGAACTGAGAAGAATGATACTGCTAAAGCAATTGGAGCATTCTCATCTGCAGCCGTGACACTGGCATCAGATACATTGAATGCCACCAGACCGAACAGGTGGAGGAAGACAATAGGCTAGCAGTGTATGTGTATTCTGAAATTTGTCGACCGCATGAAGGATGTTTCTATCTTTCGGCTGAAAGGTCTTCCCTTTGCAAGCATTAACGACTGCTTTAAAGAATTAGAGTGACTGATAGGGTGCCACCTGTGACTTTTTAAAATCGAGGGCAAAGTCCAAGCTGTGTAAAGACTGTCATCTCTGGTGTAAGTCAAACACGTGATTTGGTGCGCAAGCTCTGATGAACCAATCAAAGTATGGGAAGACATGGGCCATTTCCCTCCTGAGACAAGCCATCACGACTGACATCAGCTTGGTGACAACCCTCGACGTGGAGATCAACTCAAAGGGAACAACCTGAACCTGGTAATTGGTACAGTCTCATGAACCTCGGGAACCTTTTGCTTTGTATGGATACAGACATGGAAATAAGCGCAGTGAAGGGCCAGTGACACCAGCAAATCCAGGAACACCAAGGCCTGAAAGATCTGAACCAAAGTGACCATGTTGAATATGTTATTCCGGAGGTACTTGCTAAAGAACCTCAAGTCCTAGATAAGGCCCTGGGCCCAGTTCTTTCTTTCGTATTAGGAAATAGCCAGAGTACCAACCCTTTTGCTTCCCTAGACCCAAAACACGCTCTATAGCTGCCTTTGCCAAGAGGATCTACACCACTTCTAGATGGAGGGGAAACAACAGCAGTGTTTAGCGAGAAGGTGAATGAGCTGGGGGACACTTTAAGAAAATTAGGCAGTAACCATTTGACACCACCTGAAGTGCCCAGGCATCCCAAGTAGAGCATAACCACTCTTTGGAGTGCAGGATTATCCCTTCCCACACTGGAGCAGACTATAAGGACCCATTGAAAATATGTTGCAGAGGGGACAGTAGCTGCAGCCACTTGGCCTCTCTTTAGGAACCTCTGCCTGGGCTAGGGGGGCGTCTTTGTTTTGTAGTGGATGTTTGGCCACTGCAATTATGGACAAACAATGTAAAGTGCTAAAAACCAAGTCCCTTGTAAAAAGGACTTTGAGGAGGAAGGGCCTGCTGCAGGTTCTTGAACGGTTAGGCCGAAGGATTTTAGAGTGCCTTTGATGTTTTAAATGTTTTCAATAGTCATCAGCTGTTGCCCCAAAAATGCCCCCATCGAAAGTCAGTAATTTTGCCTGGACATCAGGGACAAACCCACCTACCCTCAAACAAGCATGCCTCCTGGTGACTGAGCCTGTGCCCTTCGAGCAGGCCTCACAGTTGGTAGATCCAAGACCTGCCTGAAAGAATGCACTGACGCTACAGACATTTTAAATAATTTCTTCCACTTTAAAGATCAACACTACCAACAGATTTCTGGAAAAAATTAAAGTTACTCACCGTAGTGACTAGAGTACTCGAAGTCCATAGTCCCTTTCCCCCATCCTTGTGGGCGTCCCCCAACATGGGAACGGTAGCGGAACCTTTGGCAGTGAAAAATTGAGCTTCCCCTTGACATTTAGTGTAACGCGCTGGGGTGCAGCCTCAGGCGTTGAAATGCCCCTCTGAGGCCCCGCCGTCCGGTGCCTCACATCAGTGCCCTTTGAGCACATTGGACGCTTAGATACCTTATTGTCATTGGCATTCTAGCGGGGGAAGGAAGGTAGGACGTATGGAGGAAAGGGGACTATGGACTATGAGTACTATAGTCACTACAGTGAGTAATTTTAATTCCATGATTTCACCGAACAAGAAGGAACAAGTTACTTACCTGTAACTGTTGTTCTCCAGCATGGGTCTGGCATGGATTCACATGCTCATGAATATTTCCTGTCGTCAGGCTGGGAATCCTCAGTAAAGAAAAAATCAGTATCAGTTTAGTTTCTGATCTGTCTTTCTTAGTAGTAACCAATCACTATCTCTGGGTCATACTGCCCCCAGCCAATGACTGCCCTCTCCCTAAGCCCCGCCTCTGGCAGCCATCCTCAGATTTGGTAGCACGCAAAGTGGCAGTATGACCAAGTGAAGAGCCGCAGAGGGGTAGGCGGGAGGGTTCGCATGTGAATCCATGCCAGACCCATGCTGGAGAACAACAGTTACAGGTAAGTAACTTGTTCCTTCTCCAGCATGGGGTCTGGCATGGATTCACATGTTCATGAATAGAAGAATACATAGCAGTACACACATGCACAACCACGGGAGGTGGCAAAGGCTCAACATTAAGAATTACATCCAAAACTCAACATTAAGCAATTCTTACCTCCTCACCAGGCTCACCTTTGGCGAACAGGTTGCGCAGCACTGCTTAGCCGACCCTGGACTCCTCCCTGGAGTCCTGATTGACGCAGTAGAATCTTGAGAAGGTCTGAGTCGACCTCCACGTAGCAGCCCTGCAGATGTCCAGCAGGGGCACACCAGACAGGAACGCCGTGGTGGCAGCGATCGCTCTGGTCGAATGGGCTCTCGGACGGCCGGGCAGCGGTCGGTTTGCCAACCGGTGACAGTGCATGATGCAGCCGGAGAGCCATCTGGAAATTGAAGCCTTCGAGAGAGCCTTCCCTTGATTCACAGGTCCAAAGTTCACAAACAGCTGTGACGTCTTCCAAAAACTCTTTGTGCGGTCCACGTAGAACTTCAGCGCTGTAGCTACATCCAGCGAGTGCAAAGTCCTCTCGGCCGGCGTCAAAAACGACGGGAAGAAAACTAGTAACACCAAGGGCTCGTTGAGGTGGAAGTCCGACGGTATCTTGGGCATGAAGGAGGGGTGCGTCCTCAGCACCACCCTCGTGTCATGAAAAGTCAAGTATGGAGGCTTGCAAGATAGGGCCTGGATCTCTCCCACTCGTCGTGCGGAGGTGATGGCCACCAGGAACGCTGTCTTCCATGACAGGAACTTCAAAGGCGCCGAATGCATAGGCTCGAATGGGGCCCCCCCATGAGCCTGGTCAGCACCACATTAAGCTCCCACGCCGCGGCAGGAGCCTTCACCGGCGGGAACGATCGGAATAGTCCCTTCATAAATTCCTTTACCAGGCGATGATACCACAAGGACGCCCGTCCCGTAGTCCTGGTGTATCGGGAGATGGCAGCCAGATGTATTTTGAAGGAGGCGTGAGCCAGTCCAGCTTTGGCCAGCAACAGTAGGTATGGCAGTACTTGATGGGCCGAAATCCGCAGAGGGTTAATCTTCTGTGCACGGCACCAGACAGAGAACCTCTACCACTTATGACCGTAACACTTGAGAGTTGAGGACGCCCTGGCTTTTGCAAGAACCTCTCTGCAGTCAGCCGGGATATCGTACCCTCCAAACTCTAGTGCTGCCGGAGCCAGGCCTGCAAGTTCAGCAACTCCGGGTCGTGATGAAGAATGGCGCCTCCTTCTCTGGAGAGAAGATCCGCGTCCGCCGGCAGCTTGACTGGTGGGGACGTTGACAAGTCCAGAAGGTCCAGGAACCAGATCTGCCGCGGCCACGCCAGTGCAACGAGGATCATTCTGCACCTGGACTTCTTGAGCTGGTTGATGAGACGGAGCAGCAATGGAGGGAACCCGTATAGAAACAGGCCGTCCCAAGGGAACGAGAAAGCATCGCCCATGCTCCTCGGCTGCAGGAACCTGCTGGCGAACCTCTGGCACTTGGAGTTCGTCGCTGTCGCGAAAAGGTCGATCCGGGGTTTGCCCCATCGTCGAAAGAGCTGATCCACCTGGTCCTGACGTAGTTCCCACTCGTAGCACGAGCGCAGTTCCCTGCTGAGTAAGTCGGCAATGGCGTTTTTTATTCCTGCCAAGTGGAAGGGAACCAGACACATCCCCTGGGCGACGGCCCAGTGTCACAGATCCTGGGCCTCCTTGGATAGGGCTGGGATCTGGTGCCTCCCTGCTTCCGTATGTAGAACATCGTGGTGGTGTTGTCGGTGAAGATCCTCACTTTGTCCTTGAGGGACGGAAGGAACGACTTGAGCGCCCAGAACACAGAATGTTGATGTGGAGAGACCTCTCCTCCGGGAGCCAAAGGCCTCTTGCGTGGAGATCTCCGGTGTGGGCCCACCAACCCTCCAGAGAGGCGTCCGTCGTCACCGTCTCCTGAAACGCTGGGGTCTGAAAGTCCGTGCCTGTAGTGAGGTGCGCACGGGTCCCCACCATAGGATCGCCCGACGGAACTCCTCGTCGAGAGGGATCCTGTCTTCGAAGCAGCCCGTCGCCTGAAACCAGCAGGCGTCGAGGAACTCCTGTAGCGGACGCATCCAAAGTCTGCAAAGGGGTACAAGGTAGATGCATGAGGACATCATCCCGAGGAGTGACTTGATGGACCTCACCCTGGCCACGTCTGTGGCTAGCAGGCGTCGCACCTTGCCCAGAATGGCCTTCGTCCTCTCCTCCGACGGGCAGGCCAATTGCCCCACTGTATCGAGCTTCACTCCCAGAAACAGTGCTACTTGCGACGCAACCAGGTGGGATTTGGGGTAGTTGATTGCGAATCCCAGTTCCGTGAGCAGCCAGACGGTCTTCGCTGTGTGTTCGACGGCGAGTTCTCTTGTCCTTGCCCGGATTAGCCAGTCGTCCAGGTAGGGGTAGACATGGATCCCCTGCAGGCGCAGCCACGCCGCCGCTGGTGGCAGGCACTAGGTGAATACCCTGGGTGCCCACTTTAATCCGAATGGCAGGGCTCTGAATTGGTAGTGGCGTCCCTGAACCACGAACCTGAGAAACTTTGTGTCCTTTTAGAATGGGGATGTGGAAGTAAGCAACCTCCAGGTCCAACGACGATAGGAAGTTGCCCTCCTCCAGCTGTCCCAGCATGTGCTGGAGGGTGACCATCCTGACTTTCTGCGCCTTGATGTACTTGTTTAACCGACGCAGGTCCAGGATGGGGCGCCAACCGCCTGTCTTCTTTCTGACGAGGAAGTACCTTGAGTACACTCCGGAGACTCCTGGGGACGAGCTCGATGGCACCTCTCTTGAGCATCGCCCTTACCTCCAACAGCAGTTGAGGGACGTGATTCTCCTTCCTGGCCACGGGAGGAATGCGTGGACACTTCTTTTGGAATTCCAGCGAGTGCCCGTTGGCCAGGGTGTCTAGAACCCAACGGTCGGTGGAGATGGACTGCTACACGCTGATGAACTTCGTCAGCCGGCCTCCCACCGGGGTGCTTCAGTGGGGGCCCGACACCACGGCCGGTTCAGTCTTGCTTGGAGGAGGCCTTGCCGCCTTGGCCTCCTTGACGACGACGGGATCCCCCTTGCTTGCCGCAACCTCTGTAGGCCTCCTGGGACGAGGAGCGGGCCGCCTGGCGGTATGTAGAAGAGCCACCGCTGGATCCCTTGGAGGCACCGTGTCTGCCTCCAGAGCTCCGAAAGGGCCGTCGTCGTTGAAGTACCCCTAGGGCCCAGCCCGTCTCCGAGTCGGTCTTGATGGCCTGGAGCGACTCGTCCACCGTCTTCCCAAAAAGGTTGTTGCCGTCGAAAGGCATATCCAACACTCTTGTCTGGACTTCCTGGCGAAAGTCCGTCGCCTTGAGCCATCCTCGTCGTCGGAGGCAAACCCTGTTGCCCAGTTGGCGAAATCCAGTATCGGCAATGTCCGCTGCCACAGTTATGGCGTGATCGGACGCCACCTCTCCTTCCTGCAGAATTTGTAGGGCCTCTGCCCTCTTGTCGTCCGGTAGGAAGTCTAGCAGAGGAGCTATCTTGAACCAAAGCTCCCTGTCGTAACGGGCCACAATCGCTAAGGCATTGGCCGCCTTAATCGTCGTTGCCGCCGACGCGATGACTCGTCGTCCCATGGAGTCCAACTTCTTGCCCTCGCTGTCCGGTGGAGAAGTGGAAGTTGAAGCCGCCGCACCCGCTGCTTTCTTCTTGGCTGCTGCCGAGACGACAGAGTCCGGCGTGGGCTGGGCCCTGAGGCACAAGGGGGCGGCATCGGGGACTCGGTACTTCTTCTCGTACCTGTCCCTCTTGTCGGGTGTCGTGGAAGGGTGCTTGAGGATAGCCAGCCCCTCGTCCCAGATGTCGTCGAGTAACGGCACCGCGAGGACAGTCTTCCTCTTGGCCTCTCGTCGTTGGTAAAGAAACCCTTACTTTTTCTGTTCCTCAGGGCAGAGCTGGAAGAGCTCGGATGCCCTGGTTATCATGGCGTGAAAGGAGCCAATTTCGTCGGGTGGAGAAGCCCAAGGGGGGGGGGGGGGTGAAGACGGGATGTCCGTTGTGTCATCGCCGCCGTCCGTCCCCGTTGCTGTATCCATCGCCGTATCCTCTCTAGGGTCCGGCGAGGGGGATGAGGGGTCCACAGGCCTCGCGGGCACGAAGCGAGGAGCGGGGTGGACTCTCCTCCGCTTGTTCGGGGGGCTTCCCGACGGGCCTGGTTCTGGATCCTCCGTCGGGGTCCGTGGAAACCTCGTCCTTATCTCAGTACATAAGGATTGGATCGCTAACAAAATGGCCGCCGAGCTATCCTGGGGCTCGGGTAATGGCTGCGACGAACGGGATTGCTGCTCCACTGGGCCCTCTTCGTCGCCATCATTGCTATCTTCGATCACATCAGCGGGTACCGTCCCCTCGGATCGCACCTTCCCGAACTTCTCGTTGAGGCCTATGAACCTCTCGTTGAGGTCCTTTCCGTTTTCTATCAGATCCTCCTCAGAGGCTGATTCCGAGTCTGTAATGGCCACTGGCCTCCCCCTCTTTTTCCGCCGGGGTCTTCACGGTGGTCTTAACGATGGGCTGGAAAGAGGATTCCCTCTGCAGTGGCAGGGATACTCTCGGCCCAGAGGACGTTTCCACTGGCGTAGTCTCAGCCGGCTTCGCCAGGGTTGCAGCGACCACTTCGATAGAGGCCTTTGCCGGCTGGATCAAAGCCGTCACCACCGTAGGTGCGTCCTGGGCCTTCGCCTTGGGGGGAGGGTCAGCGCCTCACTTCCCCTCTGGTCCCTTCGAGATCGACCGGGGCCGCTCCAGCAGCTTACCCGGGTTCTTGGACTTCCTCTTCCCCGAACCAGAGGGCTGGCTTGTGGTTGAACATGCCGGGAAGTCGCGCCCTGCCTGGCAGCCGAAGAGCCCGACCTTTCGGTGCTCCTGGTGCCTGCGGACTCGCGGTGCTTGGCCTTCTGTTGGGCCCCCCGTCACCAGGGCGCCCTCACAGGACTTAGAAGCCCGCTCAGACCTTTTCTTCGCCTGCTCACCTGCTGTGCCCTTCTCCAGCCAGGCGGCGAGGGGGGAACGACGATCTTGTTTGGTCCGTTCCGAAAGGTTCTTGCCGAATGCACAGTCCTTCTCCACGTGTGTCTTATCCTCATGAAGGCAGTAGAGACATCGCAAATGCTCGTCCTCCTTGAAACATTTTGTAATCTGCATCCAGGGCAGCACCTGAACAGCTTGGATCCGGCGTCGAGCTTCCCTTGTCTTGGGCCATGTCCGTTGAGGTAGGCCGCAGATCTTCCAGAATCCTCCAAGAAGCGTAAACTCGACGAAAACTTCACCCTTGAGGGGCGTAGAAGAATTCCGAAACGGGTCCCCGTTATCGGAAGTAGAAACGGTGGAGCTTAAGGCTCGATTAAACCGAAAAATGAGAAAATCTCCTGAAAAAGCACGAAAACGCAGCAAAAAACCCGAGAGCTAAGCACGAGGACTCCCAACATTTGAATGTGCGGTAAAAATGTGAGGATGGCTGCCAGAGGCGGGGCTTAGGGAAAGGGCAGTCATTGGCTGGGGGCAGTATGACCCAGAGATCAGTGATTGGTTACTACTAAGAAAGACAGATCAGAAACGAAACTGATACTGATTTTTTCTTTACCGAGGATTCCCAGCCCGACGACGGGGAATATTCATGAGCATGTGAATCCATGCCAGACCCCATGCTGGAGAACATAGGGTGGAGCTGTGATAACCTGCCTCATATCTAAGACAAAGCAAAAAGATTCTTCAGCACCACCTGACCAAACTCTGCATCACGTCTGGAGCTTGTGTCCAGTGAGTAGTGCTTATAGAAGGCTGATGGAGTGGCCGAAGTAGCCGCCTTGCTGACGACATCCCAAGAAGCAGGTCTTTGAAACGCAACTGGGAATGAATCCCCCAGGTTTGGCCATGGCCATATACGCCTCCGAAATGGTCTGAAGCATTCATCGGGCGATGGAAGCCTTGGAAACCTGAGAGCTGGGGGATAACCCGCCAAGTCACAAACAATGCCTCGAACCTCCTGAAGGATTTCATCCGAGAGATAAAACTTGAGGACCCTCTTGAGGTCCAAGGAATGCAGGGCCCTCTGCCTGAGTGCGGGTTCGGGTAGAATACTGGCAGGCAGATCTCTTGATTCACATGAAATGGAGAGACCACCTTGGGCAAGAAATCTTGGTGAATGTGCAAGATAACCTTGTCGTTGTGAAACATGGTGAATGGCTTGCACGAAGAAAACGCCTGCAGCTCACTATCCCTGTGTGCAGTGGTGAGATCACCAGTAAAACTGCCTTTGTTGTCACCAAACGGATGTCCAGAGGCCATTGGCTCGAAAGGGTTGCGCCTGCAAAGCTGTAACAACCATATTGACGTCACAGACCAGGTGCAGCCTATGCACCGGAGGAAGAAGCCTAGACAACCCCTTAAGGTGAGCCTTAACCACGGGGTTGGCCGCCGAAAACACAAGCTAAAGGAGATTCTTGTAAGCTCCAATGGCTGCCAAATAAGTGCAGCAAGTATCCACCTGAACTCCAGAACGAGCCAGGTGAGCTGAAAGAGCCAGTACGTCATCAGGGTCCAGACCCGTCCAGATCCTCGTCACAAGCCCAATGGCAGAAACTAGTCCATTTGCTCTTATACTGGGACCGAATCGAGGGCCTCCTGGTCTGCTGAATGAGGTTCCAGTTGTCAACCAAAAATGTAGCATGTTGAAGGCTCACCTTGTCAGGAACCAGGCCGCCAGCGCCAGCTTGTCCAGGTGTTCCACTGGCCTGCTGTGTCAGGAATCCCTTGCTAGAGATCGGAAGGTGGACATGACCCTGGGAGCACAACTGCAGCAGATCCAAAAACCAGGGTCTTGAATGATAGTGGGGGGTCAACCAGGATGAGGCTGTAACCCACTGAAGCACAGAACTTGCAGATGGTCCATTGGAGCAAAGGGGTGGGTGGGAACGCATAACACCTGCGGCCATGCCAACAGATCTGGAAGGCATCTCCCAGAGGCCCCCTACCCCGTCCTGTCCATGATGTAAACTGGGGGCACTTGGAATTCAGAGGAGATGCAAACAAATCAAGGTCTGTGAACCCCCCAAAGCTGGAACAGGGGCAACAAGGAGTCTGTGTGCAACTCCCACTCATAGGCGTTGAACCCCCAAGCGGCTCAGCTGCACTGCTTCTACATTGCCGTCCCCCAGGAGGTGGACTGCTGAAATCCAAATCCCCACCATCAGGGCCCATTCCAAGATCGATACTGCCTCCATGCAAAGGAGGGGAAGAGGGGGTGGGGGGGGGTGCTGCCCTGCTTGTTCAGGTAAAACATTGTGGTAGAATAGTCCGTCCTGACCAGAATGGAACTGTCCCCGATGAGGCAAAAACGCCCTGCGGGGAAGGCCCACTGCCCTGAGCTCTAGCAAATTTATATGCAAGAGGGCTTCCGTCCTAGACCATTATACATGAATGGCAAAGCCCTCCAGAATAGCCCCAACCCCAAAAGGGAAGAGTCAGTCGTCACCACCAGGGTAGATTCTGGTCGGGTGAAGGGGTCTCCCACTGAAACATTGGCAGCCACCAGCGAGGATCAGGCAGTAGGAGCAGTGGTATTGGGATCTTGTCCAAGTGAGACCATGTCTCCTGATCCCAATTGTCCACCAGGTGTAGCCGAAGGAGCCTTATCTAAAGGCGGGCGTGCTAACAGTGAGCACGCAGGAGGCCATCAGGCCCAGAATGTGCTGTAACCACCATGCCAAGGTGGTCATGTTGGCCAGAAAGTGCACCACCGCCTTGCAGAGGGACAGAATCCTCTTGGGCATAGGGAACACCCGCTGAACAGTAGTGTTCCAACGCACCCATAGGAAGACCAGCTCCTGATATGGGCACAACTGTGACTTCCTCTGGTTCAGGGAGAACCCCAGCTGATGAAGGATACCTGCCAATCTTTGGCAGGAGGGCACAATCCCTTTGGGTGAACCCACCCTCACCAGCCAGTCGCCCAAGTACGGGTACAAATGATGGCCCTCCAAGCAGAGAAGACCTGCCAGTGCGTTCATCAACACAAGGGGTCCAGTGGAGGACAAAGGGCAGCACCCTGTAGTAAAAGTGGTACGACAATCGTGAAACACAAACTTCTGATGCGGCTGGTAGATGGAAACATGCAGGTACGCATCCTTCAGGTCCAGGGAACACATACATACAGTCTGCTGCACACAGACTCGGCTATGTGCACGGGAGTAATCACCTTTAAGCGTTCCAGAGGTAAAGACAGATTTAGACAGGACAACCCTCAGGTCAGCCTGGTTGTTCTTGGGTACTGCAAAAATCCTGGAATAGTAGCTGGAGCGCCCGTCTACAAGAGGAACTGGTTCTATCACCTGCATATCCAAGAGCGAAAGGACCTCCCGTGAAAGAGCCGGGGACCCCATCTGACGAAGAGGAGGAGAGGATGGTAGAGGCAAAGAAGAGGAAAACTGAAGCCCATTGAGACTCCGGATAGAATCCACGGGTTGTTGAAGAGGTTTCCAGGTGTCCTGGAACAGAGCCAACCGGCCCCCCAGAGGCGAGCTGTGTTCTGTTTCTTGGCATCAGAGGAGGGGGAGCGGAAAAACCTGTGCGAGGTCCACTGCTGCTTCCTCCTGTTGTCGTGGTGTGACCGGTCAGGTCTCCATGTAATGCAGTCCCGGAATCCCTTAAAGCCAGATAAAGCGCGGGGCTTGAACTCGGTCCTGCCCCGGGACTGAGGGAATGTTTTCCAACCTGGTTTTATAAGGATGGCCAGGGACTTGGCAGTTTGAGTGGAGGTTTTCTTCTGACAAATGAAAAGGGTCCATGGCATTGAAGGGCAGATCCCGGATCCGCCCATGCACCACAGATGAAAACTTAGTGGCGTGTATTCACGCCGTCCTACTCATCTCGTGTCCTGGAACAGAGCCAACCGGCCCCCCAGAGGCGAGCTGTGTTCTGTTTCTTGGCATCAGAGGAGGGGGAGCGGAAAAACCTGTGCGAGGTCCACTGCTGCTTCCTCCTGTTGTCGTGGTGTGACCGGTCAGGTCTCCATGTAATGCAGTCCCGGAATCCCTTAAAGCCAGATAAAGCGCGGGGCTTGAACTCGGTCCTGCCCCGGGACTGAGGGAATGTTTTCCAACCTGGTTTTATCAGGATGGCCAGGGACTTGGCAGTTTGAGTGGAGGTTTTCTTCTGACAAATGAAAAGGGTCCATGGCATTGAAAGGCAGATCCCGGATCCGCCCATGCACCACAGATGAACTTAGTGGCGTGTATTCACGCCGTCCTACTCATCTCGACCCCAAGAGACCGCCCTCTGCTGGCTTTGTCAATGTGGGAGAACAAAGATCCCATGAGGACCTGCGTAATGGCCTGGGCATCTGTCACACCGGCTTTGAAGGAGGTTTGTCCTTGAGCTCCCGCCACAGCTTTTGGTTAGTCACAAGCAAGAGGGAGTCTGCGCTGTGCTGCGGAGTAACAGCGCTTTGCCAAAGACTTGAGGACTTTGTCCTCCTTGGAGAGGCAACTGGTGGTGGCTCCCGCGGAGGAAGACGACGAAGACGATGGTTTAGAATACAAGGACGATGCAGCCCCCACTGAGGAATGCAGCTGCAGGTGGGAGGCAAGGAGGATTGGCTCCCTGTCTATCAGCCTAAACCTGCTGTCCAACTTCTTGTTCATCTGAGCATTGGCCATGGGCTTCTTCCAGAACTTTCGTGCCACCTGCAGAACATCCTTCTAGAGAAGGATGGCAGATCGTGGTGCACTTCCCCAAGACCTCTGCTAGCACACCAGACTCCTGGGGGGCTTCCTCGGGCAGAGGAACCCCCAATAATTCTGCCAGGCCCTGAAGGTGGTCATGAAAGGCCTTAACGGATGCCGAGATAACTGGAACCACAATGGCTGCATTAAGTCTCACTGGACAACCCTTGTCCCATTATGTCATTGAAGGGGCACTCAGATCAAAGGACTCCACTATCTTCTCTAAAGTCCTCGAGTAGGCAGTGTTTAGATCACTACAGGGGGCAGCTTGTAAGAAATCCAGCTTTGAGGCCATTTCAAGACCACTGGCATCTATCAAGTACGTTGTAGCAGTCTCCAAATACTCAAAAGGGAAACTCTCCCGGGGAAGCGTTTGTGTACTGCACACATTGATTCAAGGCAATATGGAACAAAGTTCTCTTTCCCATCAAAGATACTCTGCATTGTGTGAATTAACTGATTTGCTGAAGCCGGCCTATATGGAGAGGCAATGATGCTGCCAAAGATGAAATTGGCTTCTAAAACGCTGTAGCCAAGACCTCCATGATCGAGGTTGAAAACTCTACATTGATCCCCCATGCCAAGATGGTCTAGTTGGTCTTCTGTAACAAAAGCATGAGCCATGATCGCAAGCATACAACACTTAACTTTAGAGGTGCCTTTCCATGCATTTGACCGCACAATAGGGCCTGGCTCCTCAACCAAAGCAGAGGTAGCTATCACTAGCTATGCAGCCTTTGTGAAGATAGCCAACATCTGCTATTTGAACATCACCCACTACTCTTTAAAAAAAAAAAAAAATAATAATAATAATAATAATAATAATAATTTGAGAGACATGTTGCCTGGTGCTCTGGTTATTCAGAAGGGTTTCCATCTCCATCCTCTTTACTCTCTCCTGCAATGGCACAGTTTGTATCTTATGCAACAAGCACAACTAATGAGACTTGTGGCTTGAATGGAATCTCTTAAGTGGTTCCTTGTGCTCTTTTTCCTTTCCTCTGCTCCCTCTCAATGAAGGCCCTTTATCAGGTATGCAGTGATAAAATCGCTGCAAAAATTTCGCCTGGACAAAATATTGTGGCAAAAATGCTGTGGTTTGACCCGTTAAAGGTGTACCCCATTACACCATTTAAGGGGAGCGGAGGTTGCGGGGGTGTCCCCTGCTCCCCTTAAATGTTATAATGGGTCCGGGGGTTGCGGGGGTGTCCCCCCCCCATCCTTTACATGGTTTGCAGCTGCAAACACAATGCCTTTTTGATGCAATATTTTGTGTCCATGGCCATTTTTGCCACAATTTTAACACATGGAACCCTTTATCAGGACTGGACTCTACAAGATCAGAACTCCCAACCCCTTCCTCTGAATAGCTACTCTTGGAATGGGTACATTGCAGTGACTTTGACAGGGGCAGACCACAGAGCCAGCTTCGCTGCCAGTTTCCTTAGGACCTTTGGCTTATAGCGTGACAGGAGCTGCACTCCTCCATATCCTGTCTCGAACCAAGACACCAGATACTGATGACATAGACGTAAGTGAAACACATCTTCGAGCTACTGGCCCAATAGCACCTGAACCCCAAGCCTATGGTGTTCCTGGCATCTCAGAGAGGCACTGGGAAACAGCATGCTCGATTTATATAAAATAACCAAACAAAAAAGGGGAACTTAACCTAGGTCGTGGGGTATGATGAGCTCAATACGATGGCATCACATGAACTGGCGATGGCATCACTTCCAGAGCCATGGTGTTAGAGCATTGAGTCTATGTGGAGCTGCACGATGCCCCTTGCTGAGCAAAGTTTTCCGATGACCGCTGCAGATAAAGATCTAAGATGAGGATTCTGTAGGAGAGCGGGGGGATACAAACCATTAGAACAGACTGCTCTGCTGTTCACTGGAGGCACATATCCTCTATGGAGCTTTGCAACCAATTAACAAATAAGCAACATTGGCCTATCAGTGCCAGCGCTGTAAGGAACGCATCTGCCCAAAAGTGCCCTTTAGGGCCTGCATTAGCGTGAGATCACCCTCTGCGGTCATGCAGATCATGTTCAAGAAGGCCAGCTTATTCTTCAATATTGACTGCAGCCATGTGACGCTGCTCTGCAAGGACAGCAGTGGGCGATGAATGCCTCCACAATTCTTCACCCCAGAGGCATCACTAGACTGGAAGCACCTCCTTGATGTGTCACAATGCCAGCACTGAAATCGCAGCTTTTGCCCTGCCATGAAATGCCAGGGAGCAGAGTAAGGGCAGTGCCATTCTGACACTGTCCTCCAGTGCCAACACTGGAAAAACAGTAACCAAAATGTTTTTCATTATAGCACCTCGTAGAGTGCAAAGGTAATATAAATGTTTACAAGTAAACAAACGTATGTCAACTTGCAAAAAAACAAGGAAAGAAATGGAAAGGGATAATAACCGAGATGGGCCCCAATTTTGGAAGCTTGAGAATGAGCCAGAATCTTAACCCAAATGCAGAGGCTCCACCTTTAGCAGTCAAGCACAGCGGTCTCCAGTTTTCAAATATGCACAATACATTTAACAAACATCGGCAACAATGTACTTATTTACCATTAAAACTATGCCATCGGCTCTATATGCAGCTAAGAGGCAGAAACAGGGACCACCAACTTCAGACAATAGGATTCTCAGGGAGCAGCTCTACAGAACCTTTAGACTATTCTACAGCAAAACTGGAGTTGCTAAAACTGAATCAAACACAAACCTGGTCAGCAGTAAATATATCAAAACCATCGAAGAACATCGATGGCCCTTGAGGGAGGATCTAGAGCAAGTTTAAAGGCACAAGAAAAGAATGAGTTACAGCAAAACCAAGCGTGATGGGGCTGTAAACACTAAAGCAGAATGAGGAAATGGGGTTTGCGGATACGAGGGGGCAGTCGGGTGGAATGAAAACACTCCAGCACCTAACACGTAATGGCACCAACAATGGCACATTTGAAAAGTAAGTGACAGTGGGAGGGAGTAACACAACATCGCGCACCAGGAAGTGAAATGTGATAGACACCAAGTACCACACCCAAACAGGACAAATAAAGGCAATTGCAATTATACCAAGCAGAACAGTGTGTGGGGAGTCTCAGGCAATCACTGAAGAGGAATAGATATAGGATGTGTAGGCCAAATAACATCGCCCAACACAAAGTGGAGAGGGAGGGGTCAATGAGGACTAGTGAACAGGAAGAGCCATCGGGACACAAACAAGAAAAAAGCAACATAGGCGGGTGATAGTTGGCTACAAAACACTGAACACGAGTGTAGATCTAGACGTACAGAAGTAGGCTATGAAAGGAATGACAACAGTAAACAACAACACATAGAAAGATAAGATACACACCTAAGAGGAAGCGGGACTCAAGGTGCAGTCACCCACAGCCACTGCCCAAATGAAAGTGGAATATCATGGAAGGACACACACACACACACACATTCGTGGAAGGAGACACACGCACACACGCGCGTGGCTCAACAGGAAAAGAGCACACAGAATGACACATCTGAATTCATTAGACACACTTCTCACTCGCACAGAGCCATAAGCAGATTCCCACACAGATAATGAAGATCACTGAAACATTCTTTGATTAGAGCCAGATTTACGATGCACATGCTTTGATAGTGGCTCTCCATTCACAAGGAGTTGGAGTGGAGTCACACTGCTTAATTGCCCCTCAATGGGCACCACCTTTGGGATCTGTTCCACGTGGGTAAGGTGCCAAAGGGAAGGCTGGCATGCAGGTACCCATGATGCATCAGAATGAGCATGTACAGCCCCGTTTCAACTCAATGCTTGACTCAACAGTACCTCACAACAGTCATACCCGCAAGGCAGAGTCTGCAGGCAGGAGAAAACCTGGTTATGCTGTTGGCATATGGTTTCTAGGGAGCTCACCTAGTATGGAATAACTTAAAACCCTAACATTCCAGCAACTCGTTTAGAGCGCACTCACCCCAAATGACTCTTCGTTGTGAGGTGTACATGCATTACACCGAAGTCCGAAATTCTGGTGCAGTGCTTTTGCACCTAGGGAACAGGTCCCTTTCAGGCACGCCCTGTCGGCCATAGCCAGCAGGGCGTAGGGACCTACGCACCCAGATATTGCTATTTGTTTAAATAGATTGGGACCGAAGCACCAAAAAATGCAGTGTTTTGGGTGACAACATATTTAAGCAAACACTTGCCACTTAGTATATCGGTGTGTAGGTCCCTGCGCCCTTCTGGCCGTGGCCAACAGGGCATGCCTAGAAAAAACTTGAGCCCAAGGCGTCGCACAAAAACAGCCGGTGCCAAAAGCGCTAGACCCAAACACGGCCTACAGCGCTACAGTAGCACCCCTTTCCTCCGGACAACCCCGAAAATCATTTTCCGTTCTAGTAGTGTATCCGAAAATGTCCACTAGATGGCAGTGCCGACATTGCTACACATCGATCTCTATACAAAAGTAAACATTAAAAGCAAGCTCAGTGCTGTCATCTAGTGGACGTTTTCATATTGAATATGATGTAATCAAGTAGTCATTAAACAAACTGGGGGGCCCAAAGGATGTATGTGCATGGGGCCCAGACTATTTAAAAAGGGATTAAGATGATTGTTTTTAATATACAGTATAAGCATATGGCCTACTGCTTACATTTTCTATTAAAAGCAGTCAATGAATCCAAGAGCCTGCCCCCCACATCCTTCTAAACTGAAATAAGAAATATATGTACCATTACAAATGATGTATTTTATGTACCATGTATTTCATAAAAGTGGCAAATTGGAGTTCATTATAGGATGACTGGTGCACCAGGGCAGAAAACCTTCAGTAAACCACTTGTCAGAGAAGATCCAAATAGAATACTTTATCAAATGGGACCTTAGGTTTGAATGATCCTCCATCAAACACTAGTCCAATCAACTTCTTTTGGGAAAATAGTCCAAGGAAAAGTAATTTCTATTCTCGTAATGGAAAGTTTTCAGCAACATGTTCACATACAGTTCACTTCAAGAGTACAGCTGATTCAGAATCCTTGATTCCCACTGAAGTAAATCGTTACCGAACATTTCGAAAAAAGAAATGGTAGATTTAATCGAATTTCGGCTGTACGAAAATTTCGTACAGCCGAAAATGTTGACCCAATATACCATACGGTACCATTGTAGCAAACAAGAGGAGCGGGGGTGTCCCCCACACCCTTGTTCGCTACAATGACAAGAGGGGTTGCAGAGGTATCCCCTGCTTGCTGTACAATAAAGTTGAAAAAAATAAAGAGGACCCTGCAGCGCTGGATCCCGTGCTGGTTCCCATTCACGTACGTGAAGGGAACCAGGCGTCGCAGAGAGATGGGGGAGTCAGGCCTACGAGGTAAGTAGGGGGCGGTGGGGCATCGGATAAGGGCATGTCACTGAAATCATGCGTGATTTCACTGCGTCATGCCTTTCGAATTCGGAATTATCGATTTCGAAATTACGCACTGCAGTAAAATCACGTACATCCGAAGTAAATATCCAGCTTATTTATATGCTTCCAGAACCGGTTTAACCATCCACTTAGTAAACATGTAAACTTTTCTTTTATTAAGGGCTTCATTGTAATTTGTGTGATGAAAAGCTTACTTTCCAACACGTGTTTCTAAAAAAAAAGGGGGGGGGGTTCTTCAATTCCTTGCCCTGCATGCAGCTTTGAAAACGGATATACAGATAATCGTGCCTTGGCCGCCCTCACTCGTCCTCTCCTGTAGATCATGATTTATATGAACTTTGGGTAGTGCATGTCTTAGGGTTCACTGCAATCAAGCCCTTTGTATGCGTGGTTTTCCTTCGCCATAATATATTCAGAACTACGAGTCCAATATTCTGTGATTTGTTTCGTTTAAAGAAATATGAATGATATACGTGCAGCAAAAAAAAAAAAAAAGATACGCCCAACGAGACAAACACGTGCCTTGAATTCGATGCTGGCCTTCCCTAGGGGGTGGACAGGCAGTCTAATGGGCAAATTAAGATTTCTCCTTTTCTAAGCGGCAGACCTAGCATGCAATCGTAGATCCATTTGAGTGGGAACCACCCCCAAGAACAAATAATTGGGGCTTGTTCCACCTCTGTAGCGGGAGACTCGTCCTTGGTAAAAAAAGGTTCTGGTGCGCTCATGGCCCACCCCTGAGCACTGAAGTAGCGTATGCAATCATGCCCCCGAAGAGCTGCTGTTGTATAGTGCCATCAGCGCCTAGCCTAGCATACAGAAGAGAAGGGTTTTGCATCACCGCCCTCCCTCCGGCCCCTGGTGTTTTGAACCTTTTTAGGTGAGAAAACTCCCAGTGTTCCTCCATCTTCACGAATGGCAACGCCCATCTCAGCAAGCAACGCCTCTCTGAAAAGGAACACAAGAAAGTTAACGATGCACATGAGGCCATGCACGGTATGCTGGAAACGAACTGCAGATAAAATAGCACTACCAGCCATTCCCAAACGCTACCCCCACTTGCAGCACGTTTCGATCTATCCCTGTGAGCGATCACTTCTGCCCTAGCGCTAGCTACTAGAAATCTGCTTTGGACATATCAAGCTTTAAGCTATCCTTATTCGGCCTAAATTCTACTTTAGCACTGCTCCTTTTCACTTTGAATTACACCCTAGCCCCATTTTCAGCGTGTACCATCCCAAGTCACGCCGACTGCTGGTGTAGCGTATGCCAATGACCAAGTCCAACTACCAGCATCCTCTGCACCATTTTCACTCTTGAATTGCTAGCCCCATCCTTGGCAGGGTTCACACTTATTTTCCCCCCCAACTCCTGCGTCCAGCTTTTCCCCCAGGAGGCCCTGAAATATACTTCTCTAGCTTCCACTACAGCCTCCAAGTGAAGCATGGCATGGAGCCCTGCAAAATCTTCCACCAAACAAAGTCAAAAGCAAGCGAGCAGGCTCACTTGAATCCAGATTAAGGGTGTATACGTTTCTTTTTAAATTAAGGACCCAAACTCTGCATTTCACCTTTTTCATAAAGACATTGACCAATAAGAACCACACAGCAGTGCCTTACAGAGCAATAACATCAAAAAAGGGTTACCCAAAATCACCACCAGTCAGTATTAGGAAAAGGATTCATCAATCATAATTGTAACATTTAACTGCAGGCAAGAGATACCAATAATGAAAGTGGGCAACGGATTAGGAATACTGAAATTGCAAGGTTTTAGCAATAATTACAAATAGGACAGTGCGGGTACTGTAGCACTTAATTATTGTGAAGAACCTGAGGGCATCCTTCCATCTACTCCCCTTGGGTCTTCCAGGGAAGGGCCATCGCTATTGGATTCCCCCAAACATGGGGTGTATATGCGAGGGAGGATCACCTGGGTAGAGGGTCGTTGGGCAGTGCAGGAAAGGTGCCATTAAGTGAGGTATGGCATCCCACTTTGCCTTATCAAAATACATCCTACCTTCCTTCCACCTTTGTAGGTTATCAGTCTTCCCCATTCGTATGCACTCCAACTGCTCCTTATGCATATCCCTTTAAGACAGGGATGAAGAAAAGGCAAGTAGGAGTGATGCACGCTACCCTCTGTGCACACCACTTTGGTACTGGGACGAGGAAGAGGACTGCAGAACATTACTATGGTCAGGCATGTCCCAGTGACAGAAGTAATCATGGCCAGGCAAAGGACTTGCACCTGCAACCAATTAATGCTTCACAGGTGCATATAAAGTGACCAAGAGAAACATTGGGAGATCCAGCTGGGCAGGAGAGCAGGGCAATCAAACGTGGAGCAGGCAGACGAGGGTCTGGAGAAAAGGGCACCGACTACTGCAGGGAAGCCGAAAGGACGCCTAGGCCAGAGTAGGCCGCAAGAGGGTCAAGTCTCACATCCTCCACGACAGCTGCCGGAATGCCTGGAGGAAGCAAGCACTGCTCGCCAGAGCTCCCCGAGAGGGAGAGAAGCAAGCTAGAACCCGATCGGAAAAAAAAGAGCACCTAGAGGAGCGGCCGCACACCGATGAGTGACAGGGAAAGGATCACTCAGGTCGGGGCCCTCCAGGGGCATGGTGTGTGTAACGGCAGACGCCGGTCTAGTAAAAGTATGCCACAAGTGGGTCTGGAGACCAAATGTGAATTATTGAAACACGAACGGACAGCAAAGCATTTACTGAATTATTGGAATCCAAACTAATGTAAGAAAAGTACAATGTATATAAAATACTTCATGAGTGAGAGGAAAGTGAAGAAAAATTCTGAATGCATTGAAACCAAGTAAAATGCCTTTTCGGAATTGTGTGAAAGTGCATATCAACTCTAAGCAATTAATGAAAGCCTGGGAGGCGAATCAAAATCAGTTAAGCGGCATTATGGGATAGTGTGAAAGCAAGGTGGTGACAAAAGAGATACCACGAATTAAAGTGTGTGAAAGTCACATGTTAACAGAGTTGAAAGGCTGTCAAGGTAATGCAAAAGTGCACATGGACTAATGACACAGTTACAGAAGGAAATCTGTGTTGACAAGGACGTCTAAGAAAGTCATTGAACACTGCAAATAACCAAGGGTTATCGGTTGCGCGACCTGTGATGAGTGAACCCTATCTAGAGCAAACCAAGAAAGGTCAAGAGGCTGAAGTGGTTATGCCTAATAAATGTTCAAGAGCATAAAGGGAAGGCGGATAAAGAGTTGAACTAAAGCCTGTAAATTAGATCTGCTAAATAATTTGAATTGACTGTGAATTGAAAGTCAAGAGAACTGTGTTGTCCTTGGGGAAGGAACCCTGGGGACACTTTGTGGAACTGTGTTTTACTTGGTGAAGGGAACCCAGAGCACAATTTGTGGATGTTGGTTACATTTTTCTAAAGTCCAACTGGTGTTAGACTTCATAAGATTTATCTCTTGGTATTAGGGACCCAACTCTGTACTACACAAGTCGGTAGAGTGGCTGAGCAGCCAGGCTTATCTTAGGAGGGAGTTATGTGAACTGTAGAGCAGTACACAGAAATTAGTGCATAAATAGACCCAAGAAAACAAAGTTATATTAGTCGCTGGTCGCGGCTGCGAGAGGGGCTTCGAACCCGAACGGTCCGAGGAGGCCGCCGGTGTAACCTGCGTCTCCTTGGGCGCTGATGCATTCTTCGTCTTCGACGAAGAAGAGCTATGGGTTGTGTGTTTATGTGTTGTATCGTGTGCGTCAGTGTCGCCGGGGTGTTCATCCCCATAAGCAGGGCGTGAGCCGAGCCCGTCGGGGCCGGGGACAGACGACGAAGAGCGCGAGCGCTCTTTAGAGGGGTGTACGACTTCCGTAGCGGAGGTCGTGTTATCACGTTCCTCGTCACTGTCGGTGGTAGCAGCAGCGGGTGAAGACCCGGACTTCGACATCGCGTAGGCCGCCCACCTCTTGACCCTACGGTCTTTTAGAGTCTTTGGCTTTAGAAGCCGACAAGCCGAGCAACCGTCCTCTTTGTGATCGAGGGGCAAGCAGCGGTTACACCGTGAATGCTTGTCCTTCCAAGTAAACTTGCCCTTACAAAGTGGGCAAAACCTAAAGGGTGTCCTCTCCATAGCCGAGGCAATAAACCGTGATAACTACCCCAAGGGAAAGGAAGGGGAAAAGGAAAGGCATTCTCAGAAAAAGAATCAGATGTCCCACGACCCCACTCTCCCTACTGTATTAGGCCTGCGAGGCCAGGCCACGTGTTCGGCAACGCCGAAGGATCTCCTCCGCTCGTCCCCTCCGTCGAAGATCTTGCTCCGCGGAGATAGCTTCACAACTGCGTCGAGGGAGGGATCGATATATTAAATCTTTAAACAGGAAAAAAAACGACCACAGGTCAAGGAGATGGAATCTGCAATGTCTCTCGAGGAGCTCCGCGTAAAGGCGACCAGTAGCTGGGCGGAAAAAAACAATCTGAGGGACCTCGACGCGTGAGGGATTGTGGGTACAACACACGTCACTATAGGGATAGTATTTCAGACACGCCTTGACGACGTCCCTTTTCGACTACGAAAAACAAAATGCAATACTCCGCAGTGACCACTGGATGTCGGACCTATGCACAGCATGTGATTCTAAGCAGATTAACAAGCATCAGATATATATTTACATATACACAAGGCACACAAGAAAGTCTAAAATGCAGCAAACATTGAATTAGAAATGGAATCAAATTATAGAAGGAACAATAATGCAGGTGAGTAACCTTTCATATGCCTTACATATCCAGTGCACAGAGTGATGTCAGTTAAGCTCAGTAAAAGCACTGATATGTATCACCTTTGCAAAATTGAGTTTGGAGGTAAAGAAAGGTTAGACCGAACACAGTTAGCAACTGTTAAATAACAAGTACACTCTGCCAGAGGGATTTAGGCAGTCCGTTTCTTAACTAAAAAAGTGTTAACAATTAAAGTTTATGGAGGAACCAGCATTGCCAACGCCAGTAGGATCAAGAAGATGGACCTTTGGCAAACCAGCAAAGCCACAGTCAAATGGAGAAAACCAATTCTGTTGAAAATCTTTAGAGAACGTTAAGTAACCAGTCGGTTGCTCTTGTAGAAAATACAGGAGTTCAAGAGGAGCCTTCCTGATAGCACACAGGCTGTAAGGCCTGAACAGTGGAGTTGTCAACTCTCAATTGACGAAAACAGCACTCCCAAAGTACAGGAGCACCGAAAATGGCCTACTGTAATTCGAACCTAAGTGTCACGATGCCTGCCCCCGGAAAGCCAGACCAGGCCCAGCAACCCCGGAAGCAGGCATCATGCCACTTGAAGCATGCCCAAAAACCCCAGTTAGGGGCTATTTGGCTACAGTCCTGGCGCCTATGGCGCCAGGCTCATAAGAATAAAGTCAGTCCTGGCGCCATGGGCGCCAGGCTCATTACAGAAAACTTACCTGATGCAGACCATGCTGCATACCTACCTGATGCAGACCATGCTGCACGAAGCCACAAGCCAAATGAGGCTTAGAGGGACTATTTTACCTCAGGGACTCCTTTCCTCTCGGGTGGGGCTGTGGAAGAATACTTACCTGGAACTTCTTCCAAGGCTATTTAAGCCACACCCGGACAGCCACACGTGCTTCGCGTTATTCTGCGTGCTGCAGCGTAACGCTCACCGTGTCTTCAGCAGCTCCAGTCTTCAGCCACACCCGCTTCAGCCCTGGTACACCTGGAACAAGAAAAGGAGAAAAAGAGATCAGAACAAAACCCTTACCTGAATCCTTGATCCAGCACATCGTCAATCTGGAAGAGAGAAGCCTTCACAGTGCCTCGCAGCGCCGCGCTGAACTCACCATCCGGGGCTGCATTCCTTTACTCCATCGCAAACCCAGCATCTCCAGGCCATTCTTCAACACCTGGGGGAGACAAGAACAAATAGGTGAGCAAGGGCAATACAAACCACCCCCAAAGACTTACCTGATTACCACAGGGGGGTACTCACCTCATCTCGGGTCGGCGCAGTCAATCCTGCATCACCGCCGCACCCCGGCCCCTAGGGGGAAAACAAGGACAATACAACCTACCCCCAAAGACTTACCCGATTACCACAGGGGGGGGTACTCACCTAATCTCGGGTCGGCGCAGTCAATTCTGCATCACCGCCGCACCCCGGCCCCTAAGGGGAGAACCACAATAGACTTGCCAGGATCTTACCAATTGCCACTTGGAACTCTTCTAGTGGTTTAAATCTGCAACCTGCAAGGAATCTGGCAGAGTGAAGATCAGACTTTTGAACTCTTACGAACGATTGGGCTTTAGAGTCAATACTGGAACTCGCCAATTCCTCCACGCCAGTGAAGTAACTGGTCGTCTACGCGCCCCTGCGCTCGACGCAGGCTAGAGAGCTCATCTTTCCAAATCATCAGGTGAGATTAAGAGCGGACTTCAGGAGTGTCCTGTGGGCAGACAAGGGTTGTGGGAAGGCGGGTTAACGCTCAGATTACGGGAGGTTAATTCCCCTTCTCCATTGCAGAAAGATATTCGTACGAGTCCAACAAACGAAGCTAAGTGGGTCTGTCCAGTCTGTCATCTCAGCTCTACGTGTTACTCTGGTGGAAGCAACAGCGGGCCAGTCCAGATCGACGCCCCCGTGGGAATCAGGTGAGCGTAACATTAAGCCCCACAGTACCTGAAGAGTGAAGTTGAAAATGTAAATGATCGCCTTCTGGATGCAACGATAAAGACCCTGATCCCTGCTCCTTGGTTCTGGTGACGAAATTGGGGACCTTCACTGGGCTTCTGCAGCATTACGAGGGATAAGGGGTTGGCCGCAAGGAATTTAGCGGGTCTTTGTGGTTTTGGTGTCTTTTTCTTAGATCCAAGGAAAAATGAATATTGCCAGTCGGATTCTCTTTGATTCCTCGATCCTGAAATCTAGTGAGGTGACTTTTGGTGAATCATTTCTGCTTCTGGAGGTCCACATGGATGTATGTACGTATTTTAATTTGTAGAGCGCAAAGCCAGTAAGGCATCTGGGCGCTAAGGGGGGGAGAGAGAGAGAGAGAGAGAGAGAGAGAAGAGAGAGAGAGAGAGAGAGAGAGAGAGAGAGAGAGAGAGAGAGAGAGAGAGAGAGAGAGAGAGAGAGAGAGAGAGAGAGAGAGAGAGAGAGGACTGGAGGGAAAAGTGGGGAAGGAAACCAAGGAAACGGGAAAAGATTAAGCAACAAACAGCATGGTCTTTAGTGGTTTGCTAAAACCCTGAAGGTCTGGGAGATTATGGAGTGCCTGTGGGAGCTGGTTCCAGAGCTTCGGGGCCAGGAACAAAAAGGAACGGCCCCCTGATTTGGATTTGTGGAAACGCAGGACCTCAAAGAGATTTTTTTTCACTTGAGCAAAGCCTACGAAAAGAAGTGTAGGCTTTAAGCTTCTGTCGTAAAAAGATAGGGACGGAGAAGGGAACGGCCCGGTGAACAATGCACAGATTCTTAAAATAGATCTGCCTCCTAACGGGCAGCCAATGGAGTTTACTTAGTAGCGAGGTGATGTGCTCAGATGTGGTGGCCCCCAAGGCTACGCGGGTTGCAGCGTTCTGCAAAATCTGAAGTCTTTGAATCAGATAGTCTGGTTGTCCTAAATATATCCCATTGCAATAATGAATGGATCCCATTGTAGACAAAGTGACAACAGTGGCATGGCAGACGGGAGGGAGAAAAGGCATGATTTTCTTAAGCAGTTTGTCTGTGAAAAACTGCACTACAAACTGAGGCAATCTGAGCCTCTCTGGATCCTGAGAGAAACAATTTAATCCCCAGGCTTTTTACACAGGGGGCTGGGTACAGGAAGGATCCCTAATGGCTCCGCCAGAAAGAGGAGTTCAAGAACATACTGGGACCAGGGTGCCAATGACAAAGACTTTGGTCTTGCTGCCATTCAATTTGAGGCTGTTTTTAGCCATGCAAATTGAGACGGCAGATAGACAGTTCTTAAGATTAGATGAAAAACCCAAAAGCTGTGAATCAAGATGGAAAAACAAAAGGGTGTTGTCAGCCTAAGTGTAGAAGTGGATACCAACAGATGTTAGATCGTCCAGAGGGCGGAGATAGAGATTGAAAAGCAGAGGAGGGAGAGGGTAGCCCTCGGAACACTGCAGGCGATTGCATACAAAGAAGAAGAAAAAGGATGAAATGAAACGGTTTGCTGAGATCAGATAAGAAAGAAAGAAACCCTTCGAGAGGCTTGCCTCTGAAAACAGCCTGTACCAGCCGTTGAATCCTAATGTTATGATCTATTCTATCGATGGCCGCAGAGAAGTCAAGAAGGATCAAGACACCTACCTCTCTGCGATCCTGACACAACGCCAAGTCATCAAGAACCGAAATCATTACTTATTCGGTTTCCATGGTAGATCTGAAGCCTGCCTGAGAACCATGCAAAAGGTCATTAGATTCAAGAAAAAGACATCTGAGGCGTCACAATGGCTTCCATATTTTTCAGAAAAGCAGGGAGTAGTGCTATTGGGCGACAGTTGTCGGGACGGATCCAGATCAGGCTTCTTTAAAAGGGGAGACACGACAGCAAGCTTAAGCGAGGAAGGGCAACACCATGAGTGAAAGAGTGATTAACAGCTGCTGTGAGTAAAGCAATGCAGTCTGCATCAAGAGATTGAAAAAAGCATAGAGGAATAGGGTCCGTGGGCAAAGCAGATTTAAGATGGAAAAGGGCTTTGGAGATCTGGTCTGAGACTGCCTTGAAATGGAATGAAAACCTAGAGCTTCCTAAAGATTCGCCCCCAGAAAAAGGATCCAGAGTAGATTTGCTAGGGCAACTGTCCAGAATGGAGGACCGAATTTTAATAGTTTTCTCCTGGAAAAAGGTACTAATGTCATTACAAGTTGCTCGAGAGCGAGTCGGGTCAACTAGCAAATGGGCGGGGGGGGGGGTGAAAGTTCTTTAACAATCTTGAACAATTCACAGGAAGAGCAGGTGGATGTTAGAATACGGTCTGCATAGTAAGAGGATTTAGCCGACTTGATAGCTTTGTGATAAGGTTAAAAGGCGGTTTTGTACAGTGCCTCTGCACTTGTCATTTCAGCCTCCATTTCCATTCAGTGATATGTGCTGCTTGTTTGAGGCTCAAAAGGTGAGGTGTGAACCACAGCGCAGAAGGCCTGGGACGTTGAAGAGCAGATTTCAAATGTGTTAAAGTGTCCGCCGTAATAGTCATCGCCTTAACAAAGGCGGGTGCCTGCAAAGTTCAGCCGGATTTGATCTTCGCACGATGAAGCATGGTCCAGATACCCCGGGTATTGGTGTTCTGCAGCCCAGGAAAGTCGCAGGAGTCGGTGGATGGCCCAAATTGAAGAAGGACTTGAGGCAAGTTGGTCTCACCAGCCAAAGGGAAGAAGTCGTCTTTGGCGGAGCTTTCCTGTCGAGGTGAAAACGGGGTCAGGACAGCTGCAGGGCGTCACCAGTGTTTCCGCGGTTGTTGAAGGTGCTGCTGGCGCCTCTGCTCGTTTTCTGCTTCGGATTGTGTGTTACAGTGGTCGACTCTGCCTGTAGTCCAAAAATCTACACCTTATATGTTGGAAGCCATTCCTTCACTCCCATGGAGCTGTCACTCATCTGGGGGTTGGCTTTCCAGCAGGACATCCAGCCGACCCAGGCACATCTACAGACAAAGGACAGAAGTTTCAGGACCCTCCCTCACTTCCTGCCTTCCCAGACACACCAAAGCCTGCCAAAGGCAAAACTCACAAAGGACTCAAATCTACATGAAACGATAGGAGAGCTCACAAGGAATTGACAAACTAAAAAAAAAAAAAAAAAATCGCGAAAAAAGAAGACAAGGGCCATTTTGCGAAAAATGATCACCCATGGGCGCTGTACTGCAGCTGAGAAATCAGCCGTCCAGTAACCTGCACAAAAGGTAGAAAAAGTGTCCACTGCCACCAGCCATTTAAGTTAGTAACTGTAACAAAAAGTTACAGTAGTGGGATAAGGAATTACAATGTAACCCTCCACCACCCCACATAAGGTGGTGTGTGCTGGACCCACAAAGGAAAAGGTAAGTAAGATAAAAGTTACCTTACTACTAACACATAAAAGGGAAGTCCAAGGGACTCCTCAGTGACATTGCACAGAGGGTGCTAGGTGTCAAAAAGCAGCCTGTATTAAACTTATGTAAAAACATATGTATTAAACATATGGAGTGTAGAAAACTCCATAAAAAGCAGTAAAATAAAAATCCCAGTCAGAACAAGAAAGAGTGATGGTAAAAAGTTGCACTCACCCGGGAGATTAAAATCAAAAAATTCCAGAGTCCAGCAAAAGTGCTTGGGGTCTCTAGGGTTAAAGGGAATTAGCACAGAAACTGAACATTCGCCCTAACATTAACTTTGGGAGGGGAACCCTGAGGTCTTTTTGTGGAACTGTTTTGAACATGAGAACGGAGAAGCTGCAAACAAGCCAGGAGCTGGAAGACGCTCAGAACATTATTTTGAACACCGTTTCTTTGGTTGCTGACATCCCTGCACATTGTCTTTAGGTAGGGAAATCCCACCTTAGTATATGGCAAGTTAGGCATTACTCCATCCTGACAAAGAAATACACCATTTTATTTGAGAAAAGTGAATCTGTTGTCTGTGTCTTACTACATGATGCCATTGCACTGGACGTTTTTGTTATTCCAAGTTCATCAGGATAGGGTGGCCTCTAAGAATCTGTTGACCGGGTGGATGCTGAAAATCCATCTTAACAGCAGGGATCACCATACATTATCTCGAAATACATTGTGAGAACTACAAAGTTCAGACATGTTGCCTAGAATGGAGGCCACCGACAATGGAGCAGCCACTATAAATGACCCATTGCGCAACCAGGCAGGATGCAGGAGGCCATCAGACACAGGAAGACGCAGGGTGGGGCTATCCCCTGGGAACGCAAAGCATGCACTCAATGAGGTTTGCGGCGCCATTTTCTGGAGGGAAAGCCCTGCCCAGTCGGGTTTCCAAAACACCACCAAAGAATCGGAGGGTTTTGGATGGCGAGACATTGGACTTCTTGGAGTTCAGGAAGAATCTCATACTGTGCAACAGACTGCATGTGTGATACAGCTGTTTTTTTTTACACCAGGTCTGGAGTGCAGGCCTGAATGAGCCAAACGTCCCAGTAGATGAAGACATGTACACTTTCCCTCATGAGATGAGCCACAATCACTTTCAGCAGTTTGGTGAAGACCATGGGTGGCAGGCAAAAGCAGAGCAGCAGGACTCGGAACTCGTAGTGGGCACTGCCAACCACAAAACACCAGTACTTTTTCTGTGATCAGGAATGATATTTTATTTATTTAATTAGTTCGAATATACTTACAGCCAAAGTCGGCTTTGTATATACACCTCACATCAAACCAAAAACTAACAACCATAGAAAATCACATTAAAAGTATGAATTGTTCCTATCAATATAAAATCCCCAACGAAATTCACATACGATTTTCATACAAATATAAAACTTCACCATATGATACATAAAATTGACATTCCCCTCCAATAAATCATGGCATAAAAATAGTAGGTTCACAAAAAATGATTCCTCTTATCATACGATTTCAAATACTTATATCTAATATTTTCCAGGCGAGCACACGTAAACATTAAATGTTCCAAAGAATCAATAACGGCTTCACCACATAGTCTGCAATGTCGGTCTTCTCTTACAATACTCAATTTTGCACCCTCAATCTCCAAGAAGGATGCATTGTTAAATCAATACATAATGTCTTACTATGTAGCTATTTGGGAATGCATCAATGTATTTGGGAAGAGGTCCCTGTTGTAACAGAGTATTTAAAGGGTCCACTGTTAGCATAGTGGCAAATGATCACTTTCGTCCCAGTTTAATGTGGCCATATCTTTCACTAGAGCAAATGCCGCTTCATTTACAAAAACGTAATCTAATGTACTGGCACTTTTCCCACTTATGCGTGTAAACGCTTTGTATTGGTCTCCAGCACACCGTCCATTCAACATGGTTAACTGATGTAAATACAGCATTTCAACACATGCTATGCCCAGTCTAGTACAAGCTTCCACATCATTAGGGGTTGACGTGTTATAGTCCATAAAGCATTCAAGATCAAATGGGATTTTCGCATTGAAATTCCCAGCTATGACCAAAAGAACGCTAGCATCCACGTTCCCTATCAGTTGCTTATACATCTGTGCGTTAGGGGGATCCTAGATGTTAATTATTATCTCCCTGGGTTCCACTTGATGACAGCTAATATTGCCTGCTAATACCATTGGTGTGTTCCTCTTGATTTCCTTAATTGACATGGATGGTGTACACTGGTAACAAGGGCCCTCCCCCTTCAGTCTACTTTTGGGAACTTTTACTGCTAGTACCAGTATAGTAGACCTTCGATCAACTTCTAGGTTTTCAGTTATCCACGTCTCTTGCAGCATTGCTATACTAAACGGGTCTATATTATCTAACGAGCTTTCGTCTACTGACGGATGCACACGGCCCGAGTGTTCCATGAACATAATATTCTATTGGCATCAGGATGTATTTAAGAAATGGGCCTGAAAAACGTTTGGTAGCGATTGCCAATAATCAACAGCTTATGAATACTAGGACTCATTGCTGGAGAACCCCTTTTATAGTCTGTGCTCTGAGAATGCTTTGCACCATCAACATTTACATTTACTAAATCCTGCTTTAGGCCCAAATGTCCAACAGAGTTCTACCATCTTAACTTGCAATGAATCTAGAAAACCATGCTTTGCACCACAACAACTCCTTCTAAATGATGCACTTGCCCAATGCACAGTCTGCTTACGCTAGATCATCCTTACCACCACGCCCCTCCATTAGTTGCACTGCTCAAATTAAAATCTTTGCCTTGGTCTTCCCACACACCATCCTTACTCAATCCTGTGCTTGCTTCACTCACTGGTTGCTTTGCATCTGCCTTATCCAAAAAAGAACCTTCTTGAACCCCACTCCCAGCAAATAGTGTAAACTGCACACCTTTCCATCCGGATCGCTTCGGTCTTGCGTAGTTTTTCTTCCCAGGTTTCGTTGAGCTCTGCAATGATCTTTTCAGATTCCTGATAAACAAAACCACACGTCATGACAAGCTAATCCATGTGCTTGCAAACAGAACATACCATTGAATGGGCCCACCAACCTGGGAACAGCCCTCTTCACACGCTCTCTCCCAAATCCGCTGTCTTATTAAACCTGTGCAATGAAAGGCTGTTGGTGCATTGAAACCTATGGGAGCAGGCCCTGTGCCACCAAGCATGCCTCCAAAAATGGGTTCATGCTCACAGAGGCCACTTACAGCTATGCCTGACCGAAATGTCCAATGTAAAGGCTAAATTAACACCACATCTTCCCTCTAATCCGGACTGGCATGTGCAATTAGCCCCCTTTTATCCCTTCATACAAGGGCCGGTCTGAATAATATATATGTGTCCTCCCCAGGACTAATGATGAAAGGAAGAAACCTTTCTCACAAATGTGGGAGGAAGGGATAAAAGGCAGTGTTGGGGTTGGAGGGGAGACAACCCAACAGCGGATTTCAGTCGAAGACGCTCTTAAGTAAGTCTTGACCAAAAAGAGCAACAGAAGAGCATACATCCAAAATAAAGTGAATAGAGTGAGCTAGGTAGGGCTGTTGTGGCATGGCATATGCCTTAGGGAAAGAAAAGGTGGGTGTTGATGAGCAGGAGCAAAGACTAAGAGAGCCTTATACACTATCCAGGTCATTTTTCATTTCTCTGTAGTCCTGCTCTGCCTTTTTTGAATGGTTTGGACCAAACTATAAAGAAAGGTTTTAACAGGTATGGGTGGAGAAGGCAGCAAATACTAAGCCAGACTTCAAAAGATTTGGAGATGCTCCTAACAATTAACCTAGCAATTGTATTCTTAGACACTTTGTGGGAAAGGGAAAGTCAACCATAGGTTATAAAGAGATAGTCTATATGGTTGTTCCCCTATCTAGAATTTGGGATCCCTTGCTAAATTAAGGGTATGCAAGGTTTCTTCTGCTCTACGCGAATGGATTCTTGGAAAAAGGACCAGAAGATTCTACTCATTAAGGTGTTCTCCAACTTTGAACCTTAGCTGGGACATAATGAACCGAATTTGCGAAAGATCTATTTGCGAGTGAGCCCAATTAATTAAAATCATCTTGGTTACAGACTGCTTCAACTCATTGGTGGGTGCTAGAGGGACATCTGTACAGCCCTGTGGTGAGGGCGGTGTAATCCTCAAACCTAATGGTAGAACAGTGTGTGACTTAAAAGAAAAGACCAGACTTTCCAATGGTAAGCATAGCAGAGTAGTGAGGCTTAACTTCTGGAGAGAGGAGGCTAGCAGGGAGGTACCATTTTTTTTATCATTGTGCATTTAGTTTAATTACAAAAACTTAAGCACATTTCTATATATCAAAATAAAGTTAAAAGGGAGCTTGGTTCTAACGCTCTATCAAAAAATAAAAACAAGAAAACAAGTTATACAAATGTAAAAATGTCATCAACATAAGAGCACCATAATTAATATATACATTATCGAAATTTTGCTTCCTTTGACACAAGATTCCAAATTGCGAACTGCCGCATTGATCACAACAGATTGAGCCCCTAACAATGTAGAGCAAAAATGGTCCCCGGATATGTTATTTATGCAGCTTACAAACCCCCCATAACCCCCTCATGTAATAGACCTTCAAAACCGTGCAAGAAGTTAGCACATGCCGACAAGTCTCATCCTCTACTCTGCAGTGTCTACAAAGAGCATCTCGCAATCCAGAACTTTTCCAAGAACTAGTATATTCTTTATTTGGAAGAATGCTAAAGCGAAGATATGATGAATCGCTTTAATTCTACACTGCAACATTTTGTTAAATAACTATGTGGGCTGCCACCCTTAAAGCTCTGATACGAGAATTGTGTGTACCTTTTATAGTTATGGAGTTTTTCAATATTAGAGGCCAGATCCCATTGCTGAGTTTTAAGTTTAATTATTATTTCGTAGTCAGTATCAAAGATTTCTAGTTCTATGCCCAAGTTTAACAGATTATTCTTGGTAAACATTTGTAGTTCTTCAATAAATGAATGACAATCAAGGTACAATTAACTCAAATAGATGCCGCAAAAAATACACCATACTGGTAAATTGAAAAAATATACCCTTTATTTCTAAGGTCACACAATTTTCCCTCTGGGGAAAATAAGTACTCGGTTGCACAGAACAAATTGTAGAGCATAGTGTAAGTAAAAACACGGTAAATGGCCAGTTAAGGACTAACTCACTCTTTACCCTAAAATGTAAACCTCATACCTGGTGGCAGACGCAGTACAAATAGACTTACAGAGGGGAGTTAAGAGACCGTAGACGAGTTTACACAAAGTAATAATTACCAGTCAGGATCCAAGAGCACCACAAAGACCTAAGTACAATTTTCCGGCTACAATTCTAGCACTTTAGAGCACAGGGCAACACAATGTCCAACAGGGTCAGGAGGGCTACCAAAGTTCAGGATATATTTTAGGAAGACAGTCCCTAAGCCAAGGAGGGAAACGGAAGCAACATAGTGATACAATGTATATCCCAGGAGTTTAATACAAAGATTTTAAAATCCCTAACAAATCAGGGAAAGTCTCAAAAAATCAAGAGCGTGGGACCCTAGAAAATGCCAGTCCAGGTAAGTACCTTCCAATGTCAGCCACGTCCTCGCACTTAGCTTGTGGACCTTGATTCCCCTGCACTCTCTGCATTCCCCGTGCACTTTTCCACCTGGCCTCCCGGTAGCGCTCTGCTAGCCCAGGTGTCCTCTTCACCCCCTTACTCCCCCCCCCGAATCTCCCAGCACCTGCGCACTTCCAGTCGACCTGCACCTCCTTACCTTTTGCACACTTTGCGCTGACCGCCACCCCCCCTCCTCACCTCCCCACTCCCCTGCACTTCTCGTTACTGCTCTTGCATGATCCGAATGTCACAAGGCCTAGTTGGACCGTTTGTTATTCTCCATCTACGCCCCCTCCCATTCCCCTTTTGTCTTGTTGCGCCCTTGAAACACCATTTGCTGTATAGGCGCATTATAAAGACCCAATAATTATTTATTTTTTTAACTCTGGGTACAATGTTCTCGAGACCCAGTCTGGAGCAATCAAAATCAACATAAACCCGAACAAGCGCAGAATCCGGAGGACCAGTGGAATGACAGGGATCGGTGGGAAGGCAAAGAGCAAGTCGAAGGTCCACTCAACCATTAGTGGGTCCACCTAGAGCACCCCGTTGAGGAAATTCACTGGAGCAGAATAACTCACACTATGTTCACATTGGAAGAAAAGAGGTCCACCTGAGGATTTCCCAAAAGGAGATGATCCCCTCCAGAACTTCCAGGTAGAACTCCCATTTCTGGAAGCCCGAATTGTCTACTCAAGGCATCTGCAATGAAGTTCTGTTCCGGGAAGATGAGCGGCCTTCAGGAACATGCCGTTGTCTAGAGTCAATAACCACAGTCTCGCTGCTTCTCTGCACAGAGGTATGGACCGTAAACTACGTCGCTTGTCGAGGTGGTGCATGGCTTCTGTATTGTCCAACAAAACCAGCACATTCTTGCCCTTCACTGAAGGGAATCGACTGGGGGGCAGCCTGAGCCTCTCTATTCCAGCAAGTTGATGTGCTATCACGACACCACAGGCCACTCACTGCCAGGTCTAAAACGGAATTGTTTTGATATCAGGATACAAAGTTATTGAACGTTTACTTTATTTTTGTTTAAAGACAATCTAATGACCAATTTCAACCATTACCCAAGTGGTATGCATGCCTGTAAAGAATAACAGCATAAAACATAGGTTTTTTATTTGTTACTTTCTACAAATGTTAGATGTGAAATACATCTCATCAATTAAGTTTCTTTATGTATAAATCAATAAAAAAACGTTTTCCAATTTGGAACTTGACCAATTTGATCTTTTGGTGAATATTGTTGGACAATTATATTGTTTAATGTGTGCCCCGAGTCTGCCCTTCAATGGCTTCGAAGGACCTTTTCCCTATACTAACACGTGAGCACCCCATCCTTTCAAGGATGCATCTGTGACTGTCAGTTGGAGCCAGCGTTATCAAAGCTCCTCAAAGCAAATGGTCTTGCAGGGACCACCAAACCAGGTCCTCAGATACTTTTTCTGAGACTCGCAGAAGGTCTGATGCGTGCCCCTGAAATTAAAACCAATGACAGCTGAGAAGCCACTGGAGTGACTTCATGCGCAGCTGGGCCGCTGACATTACACGGGCGCAGGAGGCCCACAGGTCCAGTAAGCGCAGGAAGGCTGAGGCTGGAACTTTTTTCTGCGATTGTAGGACCTGAACCAACAGTCGGATGTTCGCCACTCGATCCTCGGGCAGAAAGGCCCTGCCCAAGACTACACTGATAAATCAAAGAAACTGGGATGGAAAAACCTGAGACTTCTTGAAGTTCAGGGAGAAGCCCAAGTACTACAGGCTATAGGTGCGGAGCAGACAAGCCGACGCCTGGTCTGGGGAGCGAGCTTGGACAAGCTATTTGTCCAGGTACAGAAAGAAGTGGATATTTCCTGTCCTGAGGCGAGTCTCCACCACTGCCAGCAGCTTGGCGAAGTCGCTGGATGCCAAATAAAGACTGAAAGGCAGAACTGAAGTGGTAGTGCCAATGGACCTTGGAACCACCTGGGATTCAGAATTGAGGCGGACCTCACAAATTAATGAGGTGTTAAATGAATTATTTTCTGCCTGCCTTACCTCCCTCAGGAGTCCCACGCTACAGTGAATGGGGAATTGGTGAACTTGCGCCCAGATTATAGAAATGCATTATATATAGGCCTCCCCAACTACCTTTTACATCAACTCCAGTTTGCCCAAAATGCAGCTAGTCATCTTATTTTTCATGTACCTACATGTTACCCTAAATCTCACATTAGACTATCTCTACATTGGTTACCTGTCTGCCATTGCAGCACTTTTAAGATACTTTGTTTGATTTTCAAATGTATTCACAACTTAGCACCACAGTACTTAAAAGAGAAAATAAAGTTAGATCAACCATCTCGCTCTTTCCGTTCAACTCCGCTGCATCATTTAATAATCCTTCCCTCTGTTGTTCCACTAGAGGAGACCGGCAGTTTTACATTGCCGAACGCCGCCATCAGGATATTATTCCAATCCAGCTCCTTCTATGACCTCATTGTTAGCTTTTAGTAGAAAACTTACCTATTCTCCTAATTACTGCAGTGCAACTTCTTCTTTAATCCATCTTCCTGTAAACCCTCTTCTCTACTGATGTCATCTGCGCCCACATACAGCAAGTTCTGCTCGATACCACCCTATTCAGGGTTTTGCAGCATATAAATTATAGTAAATCAAATCAATGGCCCACCAGGAATCTCAGGTACTAACTATTTTGAGTGTGAATATGCACATGGAAGTAGGTATCCTGGAGATCCAGGAAAATCAGTCAGCCCTCCAGGTCGAGGGCTTGTGGGTCTCTGTCTCTGTCTTTCTTAGGACCAAAAAATGGACCGAGTACCAGTCCCTGCCTCGTTGCCTCGTTCTGATCAGGGTACCTGCTCAATGGCACCCTTTGTAGAAGCAGACGAACCTCGTCCTACAGAAGTGGGTCTGAAGGCAAGCCTTGGCTGGACAGAGGCTGGTCCGGACGGTGTCGAGGCAATATCCCTGGTGAACGACCTGTAAGGCCCAGGCATCAGATGTGCTATGACACCATTACTTGCCAAAGAGGGAAATTCTCCCCCGTAGAGGGGTCGCATGGCGGAAGTCTGTTTCACATGGGCTCCACACCTGGGGCCATTGAGGGCACAGTTAAGGCTGACAAACTACCTTTTATAGCACCATTCTTTTATAGCACCATTCTTTCTTCTTTTTTCTGCACTTATCAGACTTACCCAGTCTGCTGCCTTAAACACAGCACTACCACTTTTTATTGCCTCTTACTATCTATTTATTTTATTTATTATTATTTATATGTTCTTCTCTGCTCGGCACTTTCCACTCTCCTCCTTCCATGCACTTTTCCACTTTCCCTTTCCCTGCACTTGCGCATTCTCAATGTCACTGGGCCTAGTAAGATCGTTTTGTTCTCCCCTGCTCCCCTCCCTTGCCGCGCTCTGAAACACTTGTGTACGAGCGCGATATAAATGAATTATCATATCATATATCACCATGGGGTGGCACTGCATTTGTTGTTTGACCGAGAGCTTGTCGCCTGACCATGTGGGTGTAGGAGGGGAAAGGGGAGACATCCCCTACCTCTACTCTTGCGTGCAGCAGGCAGTTAATGAACCATAAGACCCAGGGACTTTGAAGTCGCCCTCAAGGACAAACTTCTGGAGGGCCTCATCAGCCTTAGAACAGGTTGTTGGCATCAACCAACTTGTCTGGCAGTTTAACCTGAAAATCTGAGGTGAAATGCGAGATCCTCATCAAAGAGTACATCCTCAACACTATGGTACACGCCACACAGCCAGCAGTGTCCAGGCCTGACTGTAGAATTTGGTGGGTGCCTGCCAACCATCATTGACCAGGGCCGCAAAGCCCTCTCTCTCACAAGGTCTCCCACAGGCAGGTGCTCTGCGACACCTGAAACTACGAACCAGAGGCAAAAAGAGAACTTGGCCATGGCACAGGAGGTATTTAGTCCTTAGGATCAGACAGCCCAAGTCAAAAAGCTTGCTGCCCAGGCATCCTGTTCTCTGTAAGGAGGTTAGGATGGGAAGCAGGATTACTTCAGGCTTGCCATGGCAGCCTGGACAACAAACCTCTCGGGGAAGGAGTGCGAGGAAGGAAAAGCTGGGCCAGAAGGCATATCCTTTTACACCAAGCCCTGCACACATTCAGGACGGAAGATGGCTTTGGCCATAACTAGAGGACCGGAGCCTCTACTGCCGGTTTAAATGGCAGTAGAGTTTACATTTGCAGGCCTTTGTCTCGAATATCTGTCAACTCAAATTGAACTTTGGGTCTGGAAGGTGCAGATAACAGAGGTCTATGCCACCTTAACCATCAGGAATGAAGCCAGAGGGTTCCCCGGAGTTGGCGCAGGAAGCATGTCCGGATTTGTATACGTGTCCAGCCAATTGAATTGTAAATCAGCGCCAAGGCCCATCAACTACCCCTCCTCACTATAGACTTCCTCAGGGAAATACCTGGCCTCTCAGCACAAAGGGACAAGCCCAAAAGTGATGGGCAGACCCTCCTCATCAAAGATGTCCTCTATCTTTGACATGAATGCAGCCCTAGGAAGTGGGGTATACACACAAGTAGCCTTAGTGCTGTGAAGAATGGAGTAGGCACCTGAGGACCAACGTCAGAAGACTGACCAGTGTGGCGTAGTAGCAGGTCTTCGCCCGAAGGAGCAGTGACCGGACCTTAAGGTGTATGGTTGCTGTCTTTCACAGGGTCTCTGCCAACTGTTCCGAGCACAATGGCACCACCGGCACCGAAAACTAAGTAGTCAGTGCTGGGGCTTTGGCAAATTGGTATAGCAAATTAAGCCAAAAGTCCTCCCATTCCTCCGGCATGGAGTATTGAGATAGGAAAGGTACCTGTGGCACATTCTCCTATGGAGTCTCAGGAGCAAGAAACAAGAATGATGCCTGGAAGAACGCCAGGTGAGCCTGAGCTCTTGCAATGTTTCTTCTTTTTGTCCTTGTGGACTGGGTAACGTTCTTCAGTCCGGCCCTCTGCGCTCAGTGATCTTGAATAGTTTGTTTTCTGTCTTTTTCCTTGTGGAAAAAGGTGAACAGTTTCGCAGTCTGCTCCCCAAGCGCCTTAGAGTGCCTCATCTGACACGACCTGCAGTCCTGTGTATCGTGTCCTTCCCCCAAACAGTAAACAAATCCTGTGAGGGTCAGAAACAGACATTTGGGGTCTGCAGTTGACGGAAGGGCTTAAACCCCAAGGACTTTGTTGTATTCAGAATACAGCTTGAAGAGAGCAGTGTTTGTGGAAAAAGAGACTAAGGTCACAGGGCGCTGCACCTCAATATATACGGGCGCAAAAGAGAGGCCCACTGCAGGGAGCCTAGGGATGTCCAGCGGAGCAGATAAGCAGCAGCACTGAGCCTTCTGATGGCAGAAAATGTTTCCATAGGACAGCTACGCTGGTAGATCGAGACCATAAATGAGGAATATGCGGGAGGTAAGAACCCATTACAAGAAAGATTATTCTTTTTGCAGCTTTCACTTCTACTTTAATGGCAGCCCAACATTTCGGCTGAATGTTTTAATATTCTGACCTGATTTTTGTGAGTGATGTCCTTTTTCAACAAACTTACTTGCTCTCGTCATTTTACTGTGGGAGGCACTGGTTAGTTCATAAGCTAGTAGTGCAGGGGGGACCTGTCCCCAACTTAAGTCTAAGTGTATATCAGGAAGATTTTATGTTTTGCAAATCTTCCCCTTACATGCTAGGAGCCAAACCAGCACTACTGCTGGACTTTCGGGGGTTATTTTTGATTATGAAAGGTGAGTGAGGTTTCTCAGCATCACTCCCTTGCTGCATTCCTTTAGTTCTGGGGCATTGAGTCGCTTTTTTCGGTTACCAGTAGTGAGAGACCTCCTCCAGTACACTGAAATCTGTTTACCCTATGGTAGCACCCCTCATCTTAAATAAAGTTCTCCCAGGAGTCCTCCAAGGGCCCCTTTCTCATTTTGTTTTGGGTGCATTGTGCAGCGCATGTGCCCACCAGTGCAGGGGATGTCATCCCTTCTTTTATGGCATGTATCTTTCATGTGTAACACAAGTCATCTTGCATCGAGAGCTGTGGTAACGCTTTGTCTCCCTTTTGTTTGTCCCAAGTTACTTTATGTGTTACTTAACACGCTTTTTCTGAACAGGCTGTTGGCAGTTGTTACTTTTTTTAAATGGTTTTTGCTTTTGCAAGATCGTGCTCTGCCATTTTAGCCGCAATAGTGCATTTAGGAGGACCATAGAGTCCAAATGGCTCCTCTGCGTGTTTTAAGTCCTGTTGAAGATGGCACGGTCTCTGTTGGCTATCCTATCTTTCCAGGTGTGGAATGGTCTCCCTTCCTTCATGCAATTTGGCTGGCTTTCTCTTATAAAGCTTGTAAAGGATGACCAATGTGTTCCAGCTGGCAGGAAGGGCAGAGGGGAGAGGTCATTCTGGCCCTAATCCACATTCAGACAGAGATATAGTTGTTGCAGAGCAGATTCAGGAAGGCTGGCTGGCCGGCCACAAATGGACAGCCATCTCCACATTTGAATTCTGCATGTCTCTTATTGGAGGGCTGGGATCAGCCTCAACCAAATTTCTGGATAGGAGGATGGGTTATGATGCAGGAACAGAACATAGTTAACAACTGAAATCTAAGAAAACGACTGAGGGACGCCAGAGGATTGCTGTAGGAAACAGCATTGGCTTCGCCAACTCCACTGCATTGTGGATCTCGTCCTTCTGCTTAACAAGGAAGACCTTTGTAAGGCATCTCGCGTGACCAACTACACAGAGGTCATGCTCAATCCGCATGGCCTTCTCCAGGCCATGTGATGCACCCCTGCAATTCACCTGCAACATTGTACCAGCTTTGCTCTGCTGGAAGGACTTTTACCCAGCCTGGGCCCTGGAAACTTTGTAATCATCCTAAGTGCTCTGCTGCGATGCTGGAACTTCACTGTGCCAACCTTCACCAGAACAGGAGCCTGCCTGGGACAGAAGTACAACGGAGCCTGCTGACTCTGCCAGAGGTCAATTAAGACAAGCATCTCCAAAGTTCTGTGTAAGGGTCTATGATCTAGGCTGCTTCCATCACGGTCCAAAATATCCAGAGGAGCCTGAAGACAAACGCTGGTGAACTCCCTGGACACAGTGAGCCAATGACCATGTAAAACTAACAAAATGATGAGGCAAGTCTCCCCCCAGCGAATGGTGATATACAGGGGTTGCTCTACCTTTGTGTGACCTCTAGTGGCCGAGATCAACTATTTCTCGTCAACTGCTCCTATCCTCAATGGATTTGTATTGGCTGCAAAGAACTATACATTAGCACTAACTGGAGCTGACACAGGTCGGTGGGGGCCAGGCCAGTACTTGTAGGTGAAGTCCTCTTAACCGTAAGTGTGATAGCAGCGGTCTCAAATACCTATAACGTAAGTCTCTCTCTACGGACTACATTTGTCTCTGTACTTCTGCTTCATCCTCAACTCCCCATTTAAGAGTCCTCTGGTAGAGCTATTCACCTGTGACTAACAGAACCTTTTAGAACTCTTAAAGACTCTGTTGCCCTCACTATTTAGGGAGTGGACCTCTGAAGACTAGCTTCATGGGGTTCTGAGCGTACATTTAAATAGAAGGCCTATGTATTTTAATGTGCTAACAACCATCCCCTTACTTAAGTGATTGATTACAATAAACGTGTTTTACCTGTGTGGACTGTGACGAATCTAGCAAAGTCGTCACTAACTTCCAGAGGAAAGTCTTCCCTCATGTGGCCAGGGAAGGGCAGAAACTACCTGACTCGGACTCTGGGGGCGACAATCTGCGGGAGGAGCACATAGAGGAAGACCAACCTCAGTGGGGTGAAGATGGTGTACTAGAAAACCACCTGTCATACCCCCACCCCTTGTGTGAGGGATAACAGTAACCAGTCATTACCTTCCCAGCTATGTATGGCATATTGTAATATGGAACTTGCTATTAAAAACCAGAGACAAACACATACTTGTTCCTATGGGAGTACTCGGACGAGGAAGAGTGCCTGAGTAATGAAGATCACGCTCGGCGAGAACCACACAGTGCAGGCTAGTTGTTCCGAACAGCTGACCAATGCCGGGAACTTTAAAACACCCAACAACCCAGGAAGATAAAGAAGCACCATACCCAAGGCCGGTTGGGAAACAGGAGGGACGCCGAGTAGGCCGAAGAATAGGCAAGATCATGGTAGCATCGGAAGAGGAGGCTCTGAGACCAGAGGTTTGCTGCGCAGAAGTAAGGAGCAAGAGACGCTCTATTGAAAGAGCCGCTGCAGTGTGAGGACTGGGAAGCCTTTGTGACGCTGGACAGAAGACAAAGCTTACAACTGGGCAACGTGCAGCCTGCAGAGAACTCTAAAGCAGCCTTGAGAGACTAGTGAGCCCACACAGGTAGATTGGTTCACCGGGGCTCTTCGAGGCATACACCGCACGCCAATTGAAAATAATTGGAAAGCCTGGGAGAACCTGAGCTGGGGGAACCTGGCAAGCACTAAGTTGTGAATGAAAGAGGGGACAAATGCCCAAAACTCGAATGGAAAAGAATATGAGCATATGAGAGTGTTACAACATTGGCAAAATCCTGGCAGGAGAGTGTACAAGGCAATTCAAATGAGAGTCTGGGACCTGCACCCAAAATACAAATAGCCAAGGTTTAACCAAGTCCTGGCAGGAGAGTACACCAGGCCTTTTTATGTTCACGAGTCTGGAGACTCACACCTGAACTGTGCAGAAGGCAAGTCAGAGGAGAAAGTAAAACATGGTGAATGTGTGAAACCTAATGGAAGGGAAACAAGTCCCTTAGAAGGAAGAGATTGTAAGGAGAAACAAGGACAGTATCTTGATACAAAATCCTTAGCATATATTTGAAAGTGGAGGAAAGGCTGAGAGGAGGCAAGCACCCTCTTGGCGTTTATGAGAGTGAACTGTAAGAGAACTAAGAAACATAGGGGAAGGGAAACCCCTTCCAATGCTGCTGGAACTTTTGGATGTTTTTTTCTTCGACACCCTTTTGGAGCTTTGAGTTTAACTTGTGAACTACAGCCACATCTAGAGAACATTAAGCCCTTTTGCACTTTATGATAGTTATAGCGTGAGGGTCAGTGTAGGGTTTTGGACATAGGACAAAGACTTCCTTTGGACATCTTGACTGCAGTTACTTTTGTTGGGCAGGGAAACCCCTCGAGTTAGGGAAAGATAGGCTTTTCTCCAACCCATTTCATTTAATAAAAGATTATAGCAATCAACACTATGCCTTTGTGTCCGAGCCTTACAATACCTCACAACATGTCTAAAGTAGTGAGCAACCCATTGTGGTTTGCCTAACAGATAATATTATAAATTACTCACCGTAGTGACTAACATACTCTTAGTCCTTAGTCCCCTTTCCTCCATACTGCATGGGCGTGCCTTCCAAGGGACGAGCGACAGAACCTTTTTCACCAGAAAAATAACGTCTTCCTCATTAAATTTGGAGCGCGTGGGGGTGCGGCTGTGGCAGCATGCGCCACCCAGACTCAGCCCTCCGGCCCCACACCTTAGTCCCCATTGCCGCGTCGACAATAGATTTAACATTGCCTAATGACACCAGTATTATTAGGTGGGAGGATGGTGGGATGGATGGAGGAAAGGGGACTAAGGACTAAGAATCTGTTAGTCACTACAGTGAGTAAGGGAATAGTTTCTTACCTGTAACTCCATTTCTCCAGCATTGGTATCTTTCATGGATTCACATGCTTAGAATATTCCCCGTCGTCAGACTGGGACCCCTCGGTACACATATATAGCCTTTTCCTATAGGAAAACTTCCGACACTTTTGTGTCCCATCTACGTCCTTTTAGGACCCGCCTACGCATGCTCCGTAGGCCGTCCCAGTATAAGAGGCCCGCCTCCACGGCTCCCCTTCAGATTTCGGCCCCTCCAAAGTAGGAAGGGTCAAACCTATCAAGCATATACATTGCATTCCGGGGAGGCTGGCGGGCGCATGTGAATCCATGAAAGATACCAATGCTGGAGAAATGGAGTTACAGGTAAGAAACTATTCCCTTCTCCAGCATTGGATCTTTCATGGATTCACATGCTTAGAATAGATTGTATAGCAGTAAAACCTGAAAACGGCAGTGAGAATGTAATGTAATATACCTTCACCACAATACACAATGCATAGGTACACCAGAAATAAGTTTACTCATATAACTGTACCTCCATAAAGCATACGGTCACCAACAGGTAGAAAAAACAAAACACTCCACAGTGTGGAGCTTACCTTATTGAAACAGATGGCGCAGGACTGCTCTTCCCATCTGCACCTCGTCCGCATGCTGCCTGGCAAGGCAGTAGTGGCGGGTAAACGTGTGGGGCACTGACCATGCCACAGCCTGGCATATGTCCGTTAGCGGAATTCCTGCCCATAATGCTGATGAGGAGGACGTTGATCTTGTAGAATGGGCTCTAGGATGCCCTTGCAGCGGCCTTCCGGCCTTGGAATGGCAAAACGCAATCGTCGACGAGACCCATCGAGCCAATCCTTGCTTAGAAATTGCTTTTCCTCTCGTCGACGGACCATATGCGATGAACAGTTGTCGAGTAGACCCGAGTTCCTGTGTACGATGTAGGTAAAATTTTAGGGCCCTCTTAACGTCCAAGGTATGAAGAGCTTTTTCTGCTGCCAATGATGGGGTCTCGAAGAAAGTAGGGAGAACAATGGACGAGTGTTTGAGATACACTGTAGGAACTTTTGGGACGAACGTAGGATTAGTTGCCAGAACCACCTTGTCTTTAAAGAATCTTAGATATGGCGGGTCTACGACCAACACTTGCAGTTCCGAGATTCTCCTAGCTGATGTGATAGCAATTAAGAATGCCAACTTCCACGATATGAATTTCATGTCCGACATGGCCATAGGCTCAAAGGGTGGTTTCATTAAGCCTGCCAACACTATGTTGAGACTCCATGTTGGTGGGAAACGTTTTACCGGGGGGAAATGTTCGAAATAAACCCCTCATTAAGTGTTTCACAAGTCTGTCGCTGAACAGAGGAGACGACTGTCTCTTCCTCGTGAACCTAGAGATGGCCGCCAGGTACACCTTTATCGATGTGAAAGATAAACCCCCCTCTGCCAAGAGAAGCAGGTAAGGTAGAACTTGCTCCGGAGTCACCTTCAACGGATGTAGGCCTTGTTGTCCTCGACACCATTCACAGAACCTCCGCCACTTATAGGTGTAAGATTTGTTGGTTGGTAGAAGGGGCCCGAGCCGCTTGCAGAATTTTTTGACAATCCTCCGAAACGTCTAAGGTACCGAACTCCGAAAAGTCAGGAGCCAGGCTGTAAGGTTGAGACTGTCCGGGTCGTGATGCCACACCGTGCCTTTGTCCCGGGACAGTAGGTTCGGGACTCTCGGAAACGCTATTGGATGTTCCAGCGACAGGTGAAGCAGGTCGGAAAACCACGGTTGCCGCGGCCGGTACGGTGCCACTAGAATTACTCGGCAACTGTACCTGCGTATCCACTGTACTGTCCTCCGTATGAGGGGAAACGGAGGAAAAGCATAAAGGAACTTGTCCGTCCATGGGAAGGAGAATGCCTCCCCCATGGAACCCTCCTGAGGCCATCTGCTTGCGAATTGCTCGCATTTCTTGTTTTCCTTGGTTGCGAAAACGTCCAGTGGGGGGTGACCCCATTTCTCGAAAACTTTCATCAGCTGAACTGTGTCCATTTCCCATTCGTGTATCTGGGCCATCCTTCTGCTGAAGGAATCTGCTTGCGAATTCCTCACTCCCGGGAGATGGTGAGCCACGATGGAAATCTCGTGCTTTAATGCCCAATGCCATACTTTCTGGGCCTCTATGGAAAGAGTCCTTGATCGCGTCCCTCCTCGTTTTCTCAAATAAAACATGACCGTCGTATTGTCCGTCAGCACTCGTACTCTCGATCCCTTGATGTGTGGTAGGAACGCCTTCAAGGCCCATCGTACTACTCTGAGCTCTAACACGTTTATGTGCAGGAGTGACTCCATTTGAGACCAACGACTTTGCGTTTGAAGAGTGCCCATGTGAGCTCCCCATCCGGTTAGGGACGCATCCGTGACTATGGTTCGCTGGAACTCCGGTTCCTGTAGGGGTACACCGTTGTTCAGATTGTGGAAACTCTGCCACCACTGAAGGGTCCGAAGCAGTTTGTCGTCGTTGGTTATCTTGTCTGACCACGATCCTTGGCCCTGTGTCCACCGGTCCGCGAGGAATTCCTGGACTGGCCTCATGAATAGGCAACTGTTTGCCACCAGATGGATGCAGGATGCCATGGCTCCTAGGACCGAAACGTAATTCCTCACTGAGAGCCGGGTGTTTTGCCGTAGTCGGCTCGCCAGTTGATTGAGTTTTGATGTTCTGTCGAGGGAAGGCTTCACTAGCCCCGACTGGGTCTCGAACTGTGCCCCCAGGAACACCAACGTTCTCGATGGCCGCAGAGAGGATTTTTCGAAGTTGATGGCAAATCCCAGCTGTTGTAGAAGCTGCATGGTGGCTTGCAAACTTGTGTTGGTCGAAGCTGGGGAGGATCCCCTTACTAGCCAGTCGTCGAGGTATGGGTATACGTGGTGGCCTTGCTTCCTTAGCCAGGCCGCGACTGGGGCCAGGCATTTCGTGAACGTTCTGGGGGAGGTCTTGAGCCCAAAGGGAAGAACCGTGAACTGGTAGTGAGTCCGCTCTATCACAAACCTCAGGAACTTCCTGTGTTTCCGACACATTGGAATATGGAAGTACGCGTCCTGTAAATCCAGGGACGCTAGAAAATCCCCTTCTTGAACGGCTCGGATCACTTCTTGCAGCGTGAGCATTTTGAATTTTAGGCTCTTTAAAGACTTGTTGAGATCGCGTAAGTCTAGAATGGGACGCCATTTGCCGTTCGGCTTTTTTACGACGAAGTATCTTGAGTAGACTCCTTGACCTTTCTGTGAGGTTGGAACTAATTCTATCACGCCCTTTTATAACATGAGTGTTACCTCTTGTTGCAGTACCCTCAGATGGGAATGAGCGGTGAACGCAGGTGGAATGTGCGGAGGGATGTGCTTGAACTGTAGAGAATGCCCGTTCCTTATTGTGTCCAGCACCCATTGATCCGTCGTTATTCGTTCCCATTCGTCGACATAGGCTGATACTCTTCCCCCCAGAACGGTGTGTTGTTCGTCATTGCTGATCTTTATTTTGCTGGTCTCTCGACGACGACAGATAGGATGGTCTCTTCCTGGACGTCTGGAAGTTCCGGCGTCGGTTTGCAGTTTGGGAAGCACGCCTGTATCCCTGGGAGGGGTAAGCCGACCTACCAAAAGATCTGTCTCCTGACAGAGAGAATCTGGAATTACCTGAAGCCCCTCTAAAGGGACGAAAAGACTTGTAGCTTCGGCCACTCTGGAGGGAACCCAATGAACGTGCAGTGTCCGAGTCCTCTTTCATTCCCTTTAGGGCCTCGTCTACCTTCTCTCCGAATAGAAGGTCTCCCTCAAAGGGCATATCTAATACTTTGTATTGTACCTCTGGCCTGAAGTAGGTACACTTAAGCCATGACTGTCGTTGTAACACGGCCCCATTATTGACTTGCTTGAAGCCCGACTCAGCGAGGTCAACCGCAATGTTTATTGCGTGATTGGAGGCTTCCTCACCCTCTCGGACAAGTAACATCGCTGCCTTCCTATGCTCTTCCGGAAGATGATCCAGCAACGGAGCCAGCCTGTGCCACATTTCTCTGTCGTATCTGGCTACAATAGCCAGAGAGTTTGCGGCCTTTACTGTAGTTGCTCCCACGGATAACACTTTTTTGCCAAAGGCATCCTGACGTCTTGCCTCGTTTTCAGGCGGAGTCATGCACTTGTGCTGGGCCTTCGCTTTCCTCGCCGCTGCCGCCGACACCACCATTTCAGGCGTTGGTTGGGAGGATAAGCACTTGGGGGTAGACTCTGGAGCCTTAAACTTTTTCTCAAGGCGTCCTTTCGCCGCCGGCTCCGAAAAGGGGTCACGCATAGTCTGCAAACCCCCCTTCCACACGTGGTCTAGTATGGGTATTGAGAACACTGACCTCCTTCTCTTACCCATGTGGTCGAACAAAAAAACAGTCCTTTTTCTGTTCTTCCTGGGACAAACCAAATTCCTTACACGCCTTCTCCACCATAGAATGGAATGATGCAATATCGTCCAGGGGGGACGGGTGAGCTGGGCTTCTTGGGGTTTCTAACTCCACCTCGGACTCCCAGGTTGGATCCCTGGAGGGGGATGATGAGATATCCGACATGGCTCCCCTGTCAGACTCCGAATCAGGCAGCTCACCTTCCTCTTGGGGTGCCAGTGGTGCCGAGACTGGCGTGCGTAAGTGCGTCGGTGGACGGGACAGGCCCGGCTCATCAACGGGTGACTGTGGCAGGTTTACCTGAGGTAGTCTCTGGTCCAACGACTGTACTAAAGACTGAAGCGTGGACAGAATCTCCAACGACAAAACAGATTGAGGATTGAGAAGAGGGGCAGACACCGGAATTCCGGATCCCCTCGTCGACAACTTGTCAACCACTCGTAGCCCGAGGTCTGCCGGGCCAGCTATTCTCCCGCTCTCGTCCTCCCCAGAGGACAGCGACACAGCCTGTTCCTGCAGTAAAGTATCCGGAGGGATCGGATCAAAAACTTCAGGCCTCCAGGCTTCCTGTAGAACCTCCGTTGACGAGGCCACCGTCGCAGTCGTTGTCGGTGGGACGGTGGATACCACATGCGTCAGAGGTAGGGCGGAGGCCGATGACTGGACCGCCGTCGACGATGGTGGCTTAGCAGGTGGTTTAGGCGGTCCCGCCTTTTCCACAATTGGCCTGCCTTTACTCGACTCTCGACTCGTGGTCGATCTATGGTGATCGCCGGAGGAGGATTTCGGCCTTTCCTCGTCATGCTTTTTTGATGAAGATGACGATTTTCTCGACGAGGATTCTCTAGCTGAATTACTCCGAGATGACTCTTTCCGTCGGTCGAGATTTCTTCGCCGGTGGGTCCGACGAGGCAGCGCAGTGTGATGTTTTCGCCGATTGTGTGGAGCCTACCTCCGAAGGGGGGTATGCCCCCGCTCCATCATTCAACCATGCCACCAGCCGTCGATTTCGGGCTTTTGAGAAAACCCTTTGGTTATGTCGCAGTTCTCAGCCGAATGATGAGGGTGGAGACAGTATATACAATCCATATGTCCGTCCCCCTCGTAAACTTTTTTCAAGCCGCACGTCGCGCACGGACGGAACAGCGCTTTTCCTGACATGGAGGAAAATTTCACCTAACTCTAACTCCAGGTACACAACCTTGTACAAAATAGTAAGACGACGCGAGGAGATCCCACTACTTTGGAGACGGTTGAAATCTGAAGGGGAGCCGCGGGGGCGGGCCTCTTATACTGGGACGGCCTACGGAGCATGCGTAGGCGGGTCCTAAAAGGACGTAGATAGGACACAAAAGTGTCGGAAGTTTTCCTATAGGAAAAGGCTATATATGTGTACCGAGGGGTCCGAGTCTGACGACGGGGAATATTCTAAGCATGTGAATCCATGAAAGATCCAATGCTGGAGAACTTATAATTATTCTTACGTCCCGTCCCCTTTCCTCCATACTGCATGCGCGATTACAACTGAATGTAGCCCCAGGATGGAGAGGAGACCCTCGTTAAGCAAATAAGCTCCTGCGAACCGCCTGTCTGAAAGCCGCATCAGATCTAGAGCCGGCATCCAAACAGTAATGCTTGCAGAAGAGGGAGTGGCCCAAATAGCCACCCTGCTTATGACTTGCCAAGGGACATGGTGCTGGAATGCGATGGCCATTGCCTTGGCCCTGACTGCGTGGGAGTGCATGTTGGCCGGAAGCGGCTTGTGCTGGCCCTCGTACGCTTCTTTGATGGCCGAGACCATCCATCGGGATATGGAGGCTTGATAGCCTGGTCTTGAGCTCCCGAAAGTGACAAACAGGGCATCCGATTTGCAGAAGCCCTCGGTCCTGTCCAAGTAGAATTTCAGGGCACGCCTGACATGCAGGCAGCGCAGCACTCTGTCGTTCATCCTTAGGATCGGCAAAGAACGTAGGAAGGACTATTTCCTCGTTCAAGTGGAAAGCAGACGGCACCTTGGGCAGAAATGCTGGGTGCGTCCGCAGGACCACTTTGTCCCTGTGAAACATAGCATATGGTTCCGAGGCGACCAACGCCTGGATTTCGCTGACTCTACAAGCCGAGGTGAGGCCTACTAGTAAGGCCGTCTTGATGGTGATCAGCCTGATGTCTGCGGACACCACAGGCTCAAATGGTTTGTGCACGGAGGCGTCCAAGACTATGTTAAGGTCCCACACGGGGTGCAGACTCCTGGTGGGCGGGTAGAGCCTTGCGAGCCCCGTCAAATGTTTGATAGGAGAAGATCCCCTCCTCCGAGTTACTGTAAGCCTCGATGGCTGCAAAGCTTGTACGGAAGGTGTCCACCTGCACACTATAGTGGGCGGCGAGGTGCACCGAGAAGGAGAGCACGTCGTCCAAAGTACATGCCATGGGGTCCATTTCCTTGGCGTCTGCCCAGTGGCAGAACCTGGTCAATTTACTTTTATACTGGGCCCTGGTAGCCTTGCTCCTTATGCCCTGTATGATTTCCAGATTAGCCTTGGAGAGGCTGAGGTGCCGCAGAGTTACCTGCTCAGGCACCGCTCTGTGAGGGCTAGTTTATGGAGGCGCGGGGTGGATGACCCTGGCCCCCTGCTGCGCCAGAATATGTGCTGGGCCCATCGGGAGGTGAATCGGAGACATCTCCGAGAGGCTGAACAGCTCCGAAAACCATGGCCTGGCCGGCCACCATGGAGCTATTAGAATGATGTTGAGCTGGCGAGACGCCTTGATCTTGCAAATCACTGTCAATCAGCGGAGTGGGCGGGAAGGCGTAAACCGTCATGCCGTTACACTGAAGCCGATATGCGTCGCCCACGGAGCCGGGGGCCTCTCCCTGCCATGAGGCGAACTGAGGGCGCTTCTTGTTGTGCCAGGTGGCAAAGAGATCCACCTGGGGATGACCCCACCTGTTGAAGATCTCCTGAATAACGAGGTTGTTTAGCTGCCACTGGTAATAGTCGGCTCCAAACCTGCTGAGCCTGTCCCCCTCCAGGTTGGATTCCCCCGGGAGGTAGACTGCTGCGAGGTAGATGTCATTTTCCAGGGCTCATTCCCACATGCTGATTGCCTGTCTGCACAGAGGAGGGGATCTGGTGCCTCCCTGCTTGTTGACGTAGTAAATACTGGTCGAGTTGTCTATCTGGATGAGGACAACCTTGACCCCGAGAAGTGGTACTAATGCTCCGAGCGCTAGACAGATGGCGTTCAGCTCTAACCAATTGATGTGGCATTCCTGCTCCTGTCGAGTCCAGGTGCCGTGAACCCAAAGATCATACAGGGTGGCTCCCCAGCCCTCGAGCAAGGAGCCTGTGGTGATGGTGGCCTGCAGAGAGGGCGGCCGAAAGGGCTTGGCCGTCCGTAGGTTGCAGTACATGGACTACCAAGTTAGGTCCGGGTGGAGAGGTGGAGGAACGTTGATGGTCTCGGATTGCGAGCCCCGCTCCTGGTTCCATGAGGCCGCAAAGCGCAGCTGAATCCTTCTCATCCTTAGTCTTGTGTGCGGCACGGCTAACAGAACCCCCGCTAGTAGACCCAGGAGATGTTGGTACCACCATCCCGAGATCACCTCTCTGCAGAGGAAGTGGGCGGTGGCCCTCTTGATGGCCGAGATCTTGTCTCCCGACGGGAAAACCCTCTCAGAGCACGTGTCCCAAATGAGTCCCAGGAATGTCAGAGCCTGCGCAGGGAGCAGCTGTGACTTCTTGAGGTTGAGCGAGAAGCCCAGGTCGTGCAGTGTGTTCATAAGGGCATGGGACGAGTGGTGAACCGCCTCCGGACATGTAACCGTGAGGTATGGGTAGATGTGGAGGCCCTGCGCTCTTAGGAGCACCGCTACGGCGTTCATGAACCTGCTAAAGACCCTGCGGGCCGAGTTGAGGCCAAACAGAAGGACTATGTATTGGAAATGGTAGCCCATGATTCTGAACCGTAGGAAAGAACGATGGGGCTGCCAAATTGGGACGTGTAGGTACGCGTCCTTCAGGTCCAGGGAGCACATCCAGTCTCCCTTGTCCAGTGTCTCCGCTATAAAAGCTGGCGTAACCATCTTGAATTTTTGCAGGGGTAAGGAGAGGTTGAGGGTGGAAAGGTCCAGCACAACTCAGGCCTGCCTGGTTTTTGTGAATGGCGAAAATCCTGGAGTAGTGTATCCCCCCCTCCATCTGCCTGTACTCGGCGGCCAGGCGTCGGTTGACCGGTTGGACTGAGTGGGGCTTGAGCCAACCCTTCTTGGCCAGGGAGACTACATCGGTTTGCAGTGGAATCCCTGTGTTGGCAGAGGGGCGTCTCGTGAGGACTTCAGACAGACCCCCTTCTGCTGGCTGTTCGAAAGCTGGTTGGGGGGAGGCCCAGGTACTGCGCCAGGCCAGCAAGACATCCATGGAAGGCCCTGGCTGAGGATGGCGTATCTGCATCCTCCTCCTCGTCCGTATCCTGCAGATCTGGAGATTTTGTGGAGGAAGAGGGGTAGATGGCGCCAGAGGCTAGGGTACAGGAACCGCAGCTTGTGGCGGAGGTTGCGGAGTTGGCTGTGGAGCAGGAGGAAGCAGCTGCACCGAGGCCTGGGGGCCTGATGGAGCCTGTGGTGCCTCTAGCATGGCAGGGAGGACTTCCCCGACTGCGTCCTTGATGATAACCCCCATCTGAGGGAACCTTATGCTCACTGGCCAAAGAGGTGGCAGAGGGTACCGACAGGGAAGCGGGGGCTGCTGGAGTCGCTGCGTACCCGGTCCGTATGGACGCAAGGGAAAGTTGCCCTGTGAAAATGAAGGGTAGACTGTACGCCATGTACCTGGTTGAGGCCAGTCCCACCTCAACACTCGTTCTTCGCCGAATTTGTAGAATGGCGTCGGACGGGTGCCCCTTTCTGGCACGGCGGCCATTTTGTTGAGCTGCCTGCCACATGCCTGCAACGTGTTGCTCGGCCCACCGGGCCCGGCCCAAGACTCTTGCGTGTGGATCCCGAGGCCTACCCTGCTCCTCGGGCCTCGGCCCGGTAGGTGCGACACCCTCAACCCGGGGGTCGGTAGAGCTGCGTTTAGGCGCCCCCTCTGACATACTGCCGGTAAGAGGGCATGGCCCCTCGGACATGTTGCCGGTAAAAGGACGTATCCCCTCGGCCATTGAGCCGGTAGCAGGGTGTAGCCCCTCGGGTGTAGACCTGGTACAAGAACCCTCCTGTCCCTCGACACTGCGCCCGGAAGAATCCGAGGAACCCTCGACCCAAAGGCCAGTAGATGTAGCAGCCTCTGGCACGTGCCGGTAGAAGGACCTGGCCGGTCCCTCCCACGCAGAAGAGTCCCTGGGAAGGAGTCTCCCTTGTAGGGTGCACTAGAAAGTATTGGTTCTACCTTGGGCCTGGTTCGATGCTTCACGAAGTTCTTCAGATCCTCTGGAGGAGACCTCTGGAAAATCTCCCTCCACCTGGCTAATCTGTTCTTCAGCGCATTAAAGGACAGCAAGTCACACGCCGAACATGATTGCCAACTGTGGTCTGACCCAAGGCAACGTAGGCAGAGGGCATGGGGGTCTGAAGTCGGGAAGAGCCGTTGCAGGATGGACACCTGCTGAAATCTGTGGAAGTCGACATGTGCCGGGGAGGAGCGCGACGCCTGAGGACCGAGTACCTGAATGATCGATAGACAATAAAAAGACAGAAGTATCCGCGTGTGGAATTACATGGCCGAACCCAAACCCAGGAGCGCTGGTGAATTCGGCCCGTTCCCGTTGATGCGGGAAAGGGAACTGGTGTGTGGCACCGGAGGGCAGTGCATGCTCCCTGGCCCGTGTCCCAGCGCGCCTCTAAATTTAAAGGGGAAGAAGGTTTTTTCTGGTGAAAAAGATTCCGTCTCCCGTTCCTTGGAATGGACGCCCATACAGTATGGAGGAAAGAGGACGGGACGCAAGAGTACTCTATTTACTCTTCATATATAACAAACACCTCTAAAACATTTAACATCTAAAAGTTTATGATGGTTGTTATGTAAACGAAAGGGTCCAACAATGTAACTTAAAAACAACTTAAAAATCCTTTGGACTCCAAGTCTCAGAAAGCCTCAAGTACCGAGACGAAGGAGAGCAGCAAAGATTCAATATGGAATGAAGTGATACAAAGTACAACATGCACTGTAGTTGTCAGGTAACACAATCATCTGCGTGGGACATTTATACTTGAAAATAACCTGCCACCAAGTCGGAGAAAGGAGAGCTGCAGAGAGTGCAGAGTGGGACGCTAACACAGAGGAAGACGCAGATTCACAGGGACGAGCTGTACAGGAAGAAACCGCTTACCAGCAACTGCCTAGAGGCGTAGCAGACCGGAGGAGAGGAGCTCTGGTAATGTTACAGCAGGTGTTAGTGTTCGCCGTGGGACCAGAGGAGACGCAATTCTTTGGAGTGGCAATGGTTCCATCGGCGAAAGGGAGAAAAGCCGACGCGGGACCAGAGAGGACTCTGCCTGACAGGGGAACCCAGCCCAATAAAAACCCTTTGCCTCAGCTGCACGTTACACTGGCGAGTCAACCCAGAAGAGTTGGGGGGCCCCGGGGCGTGCCAACAAGTTAATGAAGACTTGGGCCATTATTTTGAATACCAACCAAGTAAAACTAAAGGGCGAAAGTGGTACATTTTTACATACATGAGATGTCAATTTGGGGAAACTTGGAACCCGCATTGCCATAAACCAAGAGGAACTAAAGAAGAAACAAAAGAAAAAAAGTTGTAAAATTCTCCTTATATGGGATGTCAATTTGGAGAATTGGAATTTGGAACAAGCATTGCCAAAAGCAAAAAGATATTAAGAAAGAAGTTGACAGACAGAACTTAACCAAACCCCCATATGCGGGATATCACTAAAGGGGAAGTTGAAGCAAGTGCTACCTGGAGTCAACAAAGTAAAACTAGTGAAGTGCAACTTTGTTATATTTTAAAGGAAAGTGAGCATTGTCGAAAATACCTGGTGAAAGATATGCATCAGACAGAGAGCCCTTTCTGGGCAGCGCTACCTGGCAGGAGAGTACACCAGAGGATCTGTGAGAACCAGAAAGGGACTATTCCTGGTAGGGGAGTACACCAGGAATCCATAAAGTAAAAGGACTGAAAAGAGAAATTGAAAGATGCCTGGCAGGAAAGAACACCATGATATCTAGAGAATCAGTTTTCCTGGCAGGCGAGTATACCAGGAAATACAGTTGTGTGAAAGAGATACTGTTTTGCCATCCAGAGAAAAGAGTTCTATGGAAGAGACATTTGCTTTGCCAATCTAAGGAAGCTATTTTGTGAAAGATATTTCCATTCACTTGAAATGAATATTGTTGGAACAAAACACTCAGTTTCCTGAATTAGTTCAGCGGAAGGGGACCAAACCCTAGACACAAAGATTGCTTTATTGGAATTGCACCTTTGAACTTTTACACACTTTTGTCGAGTTGGAAACAGATATTTACCTTGCACCTTTTGATTGTGTATTTTAGTGTGAGGCTCAGATATATTTTGGACAAAAGGTCAGCTCGCTTTAGTTTTAGTTTCATAGGCAGGGACACTCTTATTAGGATAGGGACAGATGAACAAGTTACTTCTTAACTTGTAACGTTCTTTCGATGGGATGTTCCTCAGACGTATTCCTTATCTTTCATAATTAGTCTCCAGCTTGCTGGCCTCTGAATTTTTTTTCTCTGTAGAGGGCACTGCGCGTCGACGTCCGACGAGTCGATGTCCCTCGACAGCCACCGTATCGGCGCCGACGTCACCATGCCCACAAATAGCCACGCGCGGCGTCCGTTACTCAGTTCCGTTTTGTAGCATAAAATAAGTCATGCCTGAATTGGTTATTGACCTTGAAGGAGCTTAAGCTGCAACCACAAGGGAAGTATTACTGCGGGGATGGATGGGAGGGGCGATAAGGAATACGTCGGAGGAACATCCCATCGAAAGAACGTTACAAGGTAAAAAGTAACTTGTTCTTCGAAGGGATTGTGTCCTCCGACGTATTCCTTATCTTTGATAGACTCCCATAGCAGTGGCATGTAATTGGAGGTGGGAGTAATAATGTCATGTATCCCTTTTAGGAATGAACCGCATGTAACACGGCTTTTCCAAATCTGGTCTCTTGACTAGCGGAGGAATGCAGGTTGTAAGATTTTGTGAAGGTATGTGCGGACGACCATGTGGCAGCTGCACATGGGTCTCGGACCGGTACCCCTCTTTGGAGGGCCGAAGAGGCTGCGATACCCCTGGTTGAATGAGCCCTAAGATTTTGGGGTGGCTCTTTCCCTGCCAGTTTGTAACATTCCAGAATGGCCAAAATAATCCACCTGGAAATGGTCTGTTTTGTTATGGGTAGTCCAAACTTGTGACCCGAGTATCCTACAAACAGTTGTTCTGCTTGCCTAATCCTAGCCAGTCTGCTGATGTAAAAGCTCAGAGCTCGCCTTGGGTCCAGCCTATGTAGCCTTTCTTCCTCTTTCCCCGGATGGGGAGGAGGGTAGAACGAAGGTAAGGTAATTTTCTGAGTAGTATGAAATTCAGAAACCACCTTTGGGAGGAAATTAGGCTTCATCTGTAGGACAACTTTGTCCTTATGGAAAATTGTATGGAGGGGTTTACAAGAGAGCTTGTAGCTCGCTAACCCTCCTAGCAGATGTTAGTGCTACCAATAGGACAGTTTTAAGCATAAGAAATCTCAGCGAACAAGAGTGGAGTGGGTCAAATGGAGTACCCATTAGGAAGTTTAAGACTAAATTTAAGTCCCATAAGGGAACTTGGAATGGTTTTGGAGGATAAACATTAGTTAATCCCTTAAGAAATTGTATTACTAGAGGTAGTTTGAAATACGATGGTTCCTCCGCAGTGTGCTTGAAGATTGAAAGCGCTGCGAGATAGCCTTTTACAGTGCCAACTTGAAGGCCTGAGTTTGCCAAGTAGAGTAGAAACAATAACACTGTTGGTGTACCACATGAAAAAGGGTCGATATTCCCTTCTCTACACCAGCTGCAAAATTTGTTCCAACGGCAGCGGTATAAAGACTTTGTTGCTGGCCTTCTGGCCGAAAGCAACACCTCCACGAGGTCATCAGGGAGGTCCCAATCCTTGTACCTCACCCTTTCAGAAGATAAGCGTGAAGGTTGAGGGTTCTGATGTCTGGATGGAGAACCTGAACTCCCTTCTGCGAGAGAAGATTCCCTTTGAATGGAAGACTGAATGGAGGGCAGATGGACATATCTAGAAGGTCCGGGTACCACGTTCTCCTGGCCCAGTACGGGGCAATTAGGATCATGGTTTTCCAGAATCTTCTCAACCTCCTGATCATTTGAGGAATAACAGGGACTGGTGGAAACGCGTAAAGGAGCGGGAACTCCCAGTCCACTATGAACGCGTCTCCTAGAGCTCCTCTCGGGGGAAATTCCCTTGAACAGAACAGATCGCACTTCCTGTTGGTGCTTGTGGCAAAAAGATCCACCTGAGGGGTTCCCCAAAGGGCGAAGATCTCTTGAAGGACTTCCTGAGCTAGCTCCCACTCGTGGGAGACTGTGCTCTGCCTGCTCAGAGCATCCGCTGTCAAGTTCTTCTCTCCGGCTAGGTGGACTGCCGATAGAGAGATTCCTTCTTGAATTGCCCAAAACCAGAGCTGCATTGCCTCTCTGCACAGTAGCATTGACCCTACGCCTCCTCTTTTGTTGAGGTAGTGCATGGCCACCGTGTTGTCCGTCATCATCAGGACATTTCTCCCTTGTACTGATGGCAATAAAGCTTTCAGCGCTAGTCTGATCGCTCTCAGCTCCAATAGGTTGATGTGTAGTCTGGACTCCGATGGAGACCAATGACCGCTGATGGTCAAGTCGTTGGCATGGGCTCCCCACCCCGTGAGTGAGGCGTCTGTGACTACGGTTATCTCCGGCCATGGTTGCCAAAACAGTTCTCCTTTCAAGATGTTCTCTGGATAGGCCCACCATAGAAGGTCGTGGGCTCCCTTGTCCGGAATCCAGAGGAGATCTGTCATTCTCAATGAGAATTGCGACCACTGAGTTCTCAGTGCCCACTGAATAGATCTCATTCTCAGGCGAGCCTCTGGCACAAGGAAGATGCAGGATGCCATGAGGCCTAGCAACCTCAAAAAGTCGAAGGCTGGGAGACGTTGGGCATTTTGGAACTTGTTGACCATCTGCAGAATATCTTGAGCCCTCACCTCTGGTGGCAAGGCTTTTCCCAGGGAAGTGTCCAGGACCGCTCCAATGAACTGGAGTCTCTGTGATGGTATCATCTGTGACTTCTTTAAATTGAGGGAGAAGCCCAGTTTGTGAAGGAAGTGGCAGACATAACCTAGCTGGATCTGAGCTTGTTCCGAAGATACAGCCCTGATCAGCCAATCGTCCAGGTAGGTGCAGACGTGGATCCCTTCCCTCCTTAAGACTCGCAGCCACTACCGACATTAGCTTGGTGAAGACCCTCGGGGCGGAGGTCAGCCCAAATGGCAGAACCTGAAATTGATAATGAGAGTCGCCAATTGCGAACCTCAGGTATTTCCTGTGTTTGAGATGGATTGGCACATGGAAATAAGCATCCTGAAGGTCCAGAGATACCAGCCAGTCCTGGAGCTGGAGGGCCTGAAGGATCGGAGAGAGAGTTACCATCTTGAACTTGTCCTTCCTGAGAAACTTGTTCAATTCTCGTAAGTCCAGGATGGGTCTCAGTCCTCCGTCCTTCTTTGGTATGAGAAAGTAGTGGGAGTAACAGCCCTTGTTCCTGTCCGCTACAAGTACCGGTTCTATGGCACCTTTCTCTAGCAGGTCTATAATTTCCTACAAGAGGATTGGATCTGGAACTTTTAGAGAGCTGTGCCCCGGTGGATGACTCTGAGGGATGTGTAGAAAGGGTAGGCAGAAACCCTGGGCAACTGTCTCCAATGCCCAAGCATCTGACGTTATAGCCTGCCATTCCGTCAGATGGTGAGTTAACCTGCCCCCTACAGATGTTTTGTGTGGAAAGACCTCAGAGTGGTTTGGGGGCGGCTGATGCAGATGCCGAGGGTAAAGAGGCACCTGCTGCTGCTGCGACTTTAGTACTTTTGACCCGTCCACCTCGGGTGGATCTCTTTTGGCCTCTTTGAGCCGGCTGTCCTCTGCCTTTCCCGAATGCGGAATAATAGCGAAAGGACTTTCCTCTCCCAGAGGTTCCTGAGAGGCGAAAAGGAGTTTGGCGGATTGCAGCTCCTAACGATTTTGCCGCTGCTTTAGATGTCTGCAACTTTTCCAGACTGTCATCAGCCTTTTTACCGAATAAAGAAGAGCCGTCAAAGGGCATATTCAAAAGTCTGGCCTGTACATCTGGAGCAAAGCCAGACTTTCGCAACCACGCATGCCTGCGGATTGTCGTACTTGCCGCCATGGCCCTGCTGATACTGTCAGTGGAATCGATGCCAGTTTGAAGTGACTCGTGTTAGGGAGAATTCTCTGTAAAGGCTAATTTCTCAAACCTAGTGAGTCCCCCAGCAGCTTTGCTGGATTTTTGGGGATTATTTTTTTTTTCTCCTGCTAAGAGTGAGACTCTTTTCCTCCCACTCTTAGACATGATGTGAGGTGTTCCTTTGACTTTGTATGTGTTTTATGGGCTATGGGGTCCTTTACCCCATAGGGCTTCATGTGTTTTTGGTATATGGGTTACACAGCACCCTCCGTGCCGTAACCCAGGGGTGTCGTAGCGACCCCCAAACATAGACTCCATACCCTGGGACTGACTACCGTCTCCCAGGGCATGTAAAGTCACCATTGGCTTTACTAGTCTCAAATTGTGAACAGAACCAGTACAAACCATCCTATTGTGGACGTACTGGTCAGGGCAATTCGATTGCCCCGGGGTCTGTTGTTAGAGGGGGCACTGTCCAGTCTCCCCCGACCGAGTTTTGGCTGGTGATATGATTATGATATGATAAGGCATTTGTAACGCGCCTATACACAAGTGTTTCAAGGCGCAACGAGGCAGGGGGGAACAAGGGGAGACAGACAACGATCTTACTAGGCCAGGTGTCATTCAGATCGCGCAAGTGCAAGGGTAGAGGGGAAGGGAAAAGTGCATGGGGGAAAGGGAGAGGGGAAAGTGCAGTACAGGGTTATTAGCATACAGCATACAGGATAAATAACAAGGGCCAGCTGGTGTCAAGTGCGAGGTAAGTGCAGACAAGTGCTGGGAAGGGGGGCTGTATGGATACAGACACAGTCCCGTAGTGCAGGGGTTGCCGTGGAGGCAGTGCAGGGGAGAGTGGCTGGGCCGAGAACGGTGAATGGCCCAGTTGCAGATTCAGTGCAGTTTCAGTAGTATTAGCAGGGGAGAGGGGGAGAGAAAGCGGAGGCAAAGAGGAAGGTTTTGAGGTGCTTCCGGAACCGTAGGTGGTTCTCCTCAAGTTTCAGGGAGGTAGGAAGGCTGTTCCAGAGGGAGGCCCCTGCAGTGGAAAGAGATCTGCCCCCAACTCGTTGTTTGGAGAAGCGGCTGACCCTGAGGGAGTTGGAGGCGGATGAGCGAAGAGCTCGAGAAGAAAGATATTTAGGAAGAGAGAGTTGAAGGTATTTTGGCCCAAGGCCCCCAGACGGCCTTGTGGACAAAGCAGAGGGTTTTGAACTTGATCCTCGCAGTCACTGGGAGCCAGTGTAGTGATTTCAGTCCTGGAGAGATACGGTCCCTGGGCTTGAGGCCAAGGACAAGTCTTGCAGTCCTGTTCTGGATGAGTTGCAAAGGGCGGAGAGTAGAGGCGGGCAGATTAAGATAGAGGCTGTTACAGTAGTCCAGCTTAGAGAGAACCAGGGCTCTAGAGACAGTGAGCTTCTGGGGGAAGGAGAGGAAAGGAAGGATACCTCTGAGGAGGTGTAGCTGGTAGTGTGACTTCTTAAATACGTCGGATATGTGAGGAGAGAAGGAGAGTGTGGAGTCGAAGATGACCAAGGTTTTTTGCCTTGCAGGTAGGAGCAGGAAGAGGGCCCAGAGAGGCCGGCCAGAGAGCAGCAGGGAAGGAGGGAGTGGGAGTGCCGATGAGTAGAATCTCAGTCTTACTGGCATTAAGGCAGAGGTCGTTGGCGGCACACCATTCCTGGATAGCAGAAAGACAGTCAGAGATGAGGGAAGGAGAAGAGGAGGCCGAGGGTAGCCTGAAAATGAGCTGGGTATCGTCCGCATAGCACTGCATAGCACTGAAAGTAGGTGGCAGTGGATACTACTTTTTATATTCGACCGCGAATATATCCCTATGGGATTTTCCCATTGTTCGAGGCTACCACTTTTTAAAATAGCCTCGAACATACCGCCGGTTTATTAAATTAATAGAAATTCACTGGTTGGTATTTTTTGCCGAAACTTGGTTCCAAAATGGCGTTTGTGTTCGCTTCTGTGACTCCAACCCAAGTCGAGCCCTTTGTTCCACTTTTTGGCGGGCTTCTCCACAGAAGCCTCCAAAAGTGGTGCCACTCTGTCTGGCTACCACAGGGGGTGTGGGAGGGGGTTTAGGCACCCTGGACTGAGTTGCCTCGACAACTCGAGTCGCACTCTTGTGTGATTGGCCCAAGTGGTGAGCCGCCCGGCTCACCACTTAGCATGTTTGAGTGACTGCTAGGCTGAATTAATGGGGGTTTTCTGCATAAAAGCAGGGCTTTGGGGACTGGAACTTCAGAAGTCGCCACAGGACCTAAAGAATCCGAGGAGGGAAAAGCCGAGCCGACCTGCAACGACGACACCACCGGTGGATCCCTGCTGAACCGTCTCACCACTTTTCCCGACGACAGAGGAGATCTCCAGTCCGGAGAGTCTTCTTCCTTTGACTGGTGGGGATAACCAGTTTGCCTGTCTTTTCGCCTTCCTGGATCATCTCGTGGCCGCCTTGCCCGTGCCAAGCACCCCGGCAACCGGAATACCACGGTTTACTACTACCGCGAAGAAAAGGGTGGTACCTTGTAACCGGGAAACTACGCGGCTGGTTTCTTCCCTGGCAGCGCAGCGACCTTCAGCTTTCCTCCACGTCGAGACCTCCTCTTCCTCTGGACGAAACACCAACTTGCACCCGCTGCCAGGAACAACTGCCCCCAGCTGGAGCGTTCTTCCCACTTTCAGGTACTGTGTCCCGCCTGGCTTCCCTTGCGACAGATCGTTCGGGGTGACAGTAAATCCTCGACTTTCTAACCTGGGTTAGCCTGGGACCTGTTAACTAACTTTTCCTGACTTGATCTCAATCTTTTTGTGAACTATTTACAAAGACTCTTTGGGCATAACCCCACTGTGTGATCCTGGACACATTTCTCTGGCTCTCCCTAAGAGTGGGCCTGGCATTTGAACTTCCTTGCTCTCCAGTAGACTTTGCCTAACCTGCCTCACTGTGGTTCTTTTAAAATTATTGAAATTGTGTGCTTTCATAACTCTGCCTTTTCCCTCCCTTTTTTTTTTATAACTTATTAGAGTGCTATCTTATGTTAAGCGCTCACCTCTGTCTGAAAATAAGTAGTGTTTCTCACTAAGACTTGTCGAATAGGTAATTAGGGTTGTATATATATAATAGTGACTGTGTGTTGAATTTATTTACCTCTCTTTGTGCTAGTGTAATTTACAGGTGTGTCTTTAAATACATAATTATATACTTTTACACCAAAGATCTGGTCAGTGTTTGCTTGTGCTACTGTATCTCTGTACCTATTGTGTATACTCTATATACTGCTTAACTCATCTTGAGAGAGGTCTGACTGCTCAGCCACAGCTACCAGGTAAATCTGGGTGGTACAGACTGCTACCAATTGGGTTTACTGCCAACCACCTGTAGTCCTAAATCTTTTGCAGTGGTCCCTAAGGGAACTGCACAGGTTTCTGCCTAACGACTCACACATGGCATCTTTGCCATCTTTAATAATGTTAATGAAGGCTTCCCTTTCCTCTCCTCTCCTTCGGGTATGCAGTCAGCCGCTGATGAAGCACACTTCCACAGTGTGTGACTGACCCTGGCGAGCGTAAAGGTGGCGTTGATGGACTTCAACGCAATACTACAAGCAGAAAAGACTTTTGCCATAAAATCGTACCTTTTGTCATCTCTATCCTGTGGGACAGTAGGGTAAGCGGACCTGCTGCTTGATGAAGTTGCCGCTTGAACCACCAGGCTCTCCGGAGTCAGGTGTTTTGATAAGTATTCAGGGTCAGCCGCAGCTACCCTATACTTGGCTGACAATCTTTTTTTGACTGCAGGGATAACTTCAGGAGTTTCCCCAATTAGATGATATCTTTCTTTGTAAGGCTGTATGGAAGGGGACCACAGGATCCTCCTGTGGACCTTTGTCTAATATGTCTGTCAGGTCATCCTGTTGAAAAACAGGTGAAGGCGCAGACCAACCCATAAATTCAATAATCCTTGCCATCAGGGTTCTATAGGGTGTTTCGGCATGTTCCCCTGGGTCTGGTTTAACAAATTCCACTTCTGGCTATGTGTCCAGCCCACTTGCCTAATGTAATGATTCCTGTAGGTCTTTCAACCTTCTTTCCTCAGAGGTGAAATCCTCTGAAACAGGTAGTGTGGTCCTCTGCAACCCGAAGGTTTCCTGGTCAGAATCCTCCCCTCCCTCATAGATAGAAGATAATCCGGGGTACTATGACCTTGGAAATGGCGTAAAACCCATTTCTAAGGCAGAAGGAGCCAAACTCGTCATTATTGGGCGGGAAAACATCGATGTCGTCGACGCCGATCTGACAGGCTTCGAAGGTGCCGAGAACGGCGTCGAGAAAACTGGAAGAGGCCTCGAAGAACTCGAGAGGATCGGGATCCTACTCGAGGATGTCGACGAGGGGCTCGGCGTCGTGCCGGTGGCTCTTGGTATCACCGTTGGCTGTGGAGTAGCCGTGGTTTTCTCTTTCATCGGCGTCGACGATGGCGGCGAGTCGATCGACCGACCGATGCATCGACGAACCCTTCGACAACGGCGTCGATGGCACCGATCCATGCGTCGAAGACGGTGCCTTCTTACCCGATGGCCCTTGGCGCTCTCGGGTGGACTCTTTCGCCGGGTGCAGCGACTCGCGGCGTTTCGATTTTTTGGGTTTTTCACCCGGGGTATCACCCTCGGCTGTCTTCGAGGGGGTCGAGGCCGCTTTCTCGAAGACACTTAGCATTTTCTTCCTGAATTCCTCCCACTCAGCCTGAGAGCTGTGTTTTGTGGGGCAGGAGACCCTTTCTGGGGAAACGGAGGATGATGAGGAAGGGGATCTTCGACATCTCTTCTTTGAGTGTCTCGATCTCAACGAATGGTGGGAGCTACTTCGAGATCTAGAATGGGAATGCTTTAGATGGCGAGGAGACGAATGCCTCGACTCAGCCGAAGAAACCTTCGAGGAGGTTTTGACTGACTTACCTCTCTCGAGCTTCCCCTTGCGCTCCTTCAAGGCTTTCGCCGTCATGGACATGCACTGCTCACACTCCGAACAATGGTGCTCGGCTCCCAAGCACCACAAGCAGATCCTGTGTGGATCTGTTATCGACATTTTTTTTACCGCAGTCTCAACATTTTTTGAAGCCGGATCGCGGTGTTGTCGGTTCCGATGAAGAAGCCATCGAGAACGAGTTGGTATTTGAGTTAATCTAGAAGGTTTATCTGACTGAACTGAGCAACGATATTCCGAGGCCCCACGAAGCGTGGAAAAAAACGCAACTGAGCAACGGACGCTGCGCGTGGCTATTTATGGGCATGGTGACGTCGGCGCCGATGCGGTGGCTGTCGAGGGACATCGACTCGGCGGACGTCGACGCGCAGCGCCCTCTACAGAGAAAAATATTTCCGAGGCCAGCAAGCTGGAGGCGAATTATCAAAGATAAGGAATACGTCGGAGGACACAATCCCTTCGAAATGTCTTTATTCAAACCCCTTTTTTCCTTTAATAAAATTGGCAAATTTTGGGAACATTACAACTTTGTGTCCGCCTCTCATTTCTGACCCCTCACATAACTTCCCAAACGCCCATTGGAGGAACCAGTTCCTTATAATACGCCTAAACTTATTCCCAACAAACAAAGTATTAGGGCCATGCCTAAAGATAGAAAGCAACTGAAGAATTTGTCGCTTTTGTAACAATATGAATAGGATTGAAACCCTTGAGCATTTGGTGGCTGACTTTTGTGGCCTGACAAATCTCTGACAGCAGCACTTCAAGGGGTTTTTGCAAAACTACAGAGCTGTCACTCAGGAAGAATGGTGGTGCATGCTTCTAAGAGGACCACAGATATCAATGAAATTGGCCCTCAGATTTTTTTTTAAATCAGCGTTTCCCCTAAACACATTTTTAATTACTACCTCCTTACTAGTGTGTTAGCATGTGACAGTACAGTAAATATTAGTGATTCATTGTTTTAATCAAACCTTTTCAAGCATTATTTTGTCCTTTCTACTCGCTATAATATCCATCTTTTATCTATTTGATGACATGTTGATTATCTATTTGGGTTCTGAGATATTGTGGAAAGTTTGTGTTGATCCACAACACAATTAAATAGTAATCGTATTTCTGATGCTTGCATCTGCTGAGATTTGCATGCTGTGCATAGGCCGACATCTAGTGGAAGCTGCAGAGTATTACAGCTGTTTTCAAAACTCGAAAAAGGGACGTCGACAGGGCGTGCCAGTATAACTATACCTAGTGTGACGTCCACTGTACCCATGAACCCTCAAGTGTGGAGGTCCCTCAGATTGTTATTTTTCTGACATGAGGTGTAGCGTGAGTACAGTTGTATCCAAGCAGATCCGTATCAGACAAGTTCATAAGCATCCATACGCCTTCTCTCCGAGGGGAGGAAGGGTGAGTCGCATGTGAATCTAAAGCAGATACAAGCATCAGAAATACAATTACGGTGAGTAATGTATCCCTTCTGAGGCTTGTGGAATCTGCTTAGATCGTATGCTGTGCATAGATTAGCGAGCAGTGTTAGAAGAAGAAGGTGGGATGTGAGAAGGGTCATGAGCAAATAAATGTCTTAGAACCGCTTGTCCCACTTGGGTATCTGTCTTGGAATGGGCGTCAATGCAGTAGTGCTGAGTAAAAGTGTGAATAGAGCTCCAAGTAGCTGCTTTGCAAATGGTGTCAAGGGGTACATTTGCAATGAAAGCCAGAGTGGCCCCCATGCCTCTTGTAGAGTGGGCTCTTGGCGTGAAAGGCAAAGTCTTTTCAGAAAGGGAGTAACACAGCTGGATACAGTTAACAATCCACTTAGAGATGGCGCCTTTAGAGACGCAATCTCCCTCTTTGCCTGTAGCTACGGAGACAAACAGTTGGTCTGTTTTCCATAGCGGTCTGGTTTTGTTTACATAGTATAGGACTGCCCTACGCACATCTAGGGTGTGTAGTTTCACCTCAGCCGAGCTTTGTGGGTCTTGGAAGAAAGCCGGAAGCTTGATGGACTGGTTCACGTGGAATTTAGAAATAAACTTAGGTGAGAACCTAGGGTGTGTACGTAAAACCAGTTTATCTTTATGAACCGTAAAGAAAGGATCCTGCACTGACAGAGCCTGAATTTCACTGACCCTTCCTATAGATGTAATTGCTACTAAGAAGGCCGTTTTATAAGTCAGGTGTTTGAGACTGCTTTTATGCATAGGCTCGAATGGGGGGCCCACGAGTTTAGATAGCACCAGGTTAAGGTCCCATCCTGGTGGTGGGTTTAAAATTGGAGGGTGAAGTCTCTTTACTCCTTCCATGAATGCTTTAATCACTGGTACTTTCCACCACAACACCTTGTTGGGGGCAGTGGTATATGCTGACAGCGCTGCCAGGTGTACCTTTAGTGAGTTAAAAACCAACCCTGTGTCCAGCAGGTGGAGCATGTATGTGACAATTGTGAAAGAAGTGCAATCAACTGGGTTGATTTGCTTATTCTGGCACCAGATAACAAATCTCTTCCATTTGTCAAAGTAGCAGTGCCTCGTGTTTGGCTTCCTAGATTCTCTTAGGATGTCAATACATCTCTGCAGTAAATTGAGATGTCCAAACTCTATGACCTCAGGAGCCATGCTGCCAGCTTCATTGAGTTGGGTTGAGGATGCACTTTCTGACCTTGGTGCTGGGACAGTAGGTTGAACCAGCCGGGGAGTTTGATGGGTTCGCACACCGCTAGTCTGCGTAAGTGTGGGAACCACGGTTGTCTCGCCCACATGGAAGCAACTAGGATGAGCGTCATCGATTCTCTGTTCATCTTGTTGACCACCTTCCTGATGAGGTGTTGGTGGAAAGCGTACGCAAACATCCCTGACCAGTTCATCCACAGGGCGTTCCCCCGGGAGTCTGGTTGGGGGAACCTGGATGCGAATCCTGGGCACTGCCTGTTTTCGCTTGTGGCGAATAGGTCCATAGTGGGGAAACCCCACCGAGAGAAGAGATCTTCTACGATTTCTCTGTGTAGACACCATTCGTGTTCCTCTGGGAGGGTTTCTCTGCTCAAAGCGTCCGGGAGAGAATTGAGATGCCCTGGAACATGTTGAGATGACAGGAAGATTTTCCGTCTGAGTGCTCATATCCAAATTTTCTGGGCAAGCTTGGACAGATTTGGCGAACGAGTCCCTCCTTGCTTGTTCAGGTAAAACATGGCTGTAGTGCTGTCCGTCAGGATCTGCACTGACAGGTTCAACAGGTAGGGCTCAAACGCCTGAAGCGCTCTGAATACTGCCAGAAGCTCTAGCAGATTGATATGATTCTTGGCCACTGAGTGAGACCAAAGACACAGAGCTGTGCGGTGGAGATGGTGTGCTCCCCACCCTGACAGGCATGCGTCCGTTGTGACTACCGCCTGTATCACGGGATCGTAAAAGGGTTTCCCCTTGGACAGATTTTCTCTTGTCCACCAGTGAAGGCTTTGTACAAGCGTTGGCGAAACGACCACTAGATCGTCCCACTGACCACTTGCCTGAGACCACTGTTTCGCCAACCATTCTTGCATGGGACGCATGCGCGCGTTGGGGGCCAGGTAAATACATGACGCCATCATGCCCAGCAAACGCATTGCTTTGCGTACCGTTATCTGGCGACCGGCCTGATATTGCGGAATTTGCAGCAGTATATTCCAAATTCTTTCCTCTGATGGAAAAGCCAACCCCTCTTGTGTGTTTAGGACAGCTCCTAGAAACTGTTTGGAGGTGCATGGCACCAGACTTGACTTTTTCTCGTTTATGGAGAAACCTAATTCGAAGAGGAAGTCGATCTTTCTTTGAATGTTTGTTCTGCAAATTACTGGGGTCTCCCCCGTGATGAGCCAGTCGTCCAGGTAAGGGTACACTGGGATTGCCTCCCTGCGTAGGTGTGCTGCCGCCACCGCCAGTACCTTGGTGAATACCCTTGGAGCCGAGGCTATCCCGAAGGGCAGTACCTTGAACTGGTAGTGCTGACTGTCCACCTTGAAGAGCAAGTATCTTCTGTGCGCTGGGAACATGGAAATATGAAAATAGGCATCTTTCATGTCCAATGTTGCCATGTAATCCCCTTTTTTAGGAGGGGGATTACCTCTTGGAGAGTAGTCATGTGAAATCTTTAGGGCTTGACATACTTGTTTGCAGGCCGTAAGTCCAATACTGGGCGCATTGTCAAATATTTTTTTGGCACAAGGAAGTAAGTTGAATAAATACCCTTGTTTACCTGGAGTCCCGGGCCGAGTTATATCGCGTCCTTTGCTAGAAGATTGGCGATCTCTTCGAGGAGGATCTTCTGGTGGTCTAATGAATGTACTTTTTGCCGTGGAGAGTGGTTTTGGGGATGCTCTGACAGTTCTATGCAGTATCCTGCGGACACTGGACAGCACCCATCTGTCTTATGTGATCCCTTCCCAAGCTTGGGTGAAGTTGGAAATGCGTCCCCGTAGTGGGGATGCGTGAGAAGGGACCCTGAACGGAACCACGTCCTCTTTTGTTACCCCTGCCATAACCCTGGGTAGACTGCTGGTTGTTCCATGGTGTACCCTGCCCCTGGGAATAGTTGGAGCCTCTTTGGGAATTTTGGCCGCGTGGGCGACGAAAATTGCCATTCCCTCTTTGATTCGGGGGTTTGTTGGTTAATTGGCCCAGGGATTTGAGAGTCTCGTACTCATCCTTGGCATTTATTAGCGCGTCCTCTACCGCCTTGCCAAACAGTAGATCAGGCTCCACCGGGTTGTCTATTAAAGATGCTTGTGTCTCGGTTTGAACCCAGATTGTCGTAACCAAGCATGTCTTTTGATAACAGTGCTCTCTGCTATCAGTCTGCCGGCGTTAACCGCGGCATCAAAGGTTGCTTTAAGGATGCAACCGGACACGGCTCTTCCCTCCGACGCAACCTGTGCCAACTGGCCTTTTAAAAGGTTCCGGGGCGGAGTCGATGAGTGCCACGACCTGTTCCCACTGGTGGCAGTTGCAACTCACCAGTAGGGTGGTGGAGTTGGCAATCCTTGCCTGGTAGGCGGAAGTGGAGGCTACCTTCCTTCCCAACCCATAGATCTTTTTGCTCTCTTTGTCAGGGGGAGCTTCAGACGATGATGGGGGCATTCCCGCCCTCTTTCGGGTGTTTGTCACTACCAAGGAGTCCGGTTTCAGTTGCCCCCTTATGTACAGTGGGTCTAACTGGGCTGCCCTGAATAGTTTTTCGATCCTGGGGTTTACTGCCCTGGTGAGGTTGGGATTTAGAAGGGAAGGGTCTATTCTCCTCTGTATAGATTTGAGAATATGGATGGCCTGGGCAACAGGTCTCCTTTCTCCCACTAGCTCCTCAGCAAAATCCCTCTCTTCCTGTGCTCCCTAGGTATCTATGCGGAAGTGTTCTGCCGCTCTGGACAACACCTCATTCAGGAGAGGTTGGTTGTCGACCAGGGAGTTGGTAACCAGAGGTTGTCTACTGGGGAGTCTACCCTGTAGGTTTCTGGGTCATCCTCGTCCTCCTCTTGGTACTAGTCATTCCCATAGTAGTCCATCCCAGTTTGGTCTCCCAACATGCCCAAATCTGGATCCTCAATCAAAAGTGGATCCTCATTATATTGAAAGTAAGGCTGTTTACAGAAGGGGTCCAAAGACCGACTTCGTGTTGGTGCTTCAACCCGGGTTTCTTACTTGGGGGTACCGGGTCCCTAAACACAAGTTGTGTATGTTATGTAGAATTGTGGTTGGACTTATGTGTACATAATTATTTAATGTATTCTCTTTGTTTAATGTGTTTAGTTTGTCCAAACTTTTAATGTTATGCGAGATGTCCTCTAACTGTATATATATCTATACTTGCAGATATTTTTGCTCCTGAAGAAGGGGATAGTCCCCGAAACGCGTAGAGCTTGAAGCTGCAGTTCAAAATTGGGAGCTTATTTTTTTGTCTGGTTTGATTTGTTTTTCATGCTGGCCATATTGGAAGTCAGTTGATACCTTTTTTCTGTACTTTTATGAAGATATTGTGTTACCTATGTTCTAAATTGACAATTCTTTCTATATATAAAAGTGCAAATGTTTTGAAATTTGACTGATTTATTTCAGCTTGTAAGGTGTGCAGGGGACGGGAGTGTCTTTAAGTTTAGACACTTTGTTTTTTGTTTTGTGTCCTCACTAGACCATTACTTAGAGCTGGGGATTACTCTTTTCTGGGAGAGTTTCTCTGTTCTATCCTGACTGGACCTATGGCCTTGTGCAGGGGTCTTGGGTAAATTAACAGAAGACTGACCTGTCTGTCTGTTTCTGTGCTGTAGAAGAAGGTTGAGAGTGCTTCTGCTGTTTTCCCCCCTCCCTGTGGGTGAAAGAGTGTTTCCCCAGTGTTTTCGCTCCTTCGGAAGCTTTTGACATCTGGCTTCGAGATTCGGGGGTAATGTCCCTATCTCTATGGACGTCGGGACTCGGGAGCAGCCACCACGCGGTCTGCTGACGCCGACTCCTGGAGTGCGGCCTGGGGATAGAGGTCAGCTTCGTCTTCCGACGATCAAACCTCTGTTACCTTAGGGAGCGAGGCACTTTTGGCAACAGTGGATGGTTGCCTGGTGTCATGCGGCGCTCTTGAAGAGAACGCCCAGAGGACACTGATTCGGTGGACCGTTCTCTGTGCGCCTCTTTCCGAGAACTCGACGTGCGCGTCGAGTCTCGGTTGGACTTTGCGTGTTTAGTGTTAGTGCTGTGGTGGGTAGCGCTCGTGTCGCCGGGGGTTTTCCCCATAGCTGCCCTGCCGGACAACCTTCCGAGGTCGGGGACTTGCGCTTGGCTGTCTCTCGAGGCCACGTTGCCCTCGCCGTCCGAAAGCATGGTGTCGCTGCCATCACTGAAGGCGCCCTCAGCTGCCATGGCCTCTTGTTGCCTGGCGTGGTGGGCCCAACGTTTGATCGAACGGTCCTTTAGGGTCTTCGGTTTAAACCGACTACACGCTCTGCAGTTCGCCTCAGGGTGGTCCCTCGGCAAGCAGAGGTTGCACGTGGCGTGTGTCAACCCAAGGGTACTTGCGGTTGCACTTGGGGCAAAATTGGAAAGGGGTACCCTCCATACGCACCCTGTGGCAGCAGGCTAGTGTGTAGGAATATATAAGAAAATGTACCTATATATATAGTGTAGAGTATGTACCACCCCCCACTCTCCATACTTGCAGGGCCGAGGCCAGAGGAATTCCGAGGCCCAGGCCGAGGCCTAAGTCCGTCGTGCAGCTCTCGATGGTTGTTTTCTTCTCCGGCAGCGTCGAGTGTCTAAGTTCAGTGACTCGACGTTGGGGTGGAGAAAATGGGGAAATATTAAGATATTTAGCAACATTATGGCTAAGGCCAGGGAACTCTGCGGGATGCTTCCGACCAGTATGGCGGAAAAAAACAATCTGAGGGTCCTAGACGCGCGAGGGATCATGGGTACAGTGGACGTCACTAGGGATAGTATTACTGGCACGCCCTGTGTCGACGCCCATTTTTGAGTTTCGAAAAACAAACTGTAATACTCTGCAGCTTCCACTAGATGTCAGCCTATGATCTAAGCAGATTCCACAAGCCTCAGAAATATATATATATATATATATATATATATTTATTTTTTTTTACATTTAAAGAAAACCCCAGTAATAATTTACTTGCCTTTTCAAGTTGCATAATTCAGTTCCAGGCCTTTAATGTTGTTGGGAACTCTAATCCTGATGTAACAGATATTCTATGTTCTTGGGCCTACTAATCGAGTGTTTGACAAACACACATTTCATCACATGAGTAATGACCAATTAGATAAATTTAAGGAGATGATTTATTTCTTTGTTGCGCCTGGACCCACTGGTATTTTTTGCATAAATAGCATTGCTGTTCTAAACCCGAACCCTACAGTAAAGTGTAACAGGAAGAATAACATCCCCTTCAGATTATGGAAATACACAAGCTGCATACCTTTTCGCACGCAATGCTTTTATAAGTGGCCTATTTCCCCATCAGCATCGGCTGGCATCATTCCAACATTGACAGCGTGCCGGGGGAATGCTGAGATGGAACTTCAGTTTCCATGGTAACCAACACAGATTAAATGAAAGGAGATTTTCAGATGAGATTTACTACCCATGTCTCTAACTCCAGAAAAACTGAAAAATCACCCAATGTCTCACAGGAACATAAGATTGCATGCATAAGAGCCATTAACCATTCAAGGTCCTGTATTCCCACTGAGCACAAGACAACATGACACACTGGCTGCATCTTTTTTATTCCCAACATAGCAGCCCCATCTACTGAATATAGAGCAGTGTCATTCTGCAAGGTGACAGGCCGAATACGTCACTGCTCATTACGCATCGCATCCTGCTGCGTGGGAGCTGGTGGAAGGACGTCCAATGCAGCACAAACTAAGCAAATACAGAGCTCCTATTGTCTGTGTCCAACAAGCTTCACTGTGTGCCTCGGACAGGGTGGGAGAAAGGGCAGGAAAAAAATAAAGCCTGATTCTCACTCTCAGTAACAGCTTTTCAAATCAAGCTGTGATAGCAGCAGAGCTTCCAGTGTCACACACTGACTTTAAGGAAGAAAGTCTTCGAGGCCCCTTCAATTTTTGATTGCATTTTGAGATGCCCTGAAAATGTTTGAGTTTCATCCAAATCTCACTGGATATCTGACTCATGTTTTGCAACCCTTTGGATGCCACAACGGCTCCCAAAGGTATGCCTACAACCAAAGTGCCCATTGCTCCCCCTGTGTAAAGTACCCTGAACCACGCAGTTGTACTGATTTGGTTGGTGGCAGTATACATCAACACTATTGCTGCATTAGAAGTAGCAATTTCGACACTCAGAAGCTTTTTCTTCTTGGAGACTGACAAAATAGAGTCTATAATTTTGTGAAATCCAGTATCCAGGCAACTGTACTTTGCAGCCCTCGAGTGTGATTGGTAGATACTGGGAATTAGTGTGTAGGGTAATTTTCCTGACATGACCTTCAGCCTGTACCTCACAGATATGACATGCATTACTTACAGTAATAGCATTTCTGATGATTGTATATGTTTAAATTCTCAAGCTGTGCATATAGTCCAACATCTAGTGGTAATTGAAGAGTATTGCATCTTTCTTTCGAGGATCGAAAGGGGACGTGGACATGGGCGTGACTTTAACACTATCCCTAAAGTGACGTGTAGTGTACCCAAAAACCCTCACGCGTCGAGGTCCCTCTGATTGGTTTTTTTCAGACATGAGGGAGCCTTATAGTCAGCGTGAGTGAGTACATAAGAGCGAAGGTGTAAGATGTCCATGTGCCTTATACTCCATTAGGGGAGGACTGGTGGACGCATGTGAATTTAAGCAGATACAATCATCAGAAATGCTATTATATTAAGTAATGCATGTCTTCTCATGCTTGTTAATCTGCTTAGAATCACATGCTGTGCATACACTACCGAGCAGTACCCAGCGTCAGTGGTTGGATGTGGGAAGGAACAGTAACAAAGTATTGTGTCGAGGTGTGTACAGAACTCCAGGTTGCTGCTTTGCAAATGAACTCAAAAGGAACATTTGCAATGAATGGTATGGAAGCCCCTGTGCCCGGAGTAGAGTGAGCTCCAGGCTTGAAGGGCAGATCTCCCTTGGCAAATGTGTAGCACAGTGTGAAGCAGTTTACAATCCATTTTGAAATAGCCGATTTAGAGACAGGAGGACTCATTACAACGTAGGCGGTAGGGGGTTAACGGCGCCGGTAGAGCTGCCGGCGCCATTAACACCCTACCGCCTCATTATGAGGTCTGCTCGCTGGAAAACCAGGCGTCCTAGGCAGGGGTCCCGCGAGCAGACCAGGATGCTAACAACCGGCCCGTCATTAACAGGCCCGTTGTTCGCATCCTCCCCATTCCCATTTCGCTCTATGGGGGCTCAAAGGGGAATGGGGATGTACCGGGTCCAGGTTCCTTGAATGGGGAAATACTGGGCCCTCCATGGTCGGAATGGCCCAGTATTTCACCATTCAAGGAACCCGGACGCGGTACCCAGTATGGGGGTAGCCATGCCGCTAAAAGCGGCATTGGCTACCTCCATACTCGGAATGAGGCCCAGGGTCCCCTTCTCGACCAGCTGCCACTCAAACGAAAAACTGGTTTGTTTTCCTTAGTGGTTTTGTTTTTTCCAGGTAATAGATCACCGCTCTCCTCACATCAAGTGTGTCGAGGCTTCTTTCTGCCACGTTAGAGGGGTTCTAGAAAAAGGTGAGTAGTTCTATTGATTGGTTCACATTGAGGATCGTGAAAAATGGTCTTGAACTGAAAGGGCTTGCATTTCACCAACTCTCCTTATTGATGTGACTGCCACCAAGAAGGCGGTCTAGTAGGTGAGTGCTTTAAGGCTAACCTTATGCATAGCTTTGAAGGGAGACCCCATTAGTCTATTAAGTACAACATTCAAGTCCCATCCGGGACTTTTCGTGCTTCCCCAAGTATGTGCATGCATCTTATAGGAAGTTGGAGGTGTCCGAACTCTATGACCTCAGGAGCCAGGCTGCTAAATTGAGAGTTTGCGGACATGGATTAAGCGTTTCCCCCCCAGTCTTGTGACAGCATGTTGTACGGCAATAGCAGCCTCCTGGGAGGGTAGCCTGACGTTGCCATGAGATGAGAGAACCAAGGTTGGCAGGTCCACATCGGGGCCACCAGAATCATTGTGACTGGTTCCTGGTGCATCCTGTGCACTCTTGTTGAACAGGGGAATCGGGGGTGGGGGGAAAGCGTAGGCAAATTTCCCTGACCATGTTATCCAGAACCCGTTCCCCTTAGAGCGGTTCTGCAGGTACCTGAAGGCTTAACCTGGGCATTGTGCATTCTCCAGAGTTGCGAACAAGTCGTTCTCTGGGAAGCCCCAGTTTGTGAAGACGTTGAGAACAATGTCTTTGTGTAATCGCTACTCGTACTCTACGGGCAGTGGGAAGTCTCTGCTGAGTACGTCCACCAGAAGATTGAATTCCCATGGAACGTGTTGTGACAGGAGGAAAATCTTGTGTTTGAGAGCCCATTTCCATATGTTCTGAGACAGTTTGGATAGCCCTGGAGAGTGAGTGCCCCCTTGTTTGTTCAGGTAATACATGGCTGTGGTACTGTCCGTGAGGACTAGGACCGTCTTCCCCTGGAGATCTGTTTGGAATGCCTTCAGGGCCTTGAACACTGCTAGTTCCAAAAGGTTTATTTGGTAGGTTGCTACCGCTGGGGCCACACGCCATCTGATGAAGGAGGTGAGCTCCTCCCACCCCGTCAGAGATGTGTCTGTGGTGAGAGTAGCTTCTACTGCAGGGGTGGTGAAGGACTTCCCTTGCAAGAGGTTTTCCCTTGACCACCACTGCAGAGACTGAACGAGGGCTGCCGGGACAACCACTAGATCGTCCCATTGTCCGCTGGCCTGACACCATTGGCTCAAGAGCCACTCTTGCATGGGGAGCATGCGCAAACGTGCATTAGGAACTAGGTAGATGCAGGAGGCCATCATCCATAACAGTAGCATGGCTTTGCGTATGGTCACCTCGTGACTGACTACATAGTGAGGGATCTGGAACAGCATGTTTTGAACCCACTTGTTGGAGGGAAAGACGAGGCCGTCTTTGGTCCGAATTAAAGCCCCAAGAAATGTTGACTTGGCTGGGGTCTGGACTGGACTTTTTCTCGTTGATCGAGAACCCTAGACTGAAGGGGAGCTCTATCGTCTTCTGGGTGTTGGTTAGGCATGTTCTGTACGTATTCCCTGGGTATAGCCAGTCGTTGAGGTAAGGGTAGACTAGGATAGACTGCCTGCGCAGGTGAGCAGCTACTACCGCCAGTACCTTCGTGAACACTTGTGGAGCCGCGGCAATGCCGAAGGGAAGAACCTTAAATTGAAAGTGAGCGTCCACTATCATGAACCTTAGGTACTTTCTGTGCGCTGGTAACATTGAAATATGAAAGTATGCATCTTTCATATCCAATGTTGCCATGTAATCCCCCTGCACCAGCAGCGGGATTACTTCCTGCAATGTTGTCATTCTGAACTTTTGCAGTTTGACATATTTGTTCGCTGGACGCAGGTCTAAAACAGGGCGCATGGTGAGATCCTTTTTGGGTACAAGGAAGTACACTGAATAAATACCCTTGGTTACCTGATGAATGGTGACGACTTCTAAGGCGCCCTTTTCCTGAAGGATCTGCACCTCTTCCAGCAGAATTTGCAGGTGTGCTGGCGATGGGTGTCTGCTCTTCGGTGGATGGTATCGAGGCGGCCAGTGGAACTCTATGCAATAACCGTGGATGACGCTCTTGAGCACCGACTGGTCTGAAGTGATCCCCCTCCCATGCGTGAATGAATGATGACAGCCGTACCCCGACCGGGGAGGCATGGCACGGGACCCGGGCTGGCGAGCTATTTTGATGCTGAGCCCGGGAAGCCTCTTGGGGTGGAGTTTCTGCCTCTATCCTTGCCTCTGCGCTGTCCCCTCTGTTGATATTGGCTATTGCCAGTTGAATCTTGTCCAGAGGACCATGGAGTATTCCCTGTGCCATATTGTCTGTGTGGAGATCGGGAGATGGACTGACCCCGAAAGGAACCACAAGAATTTGCACCTCCCCGCTGTTGAAAAGGTTTTGCTGTGATTTGGTTGAGATATTTCAGTGTCTCATGCTCTTTTTTCACCGTTTCCAAGGCGTCATCCACAGCCTTACCGAACAAGTTTGATTCTTCCACAGAGTTGTTTATCAAAGAGGCCTGAGTCTCTGGCTTAAAACCTGAATTCTTTCGCCAGGCGTGACTCTTGAGAAGAGTACCCTGTGCCAGCCTGCGTCCTGCTGTCTCTGTAGCATCTAGAGTGTTTTTAAGGATATTGTGGGTCACCTGTCCTCCCTCAGAGACAACCACCAGCAGGCGCAATCACACGGATTCTGGGACCTCTCGGAGGCCTTATTGAAGCAGGCTCCACTGCTCATCACTATAACTTGTGAGAAGAGCAGTATTTGCAATTCTGGGAGAATATGCTGCCGACGTGGTGATACGCTTGCCAAGGCCATAGAGTTTTACAGTCTTTGCCGGGGGAATCCCTAAAGTAGACTGTGTTACCCCAGCCCTTTTCCTGATGTGGCATGCCCCTGAATGTACATAGGGTCAGATGGCCCCTCCAAACAGTTTCTCGACCCAGAGGTTAACAGCCCTTGTAAGGGAAGGGGACAATAAGGAAGGTGCAAGGCACTTCTTAATGGAATTCAGCAGGAGAATAGCTGGACTTGACTGAGTTTTTCCTTTAGAATGTCCTCCACAAAATCAGAGTCCTGAACAGCTTCCTGTGTGGCGATTTGGAAGTGGTCTGCGGCCCTTTTCAGGATGGCATTGAAAGCCATTTGGACGTAAACAGGAGATGGCTGCCTCTGTTGAGGCAAGCAGGGCGGGTCCAGACAAATGACATCTGGGTCAGGAGTTTGAGTAGGTGAGAGCTAAGGTGCTTCACCTGCTGGCTGATCCTGTCCTCAGTCTGGGCACTGGTTAGTTTCATCCTGCCCAAAAGGATTGTCCTCATGGCTATAGACATCCTCATATGTCTCCTCTCATTCTGAAAACTCAAGTACTTCTTCCTGCTGAGTTTGAGTTTGGCTTTGAAGCTTCGGTAAAACAGGGCAGGAATCCTTCCTCCCTAGGTCTCTTGTGAGTAATGAACCCTTCAGAAAAGTCTATAAATTGTGACATTTTGTCCATGTAATTTTGATATCTCTCTCTGATCCACAGGGATGAAACAGAGGTATCTGGAGGATGGAAAGGCTCTCTAGAAGGAGGTGATTCCTCAGATAAAGCCCTAGAGAGGGGCTGAGGCCCTTCTGAGTATTCCTCTCGATGAGAGGGGTGCTTTCAGGTCATTCTGCCGCCGAAACAATAGTCGCAAGATTCTTGCGTAACTTCACCGGGTGCATGGAGGATTTCGACGTGCCTGTAGGCGTCGTTGAGGTTACCGGCTCCACCGAAACCTAGGAGCGGACACTCTTAGACGACGTGTCGGCACGCATGTGCTTTTTAGAAGAGATGCCCTTAAGAGTGGAATGCCCGGACGCATGCCGAGAAGGATGCGTGGAGGGTGACAGACAGTGAGGTTCGGCAGGCATGGCAAAGTTTTCGGCAGGCCTATTGGCGTCTGATGCTCCTTCGACGTATCAGTCAAGGAAGCTCGGGGGGCTGTATCTTTATCTGTGGGTGGTGCATGTGTGCCCATGTCGCCGGGGTGTGATATCCCCATAGCAGTACCGGTGGCCTGACTGTCTGAGAGTAGGACCAGCACCTGGGAACCAGACGGTTCAGCCGGAAGGTCTATGACCTCCACGTCGGAGCCATGGCTGCGGCTAGAGTGCTTGTCACTCGTCAGGCTTTCGACCTGCATTGCGTAGGCAGCCCATCATTTTGTCCACCCATCTTGCAACATCTTGGGATGGAAGAGTTTGCAGGACTTACAGGATCGCTCTTCGTGGTCACGAGATAAGCACCTATTGCATTTGCGATGGGTGTCTTTCCACGGGTATTTTCTGTTACAAGACTGACAAAACTTAAATGAAGTTCTCTCCATAGCAGAGGTAAAAGGTGGCAGCCAGAGCAGAAAAGGAAAGAGGGGAAGAAGAAATGCATTCTCAGAAAAGAATCAACCCAGGGCCCCACTCTACTTACTGTAAGGGCCTGGCCGGAGGGCCGAGGCCACGCGGTCGACAGACGTTGATCGATGCACCAGTCACAGAAACAGCAGTTGGATGTCGTCGGTGTAGAGCTCCACAAAGTGGTAGTCGAAGAGAAGTCAAAGACTAAACGACCATTGGTCGCGGGACAACGAATCATTACTTCAGCAATATTAACTCTGACGAGCTACGCATAAGGCGACCAACTAGTTGGGCGGAAAAAAATAATCAGAGACCTCGATGCGTGAGGGATTTTGGGTACACTGCACGTCACGTTAGGGATAGTGTTAGCCACGCCCATGTCGACATCTCCTTTCGATCCGCGAAAAAGATACTCCACGATTACCAATTGAGTGTCTGACTGTATGCACAGCATGTGATTCTAAGCAGATTAACAAGCATCGGAAATGTGGGTTACCTGGAAGTGAATGAACGGGGTGGTGTAGGTTTGTACTCTTTTGGAACCCTGCTGCTCTAGGATTACCCAAGTAGTTTCCGAATGAAAGATGGTGTGTGGAGGTCAGCAGCGATTTGAATGATGTGTGTGTATGACTGGTGAGTAAGGTTACCCTTTAACCCTCTACCCATTATGTTTCTCATAAAAGTACTAGGAACTGCTAAGATTTTATCCTAACACATTCAGAGATATGACAGACCCAAAGAAGATGAACGAAGCTCTGCTACAGAATCTTTTGGATTATTGAAACCCATCTCCTGACCAGAAGGAAGAACCTGGATCCATTCTTCAGGTGTTTTTGTGACACTCCAACTATAGGACTTGCCTGTATTGTGTGATCGCTGAAAGCAAGGGATGCATCCTGACCTCCCAGGATAGCTGTTGCTTTTGCTGGAAACTGTTCAAGCATTCATCTGTGTAGCGTGATCCCGGTACCATTCTCCTCATGTCCTGATGCACCTTCAATACAGCAACCTGTGGCCCCCTGGCTAGGGTGACTTTTACTGAATCTTCATTCTCAAGGCACTTTCTTGCCATTTGTACACCTTCATAGTTTCACGGGTTTTTCAGACATCAGCTAGTCAATGTTCTGTTCCTCTGTCCAGGGGCTTAGTTTGCTGACTTGCCCATTCCAATGACAATGGCGACTTTACCTGATGCTGCTCCAACAGGTTAACTCCGCAGTTTTTCACTGGAATGAGTCTGTATTTTTTGCTATTGTAATCTCCTGTTAGGGGGGCCTTTACTCACCTGTGTGGGGGTTGGGGTTGTCTTCTATTCTTCTGGGGTTGCAGGGTCCCCTTGATGAGCTAGCACATCCAGAACTGGGCCATTAACTTCCCTGCTGATGACATCCATAGTCACCTCTGCAATCTCCGATCCTGGATAGTGGCGAGTGAAATGCAAACTGCACTGCTTTTGATGGGTTCTCTTATCCTTCCAGATGTTTCTTTGGGCCAGAAGTGCTCACAGGGCTCAGTGTGCAGACTTCATACTTAACACCATAGGTTAACATTACCCCATCAATTCTTATGGGCCCATTGACATTGGGGCTTAGCTGCAATAGTGTTTGAGCCCTTTGAGCCTACAAAGTCTAGTTGGACTTTGTGGACTTGTGGAACCATGCCATCACCCAGTTATGTGCATTACCATATTTTAAAGAGTTATTTTACTATGTTACTTACCTGTACATTTTGGAGTTATTTCTACAGATAGATTGTTTAGGCCTTCCATTATTTTGTGATAATCAAAACAATTTGCTGTACCTTTAAACTAGTTTATATGTTCTTGAGGGCTATACATTGACTACTCATGTCATTCTACCACTTGGAAAGCCAGGAACTGAACAGAAAGATTGTGCAAGCCAAGTACGTTGATATATCTGGGTGCTTTAAATTGAGCCTAAAGGAAATCTCCCTAACGGTTCCAAAACAGTGCAGCGTTAAGGTCCAGTGATGTGTCCAACAAAACAGCGCTTACCAGAATTTTTCAAGCAATGTTTTTTCTCGTTTATGTCACTTAAACACAAATATACTACCAGCGCTCATCAAAACAAAAGCTTTACACGCTCTGCAATGCTTAATTGTAAGGATTTTTTCACACATTACTGCAATCCATAAGTGTGCGTGCAGATTGCATGCACAACAATCCAATATTTACAGTTGAATGTTTTGGGATTATTGAGAGTTGCACAGAATTGTTCTGTGCAAGATGTTAGGTTCGAGAGAAGTACACAATCGCACAATCTTCTTGATTGTAAAACACCCCATGGTGAAGTATGCCGACGACCTTCCCTCACCTCCACTTAGCCAATCCACAAACCGCACCTACCTTAAGACGCTCTATAGCTTCCTCTCCACCAGGTGTGGACATGATCCTCTCTTGAATGCTTGTTACAGTCGCCAGGCCCACTTGGCTGTTGAGAGACCCGGATGAAGGGGAGGTATTGAGGCAGCCCATCGATGCTGTGGAAAGAGGGCCAGGCCGTTGGTTCTCTGAAGCTAGCAAGTACCTATTCTTATTGTTCTGAATATCTTTCAGATCTGAGAGAGAAAGACAGGAGGGGATAGGGGAAGTGCCACAGACAGAAAGGAGCCAGGAAGAGAAAACAGACAGGAAGGAAACAGCAACATGAGAAGAGACACACAGACAAGTCTACAAAGCAGGCAAACGCAAAAACACTGAGGGTTGCAGTACAGCCGTTAGAAAACTGAAGCAAGTATCACAGAGACAGCGAGGTGGCAAGGAGGAAAATGTACTGAATCCTCTAAATTCAGAAAATGACAACTATTGCAAATGCAACTGCAGAAGTAAAAAATGCCATGCCAGAAACTCTCTGGTCAATCCCATCAATTACACCTCGCTGACTCATGGTACACCTTCCACAAGCATTTAGGTTTAACTGGCCCACAACTTAGCTAAGCCATTCAAAAGCAGCACAAAGCCAGGCATATCACCAAACACCACATAATGCAGGAGAACAAGAGGAGACATTTACAAACAACCCAGCCCCCCTAATGTAAACTTGCAAAGAACGTGGGGTCAAAAAGGGATGAGCAGGTAAAGGGAGTTAAGAGTAAGGCGAGGGCCTGAGGTGATACAATTTTAGCAATCTTAATGTTCCTCAGAGGCATTAAAAAAAAAAAAAAGAACAAAAACCATCACCTTATGCCGGCAATGTAAACTTAATACCATGACATGACCCTTGAACTGATGTTGGAGAATTTTGGACCAATGGGCACTAATCTTCGAGCTCTTAGAGCAGGAGCTCTTTGTCAGATAGGTTACTTGGGGAAAACCGTATGAAGTTATTTAAGTAAAACTTACTTATGCAGCAATACACCAAAACCTCACAAACAAGCAATGATATTGCTAGACTGCGACTACAACATAGCTTGACCCCCAGCATGTATCAACCAAGCCTACACCCACTGCCCAACCCTCCCCTCTCCACTCCACTCCACTCCACTCCTATGCTGAATCCCTGCACACATAAAACGCTAAAGTGGCAGCGAAGGCCAAGCAGGAAAGCAAGCTGCACATCATTTGAGTCCAGAGCAAATAGGCCAAAAACTTGCAGCTTTGACAGAGCGTGTCCCTACACAAACAATGACAGGGGAGCCAAAAGGTGTAAGTGATCAGAGGCAGGGCTAACAGAAGTTTCTAGTCGGTTCACCATAGACACATGTTCATTTTGTAAATTTTCTCATTAAAATTGCTCATGCCCAATGCCAATAATTGCTCATGTTCACAGGGAGACAACTAGAACAGGGTTTGATAACGGGCAGAGACAATTGGAAAGGTTCCGTGTATTCATGGGAGTTATGAGTAAAACGTGTGCTATGACCAAACTGCCAAATAGTTGGGATTAAATATGGGGACACTAGAATGGAGGGAAAGTGTGGGTACTCTACAACCTCTCACCTCTTTATCAACATGAAAACGAATATGGACACCCCCATTTATCCATTATGAATGTAATATAGTTCGATTTGACATTAAATATGCAGTTGACCCCCACCCCAAAATCTTGTATAAATAACGCAATGCCAAAACCCCAAATCAACCCGTTGGTTAAGGGATTCTGCTGGGGAAGGGGCAGGGAGATTTGATCCATTGTTCATCATCTCAAAGCTTGCAGTCTCCCTTTAAGGCACAAGCGTGGAAGGAGCAGGGCCTTTCAGCATTACCAGAACCGAGGGATGCAGCTAGGGAAGCAGGGCAGATGGGGCAGGATCTTAATGATGCACCCCCACTCATAACTCAACCACCTTTAGTCTTCTTAGTGCTGAAATTCAGGCTGGGACAGCTCTATGGGAATGCAGAGTTGTTACTGTGCCGCCTTGCTCTGAACATCAAGGCAGTGTGGCTGACATGCATGGCTCAGTCCCAAGCTGTGCAGGCACAGGCAATGAAGCGAAGAGGAGCTGTAGTACTAACACGCTATACACACATTTGTTTTCATTGGCATTGTAATCACCTCCCAGCGAATCAACTGACAGGAAGCAAAAAGGGAAATACAAGATGGGTGACAGGTCAGGCTTGGCGATACAACAACATTTTAGAATCTTACCCTTCAACAAAAACATTTACCATTCGATGCAGCATTCTTTCTCAGTAGCAAAGAAAGAATATTCAGCTAAAGTCGTTTTTGATACATTGCCCCTTTTCCGTTTCTGAGTTCTACAATCTCACTTCAATGAAGTGTTTCCAAAAGCGTCGACTGACTTCCCAGTGTAGTTGTTTTGCACATTTCGGGGGCTAATTCTGCTTCTAATTTGTGGAATGTGTCTTGGGATATGGAGGTTGGTTAATCATGGCGTAAAGTAGCTCTCCGCACAATTATGAATCTTGGACCATGTGCAGTTTAATGGCGTTCCCTCGATGCATACAAGCCTTTTTTACCAATCTGCCATTTTCCTTGCTGAAAAACACTGGCACTCATGTATTTGAAGATCGGACAAAATCAGAATAAACAAATTACAATGTAAAGAGCACACTTCCCTTTCACTAGTGAATGTGGTTGCTACAGACAGTCATCACCGGTTACGTGTCAAACTTAGATAACTGCTGTGCGAAGCTTCTACTCCTTAGATAACTGATGCAACAAATGACTGATACACTTAATACAAATGTGTGTTTTGTTGCATTGATTTTAGTTTTTACAACTACAGTTCATTGGGCCTCATTACACGGTAGGCGGTGAACCATGGCGCTATTAGCGCCATGGTTCATGCCGGTAAAATACCGGCACAGCCTTGGTGGAAAGGGGAATTACCGCCCTATTCCAAGGTTGGTGGGGCGGTAATTCCCCCTTCCACCATTCCCCTTCCCCATTCCCATTTTTGCCCCATAGGGCATAATGGGAATGGGGAAGGTGCTAATTACGGTACCGCAAATTTGCGGTGCCGTAATTAGCACAGAGGTCCCTTTGCGGTTTGGTTTTTAACACCTGCAAAAAGCAGGCGTTAAAGTACCAACCCGCAAAGGGACCTCGTAATAAGGCGGTATGGGTTAACTGTCACCTGTACCATTACCGGTGACCGTTAACCCTTACCGCCTTCCGTGTAATGAGGCCCATAATCTTCAAACCTTATGTCTCAATCGGAAAAGAAAACATCAGTGGATGTCATTCCCATGTTATTAGTCAACAGTATATGATTAAACCTACTAAAGCTTATAGTCCACTTTAAAATACATTCTGCAGTTCTTCCCAGATCCCTGAACTTATTATGAGTGTCCATCCTTATGTAGCAATGAAAAGTTGCGTCTTTCTCCATAGCTCTTAGACCGCTATAGTGGTGAGGTGCACAGTATAAAAGCTAATTAACATAACATACCATACATAGCTGAACTCAGATCCCATAAAGTAACTTTAGGAGTGTAAATTACCATATTTTAACACCCCAAATATCGTCATAGAAACCTACTGTCGGGCACTTAGTTTGAAGACAGGATTTCTCTGAACATTTAAACCTTAAGACAGAAAGAGCTGCCTAGGCTCCCTCTGAAACCACAAAACCACGCTGGGCTTTCTCTCATAACACTGTACATCTGGGCCCCTCCTTGGGTCATCACCAATACAGGGTGCATTATAGAAACTAGATGGTCCCCATATCTTCTATCTTTTCCTCATCTGGAAATTCAATAACGCCAGAAGCTGTTGAAAACTAGCCTAGCGTTTAAGCCACATGCCTAAAGACTACACATTGGACATGCACCACAAAGCACATTTCAGTGCTAAGAGTAGTCTGGATGCAAGCACTCAAAACAAAAAACCTAAGGGTCCACGGCCAGAAACTCTTTAAATATTTTTCCTTTGCAAGTATTTTAACGGCACAAAAGGAAAAAATACCAGAGGCAGCAAGTGTAAAATAATAAAAATAATTTAAAAAAGGAGGGAAAAGAGCAAAAGAATAGGCATATACAATGCATCCAATCCTGCCACAGCAAGGAAAAGGATTGACTGACAAAATACTTAGTGTGAAGTGAGAACCTCAGGGCTCATTTCCCATGCACACACTCTGGCTTTGATAATTTCAGAGCTTTTTTGCTGAAATACCATAAGTATGAAGGAAAGCGTATGGAACGCAGGAATGAAGGTTTTGGGAGCCTATAGAGCAAAGAAAAATGGGTAGAAGGAAGGCGCTTCCTAAAGGAGTCAAGGGGTGCCCATTCAATTATGGGTTACATTCCCGGTCCAGAAGGTATCACAATTCCTCTTGAGTATGTTCCTCTCTAAAATGTCCTCAAAAGATATCTCTGCCAACACCGAAAGTGGCTCGGTAGAGCGCTCTCCCATTCCTACCATAGGAGCAAAAATGAAATCACGGTTAAGGTTCTTAAGCTGTGTTAAAACGGCTTGGTGCCAGACAGACTGCTGTGTTTTCCTCCTTATGCTAGTATTCAGATTGTTTATCCCTATGATCCACCATTTTCCTCTGAGGTATGTAGGATGAATAAATGAGAGGCAGTGTGTGTAGGCTGGCATGCCAGGGGGAGCCACAGTGGCCGACTATGGCAAGCGCAGGGTTATGTATCACCAGCAGCAATCCATGATGCAGTCAGTTTAGTCCAAGGGGGCCTTTGTTTACAAAGGGTAGATGATTAATGGGATTTACAGCATTTGTGCCCCACCCATTGAGTAAGCTCATTTGGCACCCTCGCCCTAGCTAGTTTTAGCTAAGCCCACCAAGGTTGTACCTTGGTATGTAGCGACCCTCTTCAAGATATTAACACTCCCTAAATGTCTTTACATGCTACAAAATGCTCCACTCTCTGTTCCCAAAGTTGTCTTTGCAAGGATTTATGTTGTTCTTTCGGGAATAGCGATAGGGGGTTTTGGGGAACAGCCCCATATCGTCCCGACAATAAAGAGAAGGGATGGATGAGAGGGAAACCACCGGCGCAAGTGCTCTATGGGGCAGGAAAGGGAAGACGGACCTCCCTCAAATGATACAACACATCCGGCAGGTGTGGACTGAAGTGCATAAGTATATCGGAAGGGGGAGGGGTGTAGGTTGACCCTGGCTCAACTCCTCTGGAATACTACACACCTACCTGAGATACTCAAAATGGGACTTTCGAGTCTGGGGAGGACTATCGGATAGTCACCCTGGCGGATGTGGTGCATGAAGGACGATTCCTCCCCTTCGAGACACTGCAAGGTACGTACGGAATGCTGGGTAGGTAACGATGTAGGCACTTACAACTCACTCATGCCATGGGATTCCAGTTTCAGTCCCTGGGAAAGGTTGCAAGCAGTTCAACCCTCCGGACTATGGAACTGACTCTACTGAGGGGAAAGTGGGAAAAGGATACTAGCTCACTGGGGCCCGAGGAGTGGGTAGAAGCGTTAATGTTCCCGTGAGAGAGGGATATCGGCCAGGCTCCGCCTTATTATGTTTATTATTCCCAGACAGCGCTGGCTAAATGGAGCAAAATAGATAATGACTGTTTATGGTGTGGAAGACCAGGGGGTACTTTCTTCCATACGCTATGTGAATGTGAACAGATTCAAGTTGTGTGGGGAGGTGTATGGATAGGCTGACTGCGTTACTTGGTTCTGAGGGGGCTTAAGGATCCAAAACTGGTGCTGCTTGAACAATGGGGAGGTGGGGCTGGATTTGCTAAATATCAAGAGTATTTTTGTCTGTAGCAATCGGGCTATTGAAAAGGATCATTTCTGCTTCATGGGGCTCAGCGGATCGTCCACGCATTAGTCAATGGATGGCCAAAGTAGGGTGTATAATGCACAAGGTTGCCCCTCAAAGTTTCAGAAGGTATGGGGCAGGTGGGAGGGTTAATATGTATTAATGACTTCTTTTTGTCTTTCGCCAATTGTCTTGTACAAGTCCAATTGTGTCTCTTCTTGTGAAGCTGTGGCATCTATTGTAGCCATCGTATAGTGATATACAACTAAGCAATGATATTTGTTGATTGGTTATGTTCTTATTTAAAAATTTTAAAAAAAGATGTAACCCAAAAAAAAAAAGTTTGTACCTTGGTACGTGTCACAGCTTTAGATCTAGGTGAACCTCTGGCACAAACACAGGTGTTTGACCTGTGAGGCACCTCTGAGCTTGCTTGGGTAACACACCATAAGGTGTGGTGAAGAGCTCAGTGAACCTATACCAGTGTTAATCCAGCCACAATAATTTGCCTGGTGGTAAACCAGCGAGAAAAAAAGCAAACTTTTACTTGCCCTTCTCAAAGTTGAATCCTTGTGTGTAAGGCATGAAAAAAAGTGCTAAAAGAAAATCCCAAAAGGATCCCAAGCACTGTAAAAAGTAAGAGCCATCAGCAGAAAATGCTTTCCCGCAAAAAGCGCAGCAGCTAAACCTCAAGTCACAGGGAACTGATTGGAGCAAGCTCTAAAAGCAAAAAGTATATTTGAGCGAGATGAACAAACATGCCTCATGATGCGCCTGTCCTGTTCAAACAGGAAAAAGCAATTGTGCTTAGAGTCTAGAGCATGTGGGAGGAAGCTCCGACATGTGTGAGGTTTGGTCCCACATGGACTCAGGATAATTTTTCGCATTTAATACTGCAGAGCATTGTGCTACAGCCTCATTCCATTGATAGGCCCAGCATCACATGAGTGTGGTGGAAAGCAGCAAGCCCTGGTAGTACAACAGGACATGCTCAATGGCTTTGTGATATGGACAGCAAAAGGAACTGTGCTCTGGTGAGGCAGTGTCAGGCAGACTGTTCTAGAAGGCATTCAGGCTGTATTTGCCTGCCTCATCCAATTAAAGTATGCAGATTCCCACTAGCATATCCTGGGCATGATCAAAATGAAAAGTCCAAAATATCTGGGCTCTGGCAATCCTCATTGTTTTTTTCTTTGCCAGGCATGAAAAATATGCAATATAAGTGTATGATAAAATACTAAAAAGGTATTTAATCTCTCCCGTAACTAGTACCACTCTATACTATCCATGTGACTTTAGCGCTCCATTAATAGCAGCTCTTGGGCTCTAGCACCATCCACCGAGTGCCCCCAACGACAACTTACTGTCAAGAATATCCCCCAGTCCCTGGGCACGCAGCAGATCCTTCAGTCGCGTCACTTCCTCCTTCAGCTCACGCACCAACTTGGCGTTGGGATCTTCGTTGATGATGGCATTGCACTTTATCTGTTTTGCACGGTCAGCATACCTGAAAGAATCATTTGAAGAAAGTATTACAATGTAAATGCTTCCAACAAGTGAGGTTGCCAGTCATTGAAAATTGGGTGATCACAAAGCCACAAATAAGACAGTTTGGTCACCAACACCTGGGGCCAGATGAAGAAACCACATGGATAGTCAGTTTGAGGCACATACAGAAGAGACTTCTAAATGTGGGACAGCAGGGTAATGCCATGTAAAGGATCTAGTAGTGTAATAAACACCTAGAGTCCAAAAACAACCTCAACAGTACAATAAATACCAAACTGGAAATGAGAATAAGCCATGCAAAGGTTACAATAGTATAATAAAATGGTGGATTTGCAATATAACAGCAGCACAATAAATACCTAACTGGATTTCAGGCTTGAGGATCTAAAACACAATTTGTTCAAAACACCTTTCCTTTCGCCTCTGAGTGGACAGAACTAATTTTTAGGTTTTTGTTAATTGAAAGTCTAGGGTAAAAAAAAATCCCTAAAGTGGATACAACAGTATACCTTTCTCATTAGAACCCAAAGAAGAACCCAGATTAGCATGGGGTTCTTTTTAATGTAGGAGAAGCCATGTTAAACCGCATAACATGCCTTTGTGCAACATGTCGTGTCACATGGTGCCCAGACTGAGGAAGAAATCATCTGGGCAATTTAGTAATCTCAAGAGGTTTATTGAGGCTGCAAGTGTCCAGAAGCCCAGGAAGTAATGTTTGAAAAATTATGAGTTAGCCTTTTGTAAATATCTGTTAATGGGGAGGTTACTGAATAGTGCTGCTGCCAACCTTTTAATGGAATGAGTCCAGATTGAGAAAAAGGAGTATGTGTTTTGATAATTAGTAGCATAAACGTATGACTACGACTAAATCTGCAGACACCAGGCCTCAAGCCTGCTTGAGGTTAATAAAGTAAACCAAAAGTGTTTTTCATATATCCTAAACTCTCTTCAAGCAACAACATTAGATGCTGGAAACCAATGGCCAAAATAATTCGTTACTGTTTGATTGATTGATATTTTATTTCTATCGTGCTCGTACACAAGTGTTTAAGAACGCGACAAGGCAAGGGAGGGGGAACAGGGGAGATAAAAACAGCGATCTTACTAGGCCCAGTGACATTGAGAACGCGCAAGTGCATGGGAGAGGGGGAGGGGAAAAGTACATGGAAGGGGGGAGAGGTGGAAAGTGCGAAGCAGAGGAGAAACAGATTAATAACAATAAATAATAAAGGCAACAAACAGTGGTAATGCAGCCAGCAATTTGCAAGTGCTAGGTTTAAGGCAGCAGGCAGGGTAGGTCTGATAAGTGCAGGAAGAAAAAGGGGGGGCTGTATGGGTACAGATACAGACCCCAGTGCAAGGGGTGGCCCGGAGGCAGTGCGGGAGGGTGGCAGGATGAGCAAGTACCTGGGCCCAAAAGACAAAGGATGGCCAGGTGCACTGTGCCAACAGAGAACAGATCAGCAGGGGAGAGGGGAAGCGAAGGCAGAAGAAAAGAGGAAGGTCTTGAGGTGCTTCCGGAAGCGGAGATGGTTCTCCTCAAGTTTTAGAGTGGCAGGGAAGCTGTTCCAGAGGGAGGCCCCAGATGAAGACAGAGATTTACCCCCAGCTCGTTTCTTAGAAAAACGACTGACCCTTAGGGAGTTGGAGGTAGAGGAGCGAAGAGCTCGAGAGGGGAGGTATTTGCGGAGGGATAGCTGAAGGTATTTTGGACCCAGGCCCCAGAAAGCCTTGTGGACAATGCAGAGGGTTTTGAATTTAATCCTTGCGTCCACTGGGAGCCAGTGGAGAGATTTCAGAGCTGGAGAGATACGATCCCAGGGCTTGAGGCCAAGGACAAGTCTTGCAGTCCTGTTCTGGATTAGTTGAAGAGGGCAGAGACTAGAGGCAGGTAGATTTAGAAAGAGGCTGTTACAATAGTTCAAGCTAGAGAGAACCAGAGCTTGAGATACCATGAGCTTCTGGGGGAAGGAGAGGAAAGGCAGAGTACCTCTGAGGAGGTGCAGTCGGAAATGTGACTTTTTAGAGACCTCAGATGTGGGCGGAGAAGGAAAGGGTGGAGTCAAAGATGACCCCGAGGTTCTTAGCCTCGCAGGGAGGGGTAGGAGGAGGGCCAAGGGAGGCCGGCCAGAGAGTGAGGGGAAAGGATGTAGAAGGTGTGCCGATGAGGAGGATCTCCGTCTTGCTGGCATTCAGACAAAGATCATTGGCGGCACACCAATCTTGAATGGCAGTTAGGCAATCAGAGATGAGAGAGGGAGAGGAGGGGGCAGAGGGCAGCTTGAAAATGAGTTGAGTCGTCAGCGTAGCACTGGAAATTTGAGCAGAAAATGGCAATGCAGTGGGCGAGAGTTGCCAGGTATTGGTTGAAAAGCGGAGACGGTTGAGCAGGATGGTATGGTTGACCGTGTCAAAGGCAGAAGAGAGATCGAGGAGGATGAGGACAGATGGCATGTTACAGTCAAGGTTGGTGAGCAGATCTTCACGGATGTTTAGGAGAGCAGTTTCCATGCTTCTGGCAGCTCTGAAGCCAGACTGGTGGTCATGGAGACAGCCAACAGAATTGGAATGAAGGTTAAGCTGAGAGATGGCCAACTTTTCCAGGAGTTTGCCAAGAAAGGGAGTAATGGAAATTGAGCGATAGTTAGCGGGACAAGAAGGATCAGCTGTGGGTTTCTTGAGAAGAGGATGCACAAAGGAGTGCTTCAGAGGGGAGGGGAAGGTTCCAGAGGCAAACAAGTGGTTGCAAAAATCAGCAAGGGCCGGAGTGAGGGTGTCAATGTGGTCCTTGATGGTTTTAGAAGAACAGGGATGAACCTGTTTTGAAGAGGCTTTCATAGATCGGACTTGTCTAGCAACCTCGTCAGGGGTGAAAAGAGGAAAGGACGAGAAGGATGGTGGGAGGGTGGCTAAAGAGCGTCAGCAAGCACAGATGGAGAGGGAAGAGGAGGAGTTTGGGTGGAGAGGGTGGACAGGATGTCCTGGGTTTTTTAAATGAAGTGAGAGGCAAGGGCATTGCAAAGAGCCTGGGAGGCAACAGGAGGGGTAGAGATTGCAGCAGGGTTGGCCAGCTCCTTGCAGATTTTAAAGAGTTCGGCCGAGTTGTTAGATGCCGCAGAGACACGAGCTTCAATGTGGACTCTCTTCTTGGTGAGGACAGAGTCGGTATTGCCTTTGTAGCAGGCGACAGGCCAGTTTGTCAGAGGATGAACAGGAAGTCCTCCATTTCCTCTCAGCTGCCCTTCACTTACGTCTAAGTGTAGCTAGGTCAGAGTCATACCAGGAATTGCACTTGGCTTTGGACTTCAAACAGATCCTCATGACAGGGGCAAGAGCATCAAGCGTATCAGAAATTGAAGAGTAGAGCAGAGACAGGGCTGTATCAGGATGAGAGACAGCCAAAGGTGGAGGGGGGAGAGAAAGTGGCGGCAAACGCCTCAATTGACAGATGCTTCATGGACCGGATGTCCGAGAAGGTAGGTGGCAGTGTTGCGGTAGGCTTGGCTTGGGGGGGGAAGAGAGGGAGAGATGAGATGAGAGGAGGGAGTGATCGCTCCAGGAGAGAGGAGTGGTCAGAGGGATGGAGAGGGGGAGGTCAGAGGAGATCAAGACATCGAGTGTGCGCCGTGCAGAGCGAGTCGGGCCAGAGGGGAGGATCGACAGGGAGAGGGAGTCGCAGAGGTCACGGAAGAGTACAGAGGAGGAGCAAGGAGAGTCTAAATGTATATTTAGGTCAACGAGGAGTCGTCGAGTGGTAGAGGCCAGGAGGGAGGAGGTAGAGGCCAGGAGGAGAAGTTTCAGATGGATTTTCATAATAAGCCATGTGGCCAGATTTCAAGAGGCCAAACTGTTCTGGTGAGCAGGTAAAAACACTAATGTCTAGTGTGAGAAACCAAAGGGTGTCCCATCAGCTAGTCCCCGGGGATGGATAGATAGATAGCTATCTCTTTCCCCCACCCTCTCCCCTCAGGGCACAGCCCTCGCCTTTGGATCCAGACCCTGGGGGTGCATAGTGTGGGAGGATCACCTCAGTGAGGAAGCTGATGGTGAGACAGGGTATTGAAGAAAGTTTGAAGCGGTAACATTAAATAGCAAGTGAAGGCTGCACACATGTGGATGAGACGGGAAGAAAGGCAGACCTGTGAATGAACTTTGAAGTAAGGACAGCTGCGAAATCAGCGATACTGAGTAACGGAGTGGGGTGGGGGAGGCAGCAAAAGGAAGTAGCACACTCAAAAGTCTCTGTGAAAGGTGCATTGTTTGTAACAATAAAGTGAATGAACTACAGAAGTGAAGTAAACCAAAATTAACTCCTAGAGAAGGCGAGAGTGAAAGTTGCACCTTCTTCTGTTAGTCGAAGTGGTCCTGCGGATGTCTGTAAAGAAAGCCAAGCACATTTGAAAGTCTTCGACACCCAAAAGTGCTCTGAGCCCGGCTGAGGGAGACCTGAAGTGTAATGAGCTTGGGGAATGGAGCCCCTTTCAAGCTTTGTTGAACTTTGTGCTGAAAAGGTCTGAGCCTGACAGAGGGGGGCCTACATGAATTTTTTGTTGAAACATTACTTGGAAGTGAAGAGAGACTTTAACGTGAAAGGCCAGGTGGGTCTCAATCCATGTTTTGGAACTTTTTATTGTACTGAAAACTAGCCAGAGTGTGTCATCCTGTCTACAGGGACCGCCTTCCTCCGTGTGGTCTAATGTGGGGAGGAGACCTGGTTCAGTTACATTTATTTGTTTGAACACTGATCTTTCCTTTGCATACATTTCTCCTTTTTACACTTTTTGTACAAGAAATAGGGCAGGCGTTAGGTTTTTGTTAGCAGAGGCCATTTTGATTTGCCTGAGTCCACTAGAACGGTTTTGTTTATTGTTTGATGGTAGAGACTACTCACATCTTTGTTATAGGGCAGAGTAGGAGTTTTCCAACCACAGAAACTTCAATAAAGGTTTTACAAAATGTACCTTTTGTGTCTGTGTCATACTTGTGATACCATGCCTCCCCCCTACACTAGCCAAACTCGATCAAGGTAGTGTGTGATGTAGGAAGTGTGAAATTGGTGAAAAGGTCAGGTAAGCACAAATAGAGCACTCTTAATACAAGGTAGGTAGAACGTATACAAATGCAGTTATTTATTTAGGAATTAGATAAAACTCTTAGCAATGAAAAGTCACAGGTAAAAACATTAACTACCGTTATTTACACATCCACTTTGGTGTGCAATGCTAAGAGCAACAGCACTTCACTTTTGGGAATTCAGCTTGATCAGTTTAAGGAAACCATAGATACATAAAAAGGAGTGAATACAAAAAAGCAAGTAAGTAACAATCAGTTCGAGAACTAATATGTTGAAAATAAACAAGTTAGAAACCCAGTACAAAACCTTAGAATGTAAGATTCTACACCTTACAAGTCTTTCCCTAGCTAGATAGGAGGTTTCCAGTAACCTAAAGACACAGGCCACAGTGCAGTACTCTTAAGAAGGCTAGGAGTCTGGCCAAGAGTTGGCAAAGCCAAAAAGCAGTTTGCAATCATCTCAAAGATAGAAAACAATTAAAGAAAATGTCTTAGCAGACCCTCTCCCAATCCAACCACCTTCAGGGGAACCTAGGGGAGCGTGAGGGGTCAGTAATCTGAGACTCACAATGGGTTTAGTTAACAAATAATAGGTTACCAACCACCCAGTGTTTTGGGTGACTTCTAGTGGTCCTTGGCAGATCCTGTTCCCCCAGGAATGTCCCAAAGTCAATTTCCTCCAAGGAACAAAAAAAGTCTTCACCAAAGTCTTGAAAAGTTCCAAAGAAACAAAAGTACACACAAATAAAAAAAACAATGGCAAAAGTCTCTTCTTTGTTTGGTGAAAAGATTCTCCTTTAACAGTTCCACAAAGAAATTATGTTATTCACCGTAGTGACCAACGTAACTCCTAGTCCATAGTCCCCTCTCCTCCATACTGTATGGGGCGTCCCTCGCTAGGGATGGGAAAATGAACCTTTTTCACCAGAAAAAATGTTCTTCCCTTTTAAAATTTAGATGAGCACGGGGCACGGGTCCGGGAGCATGCGCTCCCTTGACTCGGCCCACCGGCGCCGCTCCTCAGTCCCCTTTGACGTGTCGGCTATATTACAATTACCTAATGACAGGTTTATTATGGTGCAGGATGGTGGGATGCATGGAGCAAAGGGGACTATGGACTAGGAGTATGTTAGTCAGTACGGTGAGTAACATAACAACCCCTACGTCCTGTCCCCTTTCCTCCTACTGTGTGGGCGATTACAACTGAATGAAGCCCTCGGGAAGAGAGATGCCCTTCTAGGAGAACAAGTTCTTTAAAACTGCCTAGCCAAATGCTGCATCTGATCTGACACTGGCGTCCAAGCAGTAGTGCTAGCAGAAGGCTGATGGAGAAGTCCAAATTGCTGCTTCGCTGAAGGTCTGCCATAGAACGTGTCTTAGGAAACCCACCGCCGTGGCCTTGGCATTGACAGCGTGGGCATGCATGTTTGCTGGCAAGGACATGTGTTGCCCCTCATACACTTTGATGGCCAACACCATCCACCTCGCTATTGACGCCTTGGATGCTTGTGCCTCGTCCTTCAGATTAGGAAAGAACATTGGAAGGAACAAGTTACTTACCTGTAACTGTTGTTCTCCAGCATGGGTCTGGCATGGATTCACATGCTCATGAATATTCCCCGTCGTCAGGCTGGGAATCCTCGGTAAAGAAAAAAAACAGTATCAGTTTCGTTTCTGATCTGTCTTTCGTAGCAATAACCAATCACTGGTCTCTGCGTCACACTGACCACAGCCAATGACTGCCCTCTACCTAAGCACCGCCTCTGGCAGCCATCTTCAGATTTGGAAGCACGTGAAGTGGCAGTATGACCAAGTGAAGAGCCGCAGAGGGGTAGGCGGGAGGGTTCGCATGTGAATCCATGCCAGACCCATGCTGGAGAACAACAGTTACAGGTAAGTAACTTGTTCCTTCTCCAGCATGGGGTCTGGCATGGATTCACATGCTCATGAATAAAGAATACATAGCAGTACACACATGCACAACCACGGGAGGTGGCAAAGGCTCAACATTAAGCATTACATCAAACTCAACATTAAGCATCTTACCTCCTCACCAGGCTCACCTCAGGCGAACAGGTTGCGCAGCACTGCTTGGCCGACCCTGGACTCCTCCCTGGAATCCCGATCGACGCAGTAGAATTTCGTGAAGGTGTGCGTCGACCTCCACGTAGCAGCCCTACATATGTCCAGCAGGGGCACACCAGAAAGGAACGCCGTGGTAGCTGCGATCGCTCTGGTGGAATGGGCTCTCGGACGGCCAGGCAGCGGTCGGTTCGCCAACCGATGACAGTACATGATACAGCCGGAGAGCCATCTGGAAATGGAAGCCTTCGAGAGAGCCTTCCCCTGATTGACAGGTCCAAAGTTCACAAAGAGTTGTGACGTCTTCCGAAAACACTTCGTGCGGTCCACGTAGAACTTCAGCGCTCTAGCCACATCCAGCGAGTGCAAAGTCCTCTCAGCCGGCGACGAAGGCGACGGGAAGAACACAGGCAACACCAAGGGTTCGTTGAGATGGAAGTCCGACGGTACCTTGGGCATGAAGGAGGGGTGCGTCCTGAGCACTACCCTCGTGTCGTGAAAAGTCAAGTACGGGGCCTTGCAGGAAAGGGCCTGGATCTCTCCCCCCCGTCGTGCGGAGGTGATGGCCACAAGAAACGCTGTTTTCCACGACAGAAACTTCAACGGGGCCGAGTGCAGAGGCTCGAACAGAGGTCCCATGAGCTTGGTCAGCACCACGTTGAGCTCCCACGCCGGGGCCGGAGCCTTCACCGGCGGGAACGATCTGAACAGTCCCTTCATGAACTCTTTCACCAGACGATGAGACCACAAGGACGTCCGCCCCGTGGTTCTGGTGTATCGGGAGATCGCAGCAAGATGAATCTTGATGGACGCGTGTGCCAGTCCAGCTTTGGCCAGCGTCAGCAGGTACGGCAGTGCCTGGGGAGCCGTAATCCGTAGAGGGTTAATCTTCTGTGCGTGGCACCAGACAGAGAATCTCTTCCATTTGTGTCCGTAGCATTTAAGAGTCGAGGACGCCCTGGCCTTTGCAAGAACCTCTCTGCAGTCTGCCGGTATGTCGTATCCTCCAAACTCTAGCGCTGCAGGAGCCAGGCCTGCAAGTTCAGCGATTTCGGTCGTGGTGGAGGATGGCGCCTCCTTCCCTGGAGAGTAGATCCGCGTCCACCGGCAGCTTGATTGGCGGGGACGCTGACAAGTCCAGAAGGTCCAGGAACCATATCTGCCTCGGCCACGCAGGTGCGACGAGGATCATCCTGCACCGTGACCTCTTGAGCTGGTTGACGAGCCGGATTAGCAGTGGCAAAGGAGGGAACGCGTAGAGGAACAGGCCCTCCCAGGGGAACGAGAAAGCATCGCCCATGCTCCTCGCCTGGGGAAACCTGCTGGCGAACCTCCGGCACTTGGGAGTTCGTCGCCGTCGCGAACAGGTCGATCTGGGGTGTGCCCCACCGTCGGAAGAGGCGATCCACTAGATCCTGCCGTAGTTCCCACTCGTGGCACGAGCGCAGCTCCCTGCTGAGTGAGTCGGCGATGGTGTTTTTTATCCCTGCCAGATGAAACGGCACCAGAAACATCCTTTGGGCGACGGCCCAATGCCACAGGTCCTGCGCCTCCTTGGACAGTGCTGGGGACCTGGTTCCGCCCTGTTTCCTGATGTAAAACATGGTGGTGGTGTTGTCGGTGAAGATCCTCACCACCTTGCCCTTGAGGGACGGAAGGAAGGGCCTGAGGGCCCAGAACACTGCACGGAGCTCCAGGACGTTGATATGGAGGGACTTCTCCGTCGGGAGCCAAAGGCCTCTCGCGTGCAGATTTTCGGTGTGCGCTCCCCACCCTTCCAGGGAGGCATCCGTGGTCACGGTCTCCTGGTGGTCTGGGGTCTGGAAGTCCATGCCCGCCGTCAGATGCGCGCGGGTGCCCCACCACCGGACCGCTCGGCGGAAACTCTCGTCGAGTGTGATCCTCTCCTCGAAGCCGCCCGTCGTTTGGATCCAGCGCGCGTCCAGGAACTCCTGCAACGGGCGCATCCGGAGCCTGCACATGGGAATGAGGTAGATGCAAGAAGACATCATTCCGAGGAGGGACTTGATGGACCTCACCTTGGCCGCGTCGGAAACCAACATCCGCTGTACCTTGCCCAGGATGGATCTGGTCCTTTCCTCCGACAGGGAGGCCAGAAGGGACACTGTGTCGAGCTTCGCTCCCAGAAACAGTGCGTTTTGCGCGGGTACCAGGTGGGACTTGGCGTAGTTCACGGAGAAACCCAGGTCCGTGAGAAGTTGGACGGTCCTTGCCGTGTGCTCCACGGCGAGCTCCCTCGTCTTGGCTCGGATGAGCCAGTCGTCCAGGTAGGGGTAGACGTGGATCCCCTCGCGGCGCAGCTGCGCCGCCACCGGTGCAAGGCACTTGGTAAATACCCTGGGCGCCGACCGTAGTCCGAAGGGGAGGGCTTTGAACTGGTAGTGACGCCGTTGGACCACAAACCTGAGGAATTTTCGGTGCCCCTTTAGGATGGGAATATGGAAGTAGGCATCCTCCAAATCCAACGACGACAGGAAGTCTCCTTCCTCCAGCTGACCCAGGACGTGCTGGAGGGTGACCATCCGGAACTTCTGCGCCTTGATGAACTTGTTCAGACGTCGCAGGTCTAGGATGGGGCGCCATCCTCCCGTCTTCTTCTTCACGAGGAAGTATCTCGAGTAAACTCCGGAGCCCCGAAGCCTCTTTGGGACGAGTTCGATGGCGCCCTTGAGCATCGCCATTACCTCCAGGAGAAGCTGAGGGACGTGAAGCTCTTTCCTGGCCACGGGGGGGACGCGCGGGCACCTTCTTTGAAACTCGAGCGCGTGGCCCCGGGCTAAGGCGTCCAGCACCCAACGGTCGGTGGAGATGGACTCCCACACGCTGACGAAGCTCGCCAGCCGGCCTCCCACCGGGGTGCTTCGGTGGGGGCCCGACCCCACGGCCAGTTCAATCCTGTTTCGACGAGGCTTTGCCGCCTTGACCTCCTTGGCGACGACGGCGGGGTCCGCCAGACTTGCCTCGTCCTCTGTAGGCCTCCTGAGACGACGAGCGGGCCGCTTGACGGTAGGTGGAGAAACCGCCGCCGGAACCTTTGGAGGCACCCTTGCCTCCGCTGCTCCAAAAGGGCGTCCGTCGTTGCTGCAGAACCCCAAGGGCCCGGGCCGTCTCAGTGTCCGCTTTAATGGCCTGAAGGGAATCGTCCACTGTTTTCCCAAACAGGTTGTTCCCATCGAACGGCATGTCAAGGACTCTGGTCTGTACGTCTTGACGGAAGTCTGTAGCCCTGAGCCATCCACGCCGCCTAAGGCACATGCCGTTGCCCAACTGGCGAAACCCAGTGTCGGCGATGTCCGTCGCAATAGTGATGGCGTGGTCCGACGCCACCTCACCTTCCTGTAGGATCTCCAGGGCATCCACCCTCTTGTCGTCCGGTAGGAAGTCCAGCAGGGGAGCCAGTTTGTACCATAGCTCCCTGTCGTAGCGGGCCACGATAGCCAAGGCGTTGGCCGCTTTAATCGTCGTCGCTGCAGACGAGATGACCCTGCGTCCCATAGCGTCCAATTTCTTTCCCTCGCCGTCCGGTGGGGAAGTCGATGTGGAGGCCGCACCCCCCCCCGCTTTCTTCCTGGCCGCCGCGGAGACGACGGAGTCCGGGGTAGGCTGCGCCCAGAGGCACAGGGGGGCCGCGTCCGGGACCCGGTACTTCTTCTCGTACCGGTCTCTTCTAGCTGGCGTCGTGGAAGGGTTCTTGAGGAGGGCGAGGCCCTCATCCCAAATGTCGTCCAGTAGAGGCACCGCGAGGACCGTCTTCCTCTTGGCCTCGCGCCGTTGGTAAAGGAATCCTTCCTTTTTCTTCTCCTCAGGGCAGAGTTGGAAAAGCTCGGATGCCCTGGCGATCATGGAGTGGAACGATCCAATCTCGTCGGGCGGAGAAGCCCTGGTGGGAGGTGACGACGGTAGATCCTCGTCGTATACCTCGTCGTCCGTACCCGTCGCTGCCGTGTCAGTCCCCGTATCATCCCCTCGGGTGGACGGGGAGGAGGGCTGGACGGGGCGCGACGGCTGAAAAGGAGGTGGAGGGTGAATCCTTCTTTTCTTGGGCGGGGGAACACCAGAAGGTCCCGGTTCAGGATCCCCCGACGGGAGAGGTTCCTCCGTCGGCAACGGTAGTCTCGTCCTTATCTCTGAGCATAAGGACTGTATAGCCAACAAAATGGCCGCCGAGTTGTCTTGCGGCGCTGGCAGAGGGGAGTCCGACGGGCGATCAGGGGCCCCGTCGGCACCCTCGACGATGTCGTCGTCACCTGCGTCGGGATCCATCCCGACGGGCCGGTCTTCTTCCACGCCAAGGCCGTGGCTTAAGACCTCGATCAGCTCTTCCTCCGAGGTTGAAGCCGAATCTACGACGACGCCCTGCCCCCCCCTTTTTCTTCCCCGCCGGGGATTTCACGGGGGTCCTATCGATGGGCACAAAAGAGGACTCCCTCCGAGGTGGCAGGGAGACTCTGAGCCCCGAGGTCGCCACCAATGGTGTAGCCTCCACAGGCTGAGCCAGGGCCGCCGCGATAGTTTCGATAGAGGGCTTGGCCGGATGGATTAAGGCCTTCACCACCTTAGGTGCGCTCACCGCCTTATCCTTGAGGGGGGGGGGGAACACTGCCTCGCTCCCCCTCCGATGGGGCCTTCGAGCTCGACCGGGGCCTCTCCAGGAGCTTCGCCGGGTGCTCGCCTTTCCTCTTACCCGACCCAGAGCGTTGGCTCGTGGCTGAAGGTGCCGGGGAGGGTGCGCCCTGCCTGGCGCCCGTAGAGCCCGACCGTTCGGCGCTCCCGGTGCCAGCGGACTCGCGGTGCTTGGCCTTGTGTTGGACCCCGTCGCCGGGGCGTCCTCAAAGGTCTTAGAAGACCGCTCGGATTTCTTCCTCTTCTTCTCGCCTGACGGGCTCTTCCCTTCCAGCCAGTTGGCGAGACGTTGATGGCGGTCCTTCATGGTCCGCTCCGACATATTGCCGCAAAACGCACAGTCCTTCTCCACGTGCGTCTTGTCCTCATGTAAGCAGTAGAGAGAAAAGGAGTGTTCGTCCTCCTTAAAGACGTTCTGCAGCTGGCATCCAGGGCAGACCCTGAATAGCTTTCCGGGCGTCGAGCTTCCCTTCTCCTGGGCCATGTCCGGGCCTGAGAAGCTTCTGGAGTCCTCCAAAAGCGTAGCTCGACGAAATCTTCACCCTTGAGGGGCGCAGACGAATCCGACACGGGTCCCCGTTGATCGGATGGAGAGTCGGTGGAGCTTGAGGCTCTTTTTGACCGAAAAAACGAAGTTTTTGAGAAAAAACGTGAAAAAATAGCACTAACGCTCGAGAGCAATAGCACGAGGATCCCAACACATGAACGTGCGGTAAAAATCTGAAGATGGCTGCCAGAGGCGGTGCTTAGGTAGAGGGCAGTCATTGGCTGTGGTCAGTATGACGCAGAGACCAGTGATTGGTTATTACTACGAAAGACAGATCAGAAACGAAACTGATACTGGTTTTTTTCTTTACCGAGGATTCCCAGCCTGACGACGGGGAATATTCATGAGCATGTGAATCCATGCCAGACCCCATGCTGGAGAAGTACTATCTCCTCATTGAAGTGAAACGTTGACAAGACGTTTGGGCGGAAAAGAAATGTGCATTCTTAGCTCCACCTTCTCCCGGTGAAATGTGGTATATGGTTCCGATGCCACTAGCGCCTGTATCTCACTGATCCTGCGCGCATTTATAGTAATCAGCCTCATATCCGCTGATGCCATGGGCTCGAAAAGCTTGTGGGCCAGAGCGCCCAGCACCACATTAAGGTCCCAGACCAGGTGTAGTAGCTTGACTGGGGGATACAATCTGGTCAGACCCATCAAGTGCTTCCTGGCCACCGGATTGGAAGAGGAGAAGAGACTATCTCTGGAGTTTTTTTAAGCCCCTATGGCCGCCAGATGAGTACGACAGGTGTCTACCTGCACACGTGAATGCGCCAGATGCGTTGAGAAAGACAGCACATGGTCTAGTGTGCATGCCAGAGGATCTATGCGGTTTGCCTTGGCCCAGTGACAGAACCTGGTACATTTGCTTTGTACTGACTCCTGGAGGAACTGCTTCTTGCCCCTTGAATGACAGCCAAGTTGTCCTGTGATTAGTGCAGGTGTTTTAGGGTAACGTATTCAAGCACCAAGCCGCTAGGGCTAACTTCTGCGGAGCGGGGTCAACCACTGTATGTCCCTGCTGGGATAGTAGAGGGGCTGGTCACAATGGAAGGGAGACTGAAGGTTGATGCAGCAGTCGGAGGAGTTCCAAGTACCAAGGTCTGGCTGGCCACAGCAGCACTATCAAGATGAGACAAAGCCTCTGACTCCTTGGCCTTGCAGATGACCCTGTGGATCAATGGGGTTGAGGGGGGGGGGGAAGCGTATGCCCACTGGATTTGCAATGCATCCCCCAGAGGGCCCCTGTCTTGTCTCATCCAGGATGCAAACTGGTGGCATCTCCTGTTGCTCAGAGTGGCGATTAGGTCTACCTTGAGGGTGGCCCCACCTGCTGAAGATTTCCCGCAGGATTCCCTCGTTCAACTGCCACTCATAGTTGTCAACCCCCAGCCTGCTGAGTCTGTTCGCCTCCAGGTTGGACTCCCCCAGGAGATGGACTGCTGATAGGTAAATGTTGTTCGACACTGCCCATGCCATATGTCGATGGACAGCCTGCAGAGGGGAGGAGATCTGGTACCCCGCAGCTTGTTGATGTAATACATGCATGTGGAGCTGTCTGAATGCAGACCACCTTGTTGCTGCCAATGGGGAGGAATGCTTGAGAGCAAGCCAGATGGCCATCATCTTGATCCAGTTTTCTAGCTGTTCCTGCTTTTACCAGATTCCGTGAACACTGGTTGTTCAGGGTAGCCCCCATTCCTCCAGGGACGAGTATGTAGTAATGGTAAACTCCGGTATTAGAGGTCTGAATGGCCTGCTCACTAACAGGTTGGCCTCTGTCCTCCATCACGAGAGATCCTGGTGCAGGTGCTGTGGTATGCTGACCACAGGTGCTTGGGAGCCCGTTTCCTGGTTCCAAGAGGCTGAGAAATGTAGCTGCAGCCTCCTCATTTTGAGCCTTGTGTGCGACACCGCCAGGAGGCAAGACGATATTATTCCCAGCAAGTGTTGGTACCACCATGCTGAAGTTACTAACCTGCTGAGCAAATGCCCTGTGGCCTTCTTGATTTCCGTGATTTTGACTTCCAAGGGGGTCGATAGTCTCCACCCAAATTGATAACCGTGACGACCGTTGCACTGGGACCAGTCTCCACCTGCTTGCTTGACTGCGAAGGCTCGGACCTTCCCTGCACCTCAGGCAAGGGCCTGGGAGGTGGAGTGCCCTCGGCCATGTCACTGCTGCGATTAGGCGTCCTGTCCAGTTTGCGCCCGGTATCAGAGCTAAGCCCCTCTGTGAGATCCACAGTACCAGAGCCTTGCGGCCCCTTAGCAGCAGGGCCGGGAGGATCCTTGGACCCCCTCAGCCATATGGCCGGTAGCTCGTAGAGCCTCGGTCCCCTTGCTGGTAGTAGGGTCTGGAAGGCCCCTCCCGCTTGGACGCTACCCAGGGAAGGAGTCGCCCTTGCGGGGTGCATTGGAGAACAGGGCACCTACCTTTGACCTGGTCTCCCAACCGGACATACTCCTTGATGTGCTCCGGTGGTGATCTTGAGAACAGCTCCCTCCATCTGGCCAAGCGGTTCTTCAGCGATCACGGGGTGAGCACGTTGCACGCCAAGCAGCCGTCACAGCCGTCACAGCCGTGGTTCTCGCCAAGGCACCAGAGGCACAGTGCGTGGGAATCCGACATGGGGAAGGAACCCACGCAGACCAGACACCTGATGAATCCCACCGCCGTCGACATGCGCCGCGGGGAGCGTGGCAGCAAAGGAGAGTACTTGTGACTCTGAAAAAATTTGCTAGATGGAAAAAAGTGAACAAATATCCCTGGGGAAGTTGCAGCGTGGAATTACGAGCGATAAAATGGGGCCTCAACCACAGCCTAAGGTGAAAGAGGTCCACTCCCGTTGACAGGGAAAAGAGGACTGAGGAGTGGCGCCGGTGGGCGTAGTCAAGGGAGTGCATTTAAATTTAAAGGGGGAAGACAATTTTTCTGGTGAAAAAGGTTCCCTTTACCATCGCGAGGGACGCCCCATACAGTATGGAGTAAAGGGTACGGAACGTAGGAGTAAATAACATTACCAATGGGGTTTCCTGGATGACTTCTTTCCAGGAAAGTATAGATTAAGTTGAAGACAAAACAACAACTTTCACTTCGACAACAACCTCCGTTTTCAACTTCTGCGGCATCTTATAGACACAGTTTGTCAGGATGCTTTTGTTTAAGGTTTGTTCTCTTCTCAGCAACTTCCTTCTACTATAGAACTGTAAGAGCAGCCTCCCTTGCCCAATAGTCCGTTTCAGCTTCTACTTCCTCCATATTTCTAACAGGAATATTGACAACCACAGTTCTGCTACTTCTACTTCTGAGATTAAGTCATTTGGCTGTTACAACTGCAACTTCAAGATTAGGCAACTTCAACAAGACTTCTTCGACCTCTAAAGGTTGGCAAGGCACTCTTCTTTCTATGCCATAAGAAAGGGCAGTCTCTTTGCCAGTCTTGCAACTACCATAAAATCTGATTCTAGCTTTTAGACCAATTTTTCTTTTTTCAAAAAGTCTCCACCATGCATATTTAAAAACAACTTCTGTTAACAAGTACCCAGCTCCCTTCCCCAGCTTCATATACACCGTTACTTCAATGGTTACCCCAAAGCTGGTGTGCCACTCTTCCAGCTTTGGATGATCTTGTCAAATTTAATTTAGAGGACTCTTGGGTAACAATGAGTTCAACAACTTCAGAACACTGGAGTAAAGTTCTTATGTGAGCAGGATTCACTTTTATAGAGTTCACTCTATGGACTTGGGTAATACTTGTTCTGGCTTCAGCTTCAACCACTTCTGCTTCAGCCTTTAATATGTTGTAAGATGTGGACCGTCTACTGAAAACAATATTAGGCGCGCGCGATTTTGTTTCACTCTTGAACTGCCACTTCAAAGAGAGAGACGTTCCCACCTTTCGGTCAGTACTGAGACTCCAAGGTATCGGGAAACATTGGGCCTCATTACAAGTACTCCGGTCCGGAATTAACACTGCCGGTAAAACCATACCGGCACCGTTTCCATGTCCGCCCAATCATGACCCGCGGCCCCGGTAATAGCACCACCCTCAACCGCCACCGTGGAAATAGGGGTCCCGTTAAGTCCATCTGCACGGAAACCCCTCCGTTACCGTCAACACGAAACACCGTGAGCATCATAACTAGCGCGGACACGGAAATACCGGCAAAAAAATGGCGTAAATACCGTGATCACGGTTGCGGAACCGCCGCCACCGCGAACATGGCGTTATACACTGCCTGCTGAACTGAATCAGGGCACAGGTGCACCAAATCAGCCCAGCTGGACCTAGCAGGCCACTGGGAGCCTACAAAAGGGCCACACCCAGCCCAACACAACACAGAACCATGCAGGCAGCAGGTCTAGTAGCACTGGGACTGGGCCTACTCAACCAACAGGCAGCACTGCACATGGTGGCAGTAATGGCGCAGAGGGGGAGGCGGAGGAGGCGCAGGCAGCAACCAGCCAACCCTGCAGCTATGGAAAACCCCATTGCCCAGCCAGCCCGACCCCGCCGCCAGCCAGCAATACCACGCATCAGGGCCTCACCCTGGAACCTCACCCCAGGACAGATTCACGCACTATACCGGCTGGACCGTGCAACAATCCTGCACATCACCGCCATGATGGAGGACAACATCAGCAGCCAAATTGACACCACCACCGCCACCCCCCCCCCTCTTGAAGGTTGTCTCAGTACTGCATTTCCTTGGCACTGGCACCTATCAACACACGGTTGGTGAGCTGCACGGCATTTCACAACCCTGTTTCTCAAAAATCCTGGTACAGGTACTGGATGCCCTGTTGCGCCATGTGTCGAACACATAGCCCTACCCCGCACCCTCCCCGAGGTCATTGCCACCAAGTTGGCCTTCCATGCCATAGCAGGCATGCCAAATTGCATAGGCGCAGTTGACTGCACCCACGTTGAGCTGACAGTACCACGTGCAATTGAGGTGGTGTTCCGCAATAGGAAACAGTATCACTCTTTGAATGTCCAGATGGCTTGTGATGCCATGCAACTGATTACACACTGCTGCGCACGTTTCCCAGGCTCATCACATGACTCAATGGTACTGCGGAATTCCACGTTGCCACGGTACATGGAACGCTATGCCGGACAAAGCACATGGCTATTGGGTGAGTACAGCTGACAATGCTACAACCCTGTCGAAGTGGTGTGTGTGTCCAGGCCAATGAGCATTGTGAGTGTGCTGCTGTGACCGCACATGCATCACCCCCCTTCCATCTACCAAATACACAGCGGATGCCAAACATCATGAAGGAAGACATGACAGGGCACCACAATGTGCCCGTGCACACGCTGGCACAGCCAATCCTGTCACTGTCCCATGAACCTTGTGCCACTGCAGACACCCACCCTCAATTGAAACACTGGGCCTCATTACGACCCTGGCGCTAAGTGAAAAACGATGGCGGTAAATGGTTACCGCCATCGTTTTCCGCCAGGTCCGATCATGACCCGTGACCGTTAACTACGATGCCATTAGCGGCATCGTAGTTAACGCTGCCGCTAACTGCGCTAAGGGTGCGCGCACGCGACCGGCCACACCGTACTCAGCGCCATGGCGGAAAGGTACACAAATGCCGACCCAAGCGGACATGCACCTAACGCCATCACCCAGCCCGTTAAGTATCTTACCGCCATGGTGCTAATTACGCCATCGCGAACCAACCGTAAAGGGCCATGTAAAGTGAATGCAGCTGCCACAGGTGCACAGAAACAGCACAGGTGAAGGCAATACAGACTCAAGAAGTACAAAAAGAGCACACCCCACCCCTTCCCACACCCAGTCACACTCCACAATGATACCAATACGACTAGCAATGTTGGGGCTGGAGGACCTGATAGCAATGCATGTGCTACAACAGCAACAACAACAACAGGCAGCACAGAGGAGACGCAGGAGGAGAAGGAGGGCAAGGCAGGCCCAGCAAGCCCCACCAGCACAGCCAGTGCCACCACGCAGGCAACCCCCAATCCCAGCATCAGAGCCAATCCATTCAACCTCACTGCTGAGCAGATCCACACCCTGAACCGTTTGGACCGGGACACCATCACCGCCATCGTAGACATGATACACAACGACATCGTCAGCATGATAGAAACTCCAACCGCCATCCCCCCCTACTGAAGGTAGTGTCTGTACTCCACTTCCTGGCCACAGGCACCTACCAGCACACAGTGGGGCACTTGCATGGCATATCACAACCATTATTCTCACGTACACTGATCCAAGTGCTCGATGCCCTCCTCAAGCACACAGACGACCACATCTCATTGCCACAGTCTGCCCAGGAGATTGCTAACACCAAAGTGGGTTTCCATGCACTAGCTGGCATACCTGGTTGCATTGGTGCCATCGACTGCACCCATGTGGAATTGGTGGTCACACATGCCATGGAGGTACCGTACCGCAACCGGAAACTATTTCGCTCAAAGTGCAAATGCTCTGTGACTCCAACAGGATCTTCACACATTGTTGTGCCCGATTCCCCGGATCAACCCATGATTCAATGGTCCTGAGGAACTCCACAATACCACGCTACATGGAGCGACATGCAGGCCCAAGATCCTGGCTACTCGGTGAGTCTAATGTCATGACCATGGAAATGCGAAGTGGGTAAGTGATCGACGTACCAATGCATACTTCACCTGGCAGAAAGGGGGGGGGATGATGCATACTTCACCTGGCTGCGACTAGCAGTAGCCAGGCCATACCCTGAGGCAGCACTTACGTCATCTGACAACTGTATACATGATGCCTGACCTAAGCAGCCCTAACATGGGAATGAAGGTGTGTCCCAACCATGACACAACCATCTGCAAGTGTATTGTACAAAATGTGACAACATTGACTCCAACGAATAGCAGCTACATGCACGTCACCAAACACCATCTACTGATAGGCCTGTACCCCATAACTACGCACAAAGGAGGCACATGACGGACAGGAACATCAATACACCACAACACAGACAGCAAGGCCCACAAACTGTCCACATTGACATCAGTATTGTTCACTGGGGTCATAATGTGCCAGACATCAATGTTGGAATCATGTGAGCGTTGACCTCACAGGACACGTGCCAGGTCACCTACCATACAGCCTGAACGGACACAGTGGATGTGCACTCACAAGGCACTTGTCACCCCTTCATTGTGACTTGGCATGCAAAACAGTACATGGAAGCCATGAACATATACCGGTTGCATAGTGTGAATCCATTAGTGCGACTAAAAGTGGTGCAAAGTAACAGTCTAATGCAAGGCATGGCGTCACGTCATGTTCAGTAATCATTCTCATCCCTGACACATACATTGTTGTCCACTTACAGGTGATGCAGGCTATCCCCTGAAGAGGTGGCTCCTTACACCAGTCCGGAACCCACAGAACCAGCATGAGGAGGACTCCAACCGTGCCCATGCACGTACCCATGTGGTGATTGAGCAGGCATTTGGCCTACTGAAGGCACTTTTCCGCTGCCTCTGCAGGTCTGGCGGGGCACTCCTGTACCGCCATGAGAAGGTTGCGGAGATTGTCATGGCATGTGTCGTGCTACACAATATGTGTGTCAGACGAAATGTGCCCCTGACGCAGACCTGCAACCACCTGGCGATGAGGATGATGAGGGTGGGGATGGTGCAGTACCTCAAGGAGGCAGCGATGCACAGAAGGGGCGTGAAATGCGTCAGAATCTCATTGACCAATGCTTCTAGCACACACGTCGTGTGCGTGTGACATGGAGAGGGCACTCGGGCCAATGTGTGTGTCTTGAAAATGCACACTGCGGACTATTCAACAATAATGCACACATACGCAATGAGCAATGTCCACACATATGATTTGTGCAAAACGAAAAAGTGTATTGTGATTTCAAAAAGGAATGACACCCCCGCCACCCTCCCACCTCCCCCCTGAACACCCCAACACACCCCCTCCACCCTCCCACCTCCCCCCTGAACACCCCAACACACCCCCTCCACCCTGCAATCCCTATGAAGGTGTGGTACTGTCTGTGCAGCAGTGTGTGAAGGAGTCCTGCTCAACTGTCCAGCCACTACTGACAGTCCCCTCCCCTGGCCCCCGAGGCACCCCTGCTGCGCAGATTCCTCCCAGATCTGCGGATGGGACTGCTCTGTGCCGAGCTGGTTGATGAGGAGGGTCCTGGCTGCACGATTGGACGCGTGTCCCTAATGGCCTGTACTAGTTCTGTGAGGACGTGCCGCACAGCAGCGAGCTCTATACAGATGTCCTTTGTGGAGGACTCAATGGCAGCCGTGACTCGGTCCGCGCTTCTCTCCATGTCAACCCTTGCACCCCCACAGTCTGCTACGTGTTCATTAAGGAGGGTGGATAGCTGCTGCTGGCGGGTGAATATCTCTTGCAGGGTCTGCTGGTTGTGCTGGCTCATGGCCATGTCCATTGGGCTGCTCGCCTCAGGCTGCGGGGATGGGGTGGCTGGCCAATCCTCGGCCTCCGAATGCCCCTGTGTGGCATCCGCCTGCAGGGGGCTTAGGGATGTGTGGGGGGAATGTGGGTGGGCAGTGGGGCTTCCATCATCGATGTCCTCGATGCTCCCTGCCTCACTGTCTGAGGATGCTGCTATGGCAGCAATTTCCCCCAGGGTGCTGCTCGCAGCGGAGCCTGTCCCTTCGGTGGGCACAATTGTTGACGTGTGCGGTGCTGCTGCTGCGTGTCCGATGACTGTTGTGGTGGCTGTCACTGGCCTGGCCTCTTCCCCTGGCAGGGTTTGTGGCTGCTGGTGTGTTTTTCCAGGGACGGCTGAGGTGGAGGCTTGCGGCCTTGCCACTGTTGTCCTGGCCCTCTTGGTGGCTCTAGAGGCAGTGGTGTCCTCATCTTGGAGGTCTGAATCAGAGCCTGTGGTGGAGCAAAGGTGGGATACTGTTATTGATGGGTCTGTGGACATTGGCCGTGCATTGTGACGAGTGACATCTTAACAGTAGGTACATGCAGAACATTTCCGGCAGGGGCATACAGGTTTTGTGCTTTTGTGTGGAAGTTGCATGGTGGTATGTGGGTGCCAGCAGTTAGGGTGTGCATGCTGCATGTGTGCAGGGTGTATTCCGGATGTGTCTGTGGGCATTCTCCTGCCGATGTGTTGCATATGCACTATGGGTCAACATGGTACTTCACATGATTGAACTTTGTTGCTTTTAGCATGGCTTGATTTGGCCACCTACCTGCATCTCCAGATGTCGGGGCTCCTCTCTCCATCCCTCCGACTCCTTCGATGCTCTCCATCCCAATGGTGGAGGCACATATTTCTTCCCATGCCTGAAGCTTGATGGGGGATTCTGATCCACCCCCAGTTGCCGTCCCCAGGTTCCGGTTTGCTGAGAGTATGCTCCGGACCCGTAGCCTCAGATCGTCCCAGCGCTTTCTGCACTGCTGTGCAGTGCGGGGTACGGCCCCCACCGCACTGACACGCTGTGCCACCAAGGCCCATATGGCCTTCTTTTGGACTATTGCCGGCCTGGTCATCTGCGTTGAAAATACTACTGCAGCATTGTCCTGCAGTGTCTCGGCAAGCATGGTGAGCTCCTCACGTGGAAAGCGGTCCTGGCGCTGCCGGTCGCATGCCTTCTTCACAACTTTCGGCATTATCGGGTGGGTAATAGGGTGGGTGATGGGTTTGGAAAGGTTTCAGGGTCGGATCTGGTATGGTTGGGGAGGATGGAAATGGATTGTGTTTTTAAAGATGGCCGCCGTGCTCCTTCCCGTTCCGCCGCGATGACGCTACTTCCGCTTAATTGCGGTCACCGCTAAATACGGTCACCGCTATGATGGGTGGCGGTAGTGCACCATGCGCAGCGTACGATGCCGGTAGGGGCCATTTTGGGGTCTTTTACGGCATCGCGTTCTTTGCATTACCGCCATGGCGTAATGCATGTGCGCAATGGGTCGGAATGTGCCGCACTTTACGCCATCCCGCCATGGCGTAAACGTTAATTACGCCATGGCGGTAATGTTCGGTACTTACCGCCAGGGTCGTAATGAGGCCCCCTGCCTCAAAAGGCACGAGAGGCGTGTAAATGAGACGACGTGTATTTACTACTTCCGTACAGTGGAGTCACTCTGCCATGTGTGGACAGCACTGCACCGTGACATGCACACAATCAAATGTCACCCGCAGGGCACAGTAAACATGCAAGTTAATGTGTAGGCCCATATCCAGTTAGCGACATACATCGTGATGCCCAAAACATACCTCCATACACTGCATGGTACATATGCATGAATGAATGAATGATGATACAAGATTGCACAGCAGCAGATGAGGACATGATGCCACAAACACTGACATGTTCCCCCATCTACATCCCATGTAGGTGATGCAGGATATGCACTCACGCCATGGATGATGACACCTGTACGAAGACCAAGGAACAGGCATGAAGAGGCATACAATAGGGCACATATCCGCACACGTGGAATGATTGAGAGGACATTTGGACTGCTGAAGGCCCGTTTCCGCTGTCTGAGCAGATCTGGCGGATCACTGCTGTACAGCCCAGTGAAGACGGGTAAAATCACGCTCATATGTGCCATGCTGCACAATATATGCCTGCGCAGGAACATCCCAATGCCACCAGACGCAGATGAGGAAGATGGGGATGGGATGGCACCGCCTCCCCCTGGGGGTCCACATGATGACCAGAGAGCACAGGATGCCCTGATTCGCATTTACTTTTGAGTCACAGCACATTCACAGAAATGCACGAACATGGTGACGACAATGAATTAATAGTTGCACTGCAAAATAAATGATCAATGTCCACACATGTATGTCTTGATTCGAAATGGTGATGTATTGATGTAATAACAACAGGGAAGGAGGTGCATTGGTTAGGGAAGCTGTACACCCGGGGCCACCCACCACCCAAACGTGCCCACCCCCACCCAGGCCCCATTGTTCAAACCCCCAAAACTACCTACCCCACCACCCAAACGTGCCCACCCCCACCCAGGCCCCATTGTTCAAACCCCCAAAACTAACTACCCCACCACCCAAACGTGCCCACCCCTCTCACACCCTTGTAGTCCACATGTGACCTGCACTGCCCCACATACATGCCATCACTTCCGTGTGCGCTTCTGTGCCTGTGCAACCTTGCCCGAGGGACCCGTTAGCCTACTCGAGCGCCTCCTTGGACTGGCAGTAGTGGAGCTGGATGGGGTGGTGGTGTTTGATTGCGCAGAATCTGGGATTGAGGGCATCCGTGCCAGATTTGCCTGTTGGCCAACCAACATGGCCTCTACAAGTCTGGAGGTGTGGTCGTTGCCCTCCCGCACATGGCGTGCAAGGGTTACTATAGTGCTTGCAAAGCGTCCGATGGACCTCGACAGGCGACGCACTGAGGCGCTGTAGCTCTCCCTCTGCAGCCTGGATTCCTCTAGCTGCCTCTCCACCAGCTGGGTGAGGGTAGCCTGCTACTCCTCCATCCGCTGCATGCGGGCATTCAGTTCGGCCATGGATGGGGTGGGCGACCTCATGGGACTCCTCAGTGATGTGGGGCTGAACTCCAGCTCATGGAAGGAGCCCAGGTCTTCCAATGTGGGCATCTCCCCCTGTGGCCCCGTTTCTGAGTGCTCTTGCGGGGCACTGTAATCACTGCAGGCCGCCCCCTCTGCAGCGCTGCTGCCTTCGGTGTTGTGTTGGGTGGCCATGATAGGTTCCCGTGGCACCTGTCTAGACTCAGGCAGTGTGGAGATGGTGGGGATGTCGGTGGTGGTGGTGGGCGGCACATCTGTAGTGGCTGGTAATGTGGCCAGAGGTGCAGAACTGCCGGCAGCATCCTCCTGTGTGGTGGCGGTGGCTTGTGTACTTGCCGGTGCAGATTGGCTGGCCTGTTGTGCAGTATCACTGTCACTTGAAACAGCTGTGGGTACACAAAGGGCATGCAATTAGTGTTGTTGTGGTGGCAGATGGGTGCATCACATGCGTCATTAAGATTGTACATTGAATAGTGTTAGTCACATGCATCTGATTGCTGGTGTATGCGTTCTGTGATATTGGTTGCCATACGGATCATGATGGGTCCTTTGGCCCACACATGCACTGCCTGGGGGGGGGGGGGTGGGGGGGGGGTTTGTTAATGGGTCCTTTGGCCCACACATGCACTGCCTGGCGGGGGGGGGGGGTTGTTAATGGGTCCTTTGGCCCACACATGCACTGCCTGGGGGGGGGGGGGGTTGTTAATGGGTCCTTTGGCCCACACATGCACTGCCTGGGGGGGGGGGGGGGGGGGGCGGTTGTTAATGGGTCCTTTGGCCCACACATGCACTGCCTGGGGGGGGGGGGGGTTGTTAATGGGTCCTTTGGCCCAGTACTCACAACTGCATATTTTCATGTGGCATTCATGTTTGGGCACTTACCGGCATCTGCAGGTGGGCTCACTCCTGCCTCAGCCTCCCCGATCCCATGGATTCCCTCAAGGTGGAGGACGCTGCTGCAACGCTCCTCCCATGCTTGCAGCCTCAGTGGGGAAGGGGGACCTCTGCCTGTCCCACTGCTGCGTTGGCGGTGCGTGGAAATGAGGTTGCGTACCCTCAGCCTCAGGTCGACCCACCGCTTGTGGCAGTCCTTCACGCTCCTCACTGTCACGCCCACAGCGGTGCACTTGCGTGCAGCTTCGGCCCACACCTCCTTCCTCCGCTGCTGTGTGGCACGCCGTTGGTCGGCGCTGAACAGCATCTCCGCATTGTCCACAATGTGCTCCACCAGGACGGTTAGCTCTGCCTCGCTGAAGCGCTGTTTGCGCTGCCTCTGAGCAGGAATCCTGGCAGACATGCTGGTGGTCCCTTTTGGCTTCTCAGAGTTAGGATTGTGCTTGTGCTGACTCTGGATGGCAATGGATTGTGCTTTTATGATGGCCGCTTCTCCGTTTCCTGTTTTGGCGATCATGATATTTCCGGTTCCGTGTCCGTGGCGGCGGAGGCAGACACGGGTTTTGTGCCACTTGTGGCTGCGTTATTTCCATTTCCGTGGGGTTTTCCGTGACGGCGGTAACAACGTTTCCGAGTCCATGTGGTGCGCGCGACCGACAGCGTGTAATAGGACGTTTTTTCCGCAACCTTGCGGTCACGGAAACATTTTTACCGCCGTCACTGATTTTGCACGGTCCCGGACTGACAGGTTGTAATGAGGCCCATTGTCTCATGCACGGCCCCTTTAAACGATGCCTACAACACTTTGGGGCAAGTCAGTAATACTTCAATTAAGCTACCAGCAGTGTTCTCCGTGTTAACAGGAGCCATGCGACCGCTCGGCAACAAAGTAATGCTGATGTTAGGGGAAAAGAAAGGCTTTCACTACACGCCATCATTTTACATAAGTGCGTGTTGCTTTCCCATTAATAAAGACTTCCCAATTCAGTGGTTAACTTCTACTCACTTAGTGACGATGTAAGATGTTAGATGTAAGCGCAAGTGCAATTACAACTGGTTACAGTTATCAGCAAGGTATTTTTGCTGTTCAGGAGTACAGGGCTTTCTTTTCCGACTCCCAATTACGACTGCAGGCTGCTGCTGCTTCCCGGCTTGGTTTCATCTCCTGCTACTACTGTAGGCACTCTTGGGATCCACACCCCTCTGCTGCACGGGTGTCTCCGATCTGGCCTCATCAAGGGATAGTCTCCTACTCTTCAGTTTCCCTCGGATTGCTTCTGCACACGTCTTAGGAGAATGCACAACTTTAGCTCTGCATTCACTTCACAGCAATTAACCTCACCTGGAAAGACTGCTTGTTGCTTCCAGGCCCTACTAATGCGGCCACAGCCAAACAGGATTTGTGAGCACAGGACCAACTCGGAGCCTGTAGGTGAAATCTGCCTTCGCTCTACTCCGGTGTCCCATCTGTGGTCACACTTCCTTGTGAACCTCTGGCTTCGTGCTCTGCTTCTTCTGATTTTGCTACTGCCAACCTTCCAGGTTTTGCTCCAGTTTCTTTCAGCTGCTCCTCCCAGCTGCAGCCTTTTATGCCCCTTAGGTGGGCTAATTAGGTTTAGGTACAGTCCCCTAGGACTAATTGCCTGACCTTGCCTAGAGCCATTAGGCTTGCCTGCTTGACTTGGACTCCTGTCTGCCTCTTCAGCGTTCTTCTTCTTCACAGTCCCTGAGGAATTGTAGGACTTGTAGTTTATTTTGGAAAACAATTCCACTTCTCTAGAACGGCAAAAGGCCATCAAGAGGGCAGTGTTAGGTTGAAAAATAAAAAATGGTTTGTCCCAGTCCTCCCGGTCCAATTCCCCCCACATGTGATCCTCCCGCAGTACAGGGTCCGAGACCAGGTTCTTGGGGGGAATTCAGTCGGATTCTCCACAGGAAGATACTTGACCAGAACACCATCACTTGCAATCAGTTAAAGGAGAGTAAGTAAGGATTTTACACCTGCAAAACCCAATGGAGATGGGAATTGGAACAGGTATGTTAACTTGCACGCTGTGCTCAGATTCACTTAGGGACCACCGTAGAAGCTCCTGAAATCACTGGGCCCCTTTTTCTCATGTCTTGGTTCCGTTAACGGAAGCCCAGGTGTCTTGGTTGCATAGGTCACTTTCGGCATCAGGCTTGCGTCTGGCTAGTCAGCGGTTCCATGCGCCGATGATTGATTCTGGATACTGCACTGAAGAATGGACCACCACTCTGGCAAGGGCTTCAGAGGACTCCCACCATATGATCCAGGAAGCGATCTATGATGGCCACTCTGAAATAATGGCAGCAGTGGACCCTTGTGGCGGAAACAAAGAAACTGGTCCTGCAAGGCCCCTCTTTGGGTTGAAGCACTGTAACTACAGAGAACGGATTCTTTTTTCGCATGTCAAGGATCTGCAAGGATTCAAGGATCAAATCAGGATGACCAATGCAGCAAGGTAGCCTAAGAGGAATGTGGTCAGACAACAGAATGGGTTCTCGACACTTCTGAAAGCTTCCAAAGGCAGGATGCTCAAACAGGTGTAAAGACTGGTAGTTCCCACAGGTCCAGAGGCCCAAGCACCAATGAAGGCCTTCAGGAGATCAGAAAAGGAGCAGGGCTTTGTTGAGACTGTAGAGGAAAGTGCTGCTGGCTGGCTTCCAACGGCGAGTTCTGGGTCTTCAACAAGATGCTCCTCTTGACAGGAGTCTTGGCTGTCTGTTAAAGGGCTGCATGAGTTTCCCACTTTTTATCCAGGATTCAAGCCGTGGCTGCTTCTGACCCCTCCAATTTTAAGGATCTGCCCCATTCAAACTGGCAGGGACTGTCCAATCCTGGACATCCTCTGACCAACATCTGCCCAGCAAGAGAGACACTTTAGCAAGGAAGTGGGCTAGGACGAGACAGTTCCAGCTCCTACATCTGGCCACACACACAGACCACCCACTTTGCCCAGGAAGCAGAAGCTTTCCCCGGCAAAGGAACTTCCATATATGCCAACTCCAGCTTCCAGAAGAGCAAGAAGGCCAAACAACAAGATCGTGAAAGGAGAGGCACACATCACGTGGCAAGGCCATTTTAGAGAATACTGTTCTCTAACAGGCATGAAGACATAAAATGCAAAAGTGCACGAGACCACAACAAAAACGGCAGCAAAGCTTCTGCTGCCACCAGCCTGTTTAAGACACATGAAGCTAGTAGCCACAAAATTACAAATGATGGGATGCATGTACAGTGTCCCAGCCAGGTTGATTCAGGTTAAGAAAAACCTATTGGGATGTAACATCGTGGGAGCAGGGTGAAGTTCGCGTCATAGACAAGCACGTATGTTGTTTTAGTTAGGTTTGACACATATTAGATACATACATATGGTAACACAGAAAGAGCAACAAATGTATTAATGTTGTGGTTGCACCGGTCATGGGCAGCATTTTAGGCCCAGTGTTTAGATGCTGTAGCTGTAGTGGCATAGGCTATTATGTGTACGAAGGATTGAAATAAACAGAAGATGGAGGGAGTCTGAAAAGAAGGATGGAGTCAGAGCAGAAGCCACTGGATGAATGAGAGGGAAGCCCCCACCAGCCCATATCGAAGGTAAGCCCTTCAGGCTTTTGGAAGCATCAGGTCGGCCTTCTACGTCCATCTCAAGCCCTTTAGTGCCTCCTATGTGAGCCCGGGGATCTGTCCCGCAATCCCCCCACAATCCCATATTGGGCTTTCATGCTTTTTATTTTCCACCAGCGCATATCGAAGGTAAGCCCTTCAGGCTTTTGGAAGCATCGGGCCGGCCTACTACATCCAAAGATGGCGCTGCCATGCCAGGCACCTTAGTGCCTCCTATGTGAGCCTGTCACACAATCCCTGATTGGGCATTCATTCTTTTTTTTTCCACCAACAGGGGAGCCGGCAGGCCTGAGCAGGCCCCTGCTCCAAGGGCTAGACCAAGGCCCCTGTATGGCCCTGTCCGGCCGAGGCACTGATGGTCCTCTTATTTCATTCCGCTTTGCCACAAAGTAAGAGCATCATAGTGCGCTTCACGCATTGACCTCTACTTGGCCTGGCCGTGCTGCACAAAGCGCATCTGCCCTGTTTGACGACCCGCCCCCCCCCCCAGAACTTTCAAGCCCTGAACTGGAGGCCTCTCCCATTTCCATCCATCTTTTGATGTCCTGCGCCTCCAGGGATCACCGAGTAGCATGGCGTCAGCTGGTCTAGCGTCCTGTGTGTTAAACGCCTCCATATGTTCCACCCTGCCCTACTAACTGCTTTGCCACAGCTTCTGGTGCATTGCCTTGCATGTTCTGACTGATTTCACCGATTCATGTACCATCTAAAACTTAAACCCTGTTGTGGTTGAACCTATATATTATCTGTTTTCTGCTGCATTTTGGTACTTTGTTGAAAGGTCATATTTAGATGCACATCTGTAACCTCTAATCTCAGCAGCGACAGTATAATCCTTTATGATGTGCCTTGTAAAGATTGCTCCTCTACTACTCTCTCTAAACTCCCTGCTCCAAAAGAAAAAGAAAATCAATAATTTAGCTTTTTCTAACCTCTTCCAACTGTCCACCCATCTTTTTGTACTGCTTTTGAGCGTTTTCTGCTAAATTCAAATTTAGGTACGTTTACAAACTTGTCAATGATCTGTAAACTGGGCATTTCCAACGTACCCACTGATTTCTGTCTGCTTGGCCGCCTGGTGTGATTCTAATGCTGCATAGTAGTGTCTCTGACCCTATCCCCTGCTATCCTCCGACCACCCCCACTCGTGTACCTGCTCCCATCCTGTTCCTCGTCTCCCCTATCTTTTCTATCTGCTTCTCGATCTCCTATCCTCCCTCTCACAAAGTCTGGAGGGAAGAAACTAAAAAAGGCACTCCTGGTCTGCCTATAGCAGACACCTACATCAATGCTTCCTCCAGACAGGCTATTACGGACACTCTTTTCACTGTCCCCTACTCTATCCTATATACCCCCCATATGGTCTCTCTTCTCCCCTTTCTCTGCCTCACCCATCACTGGCGGCACTAGATGGAAAGTGTTCTTCGGCTTTGCATCTTCCAAATGCACCATTAATGTCTATCATAATGGCACTGTCATGGCATAGGGCTCTCAGCACAACCTTCTCCTTCTTGACCGGCATCTTCCTTCTCACTTCAACTTCCCATCCTCTTCTTCTACCCATCATTCCCTCATCCCCCCCCCCCTCTCCCTCAGTGGTGGCACCCCACTCCCCCTCGCAAATCTTTTAGAGGGTGCCACCAGCTTCACTTAACTACCCTCAGTTCTTGCTCTATCAAACACTCCTCTGACATCTGTCACCTCCTCGACGTCCTTGCCCTCACTGAGACATGGTTCAGGGCCAGCTCTGTCTGCTTTTGACACTCTTATTCCTGAGGACTACAATATCCTGGCCAACCCCAGACCCTCCCGGTCTGGTGGTGGAGTGGCTCTGATATTCCCTGAGTGGGTTCCTGCCTCCATCATCCCCACTCAAACCTACTCATTCTTTGAAGGCCTAGTCTGCAGGCTGTCTCTCCTACTTTCTCCGTTACTCTCACTACCATCTACAGACCCCCTAGACCTACCATCCTCTTCCTTTCTGAATGGGCTGACCTTGCCTCCTCTCTTCTTGCCTCCTCCCCCAAACATATCTACCTTGGGGACTTCAACATCACCTGTCCCCAGACTCCTCCCTCCGCACTGCCAGTCTCCTTCTCTGTCATTCGACCGATGAAGCGTGTATCAGTGGCCGCTTTTGCTTCCTCCTTCATCCGTCTGCCACCCCCTACATTGGACTCTCCTTCGGACTCTGTTCTAACTAACCTCCATCTCTCTATCTCTAACACCCTGGACATCCTTGCCCCTGTCATGAGGATCTGCATGAAGCCTGCCTCCAAATATAACGACTCAGACTTCGCCGCTTTGAAACTAAATTGCAGAGCGGAAGTGGCAGACATCTAGCTCATCCCCCCCAACAAACTGTCCTGCCATCTACCCCAAAGGCGATACCGTCCCTCCATCTGCTCCAGGAAGAGGACCGCTGTCCAAGCCCACATTTCTGGAGCCACCAATAACACGGCTGAACTCTTTAAAATATGCAAGGAACTTGCCAATCCTACTGCAGTCTCCTCTTCTCCTCCCAAGCCCCATGCTCTGCACTGGCCATCCACTTTTCCTCAAAAACTCTTGACATACTGTCTCCGCAGTCATCTGCTCCTCTTCCCCCCTTTTTTCGCCTTTTTTTGGCCACCCTCTTTCCCCCATACTCTCCTCACTGTCTCCGATTGCACCAGATGAGATCTCTAGAGTTGTCTGCTCTATGAAAGTCTCCTCTAAACAGGTGCTCCCCTGCTCCTCCAGAACCATCAGAGACATCGCCACCCTCGCCCCTGCCTTGGCTGACCTCTGCAACCACTCTCGCCACAGGCTCTTTCCCTCAACCCCTTAAGCACGCTCTTGTGCACCCTCTTCTAAAAAAAAGCTGTCAGCTGACCCCTCTTGCCCGGCTAACTATCGCCCTATTTCCATCACCCCTTTCTTGGGCAAACTCATGGAGCAGCTGGTCATCCCCCAACTGGCCCTCCACACCACATGGCTGGCTGCCTCCATGACCACCAGTTCTGTTTCAGGGCAGCCAGATGCACGAAAACTGCTCTCCTGAACACCCGTGAAGACCTACTTCTCTAACCTGGACTCTAAAACTCTGTTCTGATTCTGCTGGATCTTTCTTCTGCTTTTGACACAGTCAACCACTACATCCTCATAAACCGTCTCCCTTATACGCTAGGCATCACAGTTGGGGCACTTGCATGGCTGACCTCCTTCCTCTCTAACAGATGCTGCCAAGTGGGTCTGGGCCTGGAGAGGCCACTGAGCTGGTGGAGGAGCAGAACCAAAGAGATCCAGATAGCCAGTAGAAATGTTAAGCCTGAGAACCCTAGGGTACAAAACATTCCCAAGTATGACATCTGAGCCCCATTCAATTGACCCAAGGCACCAGGGATGATGGCGCCAGGTATTCAAGAGGTCAAGGAGAAGTGCGACATCCTACTGAAACCAATGAAAGGTAAGAAAGAACTCATCCAAGACCAAGAGGGAAGTGCAGGGGCACTTAAAACCCCAAAAGACTGAGCAGCATTTCCCACCCCTGAGGCAGAGTTTAAGGAAGATAGGACCGTGGTTCTCAGTCCTTACCTAAGAGAAGCCTGGCCAGTCTGTATTTTGTTTTGAGATCCACCCTGTGACTGCTGTTCAACCTAATTCTTTATTTTCCTTTGTATATAATAAAGGACATGAACCATTTATTTTAGCTTCAAGTTGTCGGTTGATCACAAGGCCCTAACACCCTGTAGATGCTTGGTACACATCTCGGTGGTAGACACTGCCAAATAGCGTGCATGTAGCTTCATTAATTCTAATTGAGTGCGCAGTCCCACTTCGTGGCTAAAGCCTGCTGACATTGTGGTCAAATACTGTCCACTTTCCAACTAAACAAATCTTGCTTAATCAGATTTAGACTGATTTTGATTTCCTTGAGCAATGATAACCCTACAAGTGTAAACCTTCCGTTCCAATGAGTCAATTAAAAAAGTTTCTGTATTTTATGCAATGCCATAGAAGTTTATGTCTAGTTCATTACTTTCAAAACAGCAGTTTCAGCTGTTCTGCATTGAAGAGCCATATTGACAGTCCTCAAGATCTCTGCTTGGAAAATGTGCAGACACATGTTTTCTTCCTGGAAGATGAATTTCAAGGATATAAAAAAAATGTTTGCAGATAGATGGCCACAATATAACGGCCTGAAGTGACAAGTGGCAACAACTTGTTTCGCCTGATTCTGGAAATAATACATTGCTGTTGTATGGTGCATCTGTATCCTTATGATCTAGTTGATGTATGATTAAGACTCATAAATGTCTCTTAATATGCCATGATAGCTTACAGGTTAAAAAGTGCATCCCATCCACACAAGCAAGTACCCACTACTATTGTCATTTGATCTGACAGTTCTCGTCAAGAACAGTTTGTGGAGCCAACAAGTGTGTTTACATTTGAGTGATTATCCAGACTCTAATCAGAATCTCATTTTGCTAGTTGTCACTTAATATGCAACTGCTGGTGAGGAGCCCTAATTTGAAGCCTTCAAAAAGGTAGCAGAAGGATGCAAGAAGAGATAAGCCCCAACTCCTGGTCATATATTTTGCCTGAAACCAACTAAACCAACTAGTCTCGATTCAGAAACTGTCATGGACAAGAGACTTTCCATTTGCTTTCTGTGATCCCGACTTGAGCGTTCTCAATGTCCAATAAGGTGCTGAAGAAAAAGGTTAGATACCTATAACTACAGTTGTGCAGTGTTGGTATCTTTCAGAGATTCACATGCTTAGAATACTTTGGGAAGGGAATCCTTGGTATGCACTTTGCTATGGCAATAAACAGGGAGAAATATTGAGTAGGCGTTTCCCCCAATTAAAGATATCGTATCCCTACCAATGAGATGGCTTGGCCAAGTCCTGCCCAAAGAGGCCATCTTCTGATTTCCAACAAGCAGTATAACGTGTTAACAGTACCTCCCCTTTTTCAAAGGGGAGATGCATGCAAATCTATGATAGATACCAATGCTGGAGAGCAATAGTTACAAGTAACATTTTCTTTTTCAAGCACCGGATCTTTTAGCGATTCAAGTGCTTAGAGTAGTTACAAAATCAGTATACAGGGAGATGACAGGTGTGAGTAGTAGTATAAAAAAGAAAACGACAATGTCTCACTGTAGCAGAACTACTGCATTAACACATAGCCCACCAGTGGAGGCACATGCCAGAGATGAGATAGACAGCTGTGCCTTATATGCAGTATCCTCCAGGTTGCTGCTTCTGTCTGTGGCTGGATGTGGGCACGAAATGCACCCATGGCAGCTCTATCTCTAGCTGACTGTACTGTTAGTCTTCCTTGGATAGCCATATGGGCAACGTCATGGCATACAACCTGTTGAATTATGGCTTATTTGGAAAGGGTTTGCTGGCGATTTGTGCTACCAAAAGCCACAAATAACTGGTGTGATGATCTGAACGGGATGATTGGTCCATGTGTTAGCGAATAGCCCTTCAGGCACCTAGGGCATGCAAAGCTCACCCAGCAGACGCAGCAGGGTCCTTAAAGAATGTTGGCAATAAGCGGTTTTGGTTCAACTGGAATACTGAGACAACTTTAGGTAGGCTACATGGGTATGCGATAAGTACGACTGGATCTCAAAAGTGAAAAACCGCTCCAATGACCTCAAGTGCCAAATGTCAGTCACCCAGTGTGGTGAAGTAACGGCCATGCCGAAGATAATCTTTCACGAGAGGTACTGCAGCTCAGCCCTATTCATGGGTTCAAAGGTAATAAGCATGGTAAGGATTGTATTCATCTCGTTTGGTGCCACTGACCTGGACACCGGGATAAAGACTCAGCCCTCCCTTTGAGGAACTATTTGACTATTAGATGGAACAACAACAAGGAGGTGTCAGCCTCCCACTTGATGTAGTACAAAATAGCAGACAAGTGAGCACATTTTTTATTTTCTTTGGTACGCCAATTTCGAGTGTGCTCTTGCCTCCACCATGACCTGGACACAATCCTCTTGTTGAGCTAAGTGACAAAATGGTGCCACTTAGGTCCCCGGTGGTACGAGTCAATGGACCTCATTATGAGGTCCCTGGTCCGGTACAAATGTCAGAAGAATTGCCAGTAATACCAGCACTGCCATTTTCACCAGCCCTGGGAAACAAGAGTTTGCCGGTGGGGGCTCCGATCTACCGCCATAAATGACCTGCCGGTAGTTCAGTGCCATAATGGCAAAGAAATGCCGGAATCAGGGCATCAGTACTACTGGTGCTGGTCATTCCAGCAAGTTCTTTTGGACTCCATCAAATGGGAACTTGCTGCCATCTCTGCCACCCATAATATCCCGGTAATACCGGGATATCAGGCGGTGGAGGCAGTAGGAGCAGTTTCCAGTCTCCTGCAAGAAATACCAGCGGGATACCGGGAATCTTATAATGAGGGCCAATGACTTTAGGTCATGGAGAATCTTGCCATGTTCATTAGACAAGAGATGAAGAAGCAGATAAAGCTTGATTTGAGAGTTTGAGAACATCTGTGTACAAAGGTAACCACAGCCACATAGGGGCAACTAGGTTGACCGTACACAGTGTTCAGAAGCTGGTCTCAACCATGGAAATCAGAGACTGGAGGAAAATCGTAAATAACTCCATTTGACAAAGGAATTGAAAAATCATTCCCCTCTGTGTGTGTACATGTGGTGAAACCTGCTGGCAAATCTGTAGCATTGTGCATTCTCCTTTGTTGCAAAGAGATCCTGCTCTGGCTCCTCACTCTGCGGCTTGAAGGGCATCTGTCAGTGAAGTGGTCACTCCTGGAAGGTGCTCCATCAGCAGGTTCAAATCATTATGGAGTCACCATTCCCACACGAGTTGGGCCTCTGATGACATCTATAGGGGCCTTGTGCCGCCTGCTTCTACACAGAACAAGGGCATGGTGTTGTCCATCTGGATTATGTTAGTGGTTCTCTGAAGAATTGTTACAATTGACCTGTAGCCAACCAGATGGCGCATTTCAGAATGTGTATATACATGGTACGTTCCTGATGGAATCAAAATCCTTTTGCCTTTATGTTGTTGGAGCATGTCACCACAGCCAGAGCCTGGCATCCGTCCGAATTGTGTGCAGCAGGCGAGGATCTTGAAAAGGCATTCCATTATCTAGGTTTGATTCCAGAGCCCACGAGTGCAGTGCCTTTTTTTGCCTAGCTTTGCAGCCACTGGTGCTAGGCATTTTGTTAACATCTGCATGGCCGCACATAGAATAAAGAGAAGGGCCCCGAATAGTGCTAGGATCTGTAAGGAAAGCATGGTATCAAACAGTAAAGACAAGACACAAGTGATCACATTTGAAGGTTGTTTATTGAACTTCAAATGGGTTGAACGACTAACTAAACCTAAATCTAAGGATGGAAGCAAGCTACGACCATAAAATAATAATAACGCAGTCCTTGTCGAGTCTCTGTCACATAAAAAGGCCTATGCTAATAAACCTATTTCCAATCCTTACTTCTAAATACAAAAGGGTGTGGGACAATGGTGTATGCAAAAAGAAAAGTGTTCAAGAAATAATATGCAAGGACGGTTGAGTAGTTGGCTTACCTTACCTGCGTTTTCAGCACGGGACAAGGCGACACGACACGTTGGAGCTTGACCGACATCAGGGCCTTCTGGCAAAGCCTCTTTTCCAATAACAGTCCCTTACTGCAGAGGGTCTGTCGTAGCAAACAAAGTCTCAAAGTTCCATTCCTATCAGGATTTTTACATGCACAAGTTCTCGCTTTCAATGTTCATCATTGGTCTCCCTCTTCAGGCTGAGACCCCCTTTTATCACAATGTTCAAACTTGGTCTCCCTCGCTCGGGCCCAGACCCTGGACCTCCCTCGTTCGGGCTTGGATCCTCTTTTTACCAAAATCAAAAGACTTTCAATGGGTTGTGCTTAAATCGTCGCAGGACCACTTCGATTCACTTTACACAATTGTTTTCATCAATCTTCTAATTTCATTTTTCTTGGTGGGATACCTTACTGAGTCCTTTTATTGAACACATTCACGATGCCAGACCACTGTCAACGGATCGCATCTTGCCTTCTCAAGTTAAAACATTATTCAGTTTAACTTTACTTACGTCTTTCAGCACACGCGTTTAACAATGTTCATTCCAGCGTTCGTTATACAATGTTGACGCTTGCAACCTTGACTTCAACAAAGACCGGTCTTACCTCGGTCTCCCCAACTCACCAGCTGCGTTGAGCTCGCTGGCGCTTTGTTCTTGGAGTTAAGGACGATACCACAGCGGCTGTAGGTGCTCCTCCCCAAATGGTCAGTTACGCAGGAGGGCCTTCATTATCTCCGACACACAATGCAGGATTCTTCAGTCTGGTTTCCTGGCCTTCTGCCTCGAAGATTTCGTGAAAGTAACTGTTTCTTGCCAAAAAGGTCAAGGGTATTTCCCTCCTTGCAAACCCTTCTTGGTTTCTAGTTTTTCTCCCCTCGTTCAGCTGCCGAATGGAAACTGATGTTTCTTTGTGTTGTATGCTTTGCCTCGCTCAGAGTGTGCTCTGATGCTCTGCCTTTTATTTGTGTGGGGGAAGTTTAATGGAAGTCAGGTTTCAGTGATTGTCAGTAATTGCCTGACTTCGCCTGACCATAGTAGCGGGACATGTCAGGTACACTGCGCGGGTGCAAGTGTTTTCTCCCAGAGCGGGCTGTCCGTGTGAAGTGTTGGAGATGGGAAAGAGTGTAAGGTTCCCACGTATCCTACCTGGTAGGATGGGGTAAAGGTGTACCGCATCTCGCCATCTGCCGTCCCACTCCCACTGCCCAAAGACCCCAGGTGATTCTCCCGCACTGGTCGACCCTGAGGGTCTGGATCCAAAGACTACGGCCGTGCCCTGGCCACCTGAGAGAGAGATCAGTGGGGACTAGTGGGCGAGACGCCTTCTGGTTTCTCACAGATCCCACCATGAAGCTCAGAAATCCTGTGGTTTTGATGAATGGGACACAGAAGAAGTGGCCTCCAACCTTCTGGTGGCAAGGAAGTTACCCTGGCTAAATCATGGAAGCACCCTTTGCACAGTCGCCATTCGGAGAGGTGGATTCCTGATTGACTCACTGAGTACGCAAAGATAGATGCCTTTACTCCACTTAAAGCTCTCCTGCTGGACCAGGAGTAAAACTCCTAACCTTTCTGTTACCCCCACAAAATCTTTCCATCGCCATGCTTTTGAGCAGATTCTCCACTTCTTGTCACGGGATGAAGAGATCTTCTTGCATTGCATCCTTGGGGGCATGGAAAGAGGGGGTGCTTACAAACTAAGATGTGACTGGAGTTCGCCAGCTGTAAAACAGTTCTTGTCATTTGCTTCCACTCTAGAGGGTAATGTAAGTCGCCCCTCCCCCCCTGTCCACCAACAGGGGTTTAGAAGCCAGGGGAATCACTGGTGTGGAATCGTTCACCAAGGGAGTTTTCATCCCCTCTACCGATCTGTAGGACGACTACGATTACTGGTAAACTGAGTAGGACATACAAGATGCTTGGTCCCCCTGTGTTGTACAAGCCATCTAGGAGGTCCGAAAGCCATGAGAACTTGGAAAGGAAAGGACAAAGGGGATGTAGAGATTACATCGTCCTGGCCATGTCAGTGTTGGATTTCATACACTAGGTTAAGAAGTAGTTCCAAAATCAAACCTGGGGGTAGATTTTGGGAGGCCAACCTATTCTGGTAAGCTAGGAGACACAGATATTGCCAAACCCTACCATGTTAAGGTAGCGGAGCAGCAAGGCCTAGACTCAGTTGGGCTGAGAGAGTGACCTAGGACTACAATGAGTCCACACAGAACAGCAATAAATCAAGTTAGACAAGTACAAATATATTCAATGATTTATTAGGCCTTTAAAATACACATCAAGCAAGTAAAACTTCTAGGCAAACATTATCACACACTTACTATGAAACCGATATATACATTCACCCTTAGGAGAAACATTTCATTCAATGGGCCTCATCACGAGTTGGGCAGTATTGATATTGATATTTAATGTATATCACGCTCGTACACAAGTGTTTCAGAGAGCGTTTTAAGGAGCCCTTAAATGCGGTGGTAACGTGTTACCGCCGCATTTACTGCTCTGCCCAATCTCGGGTCTGGCTTGTTTATGGCAATTTCTGGCATGATTAACTCCAGCTGTATTATGGTGCAGTAATTGCACTGAAAATTGCCCATTGGGTACAATGAAACCAATGGGGAATGGAGAATAACGTTTAACGCCAACCCGTGATCAGAGAGAGAGAGGCAGACGCCGACAGAGAGGCCGACAGAGAGAGAGAGAGAGAGAGAGAGGCCGACAGAGAGAGAGAGAGAAAGAGAGGCCGACAGAGAGAGAGAGAGAGAGAGAGAGAGAGAGAGAGAGAGAGAGAGAGAGAGAGAGAGAGAGAGAGAGAGAGAGAGAAGAGGCGCCGACAGAGAGAGAGAGAGAAAGAGAAGCCGACAGAGAGAAAGAGAGGCCGACAGAGAGAGTGAGAGAGAGAAAGAGAGGCCGACAGAGAGAGCGAGAGAAAGAGAGGCCGACAGAGAGAGAGAGAGAGAAAGAGGCCGACAGAGAAAGAGAGGCCGACAGAGAGAGCGTGCGAGCGCGTGGCAGAGAGAGAGCGAGAGAGACAGAGGCCGAGAGAGAGACAGAGAGGCCGACAGAGCGAGAGAGAGAGAGGCCGACAGAGCGAGAGACAGAGAGGCCGACAGAGCGAGAGACAGAGAGGCCGAGAGAGAGAGAGAGAGAGAGGCCGACAGAGAGAGAGAGAGAGAGAGAGAGAGAGAGAGAGAGAGAGACACAGACAAAGACAGAAAGAGAGACAGGTACATCCACAATAACTGTCTAACACGCCACTACCTTCCATGCAACAAGCACTTCTCGACCCCCCCACTCACACAAACATTTAATTTCTCTCCCACCTCATACTCTCCACACTACAAACATTCCCCCAAAACACACACAAAGCCAAACACATCTCACACGCCGACAACTTCCATCCCCTTTCCCCTTCCTAGCCGTGCACGTCAGTCCCTGCGCACACTCATGTGTGTCAGAGGCATGAATGTTCACTTAAGAAAGACCGCTTTGAGCGGTCTCCGGGAAGTCATTCTAAATCAGTCTTTTTTGTCTTCGGTCAAAAAAAAAAAAAAAGCACCTTTTCCTTTTCACTTGGAACCATGCAATGGGGTTTTATTGTGGATCACCCTATCATTTTATACAGATGATTTCGGGTTACTTTTAGATGTACCTAAAGACAAGCTGAAAAGCTGGTGGCAGCAGCTATCTCTGTACCTTTTTGCATTATTTACTGAATATGGATCCAAAACGTGGCTAGTACCCTAAAATGGCCGTGCCACGAGATTTTCGCTTGCTCTTTGGACATATTGTAGTTTGGCCTCCTTCTGCCCTCTCAGGTCAGGAAAGATCGTGCAAGTTCTTATAAGGTATACAGTATAAGTTAATTACCTGTAATTCTTCTCCAGCATGGTCTGGCATGGATTCACTATTCCCCGTCATCAGGTTGGGAATCCTCGGTAAAAGAAAAAACAGTTTCAGTTTTGCTTGAAAACTGTATTTCTCCTCTAACCCAATCACTGTCCTCCGGGTCATACTGCCCCAATCCAATGAGTCCTCTCCCTAAGCTCCACCCCTGATGTCCATCTTCAGATTTGCTAAGTGGCAGTAGGGACCAAGAAGAGCCACAAAGGGGAAGTAGGGAGGGTTTGCATGTAAATCCAGGTCAAACCCATGCTGGAGAACAATAATTACAGGTAAGTAACTTAAACCTTCTCCAGCATCGGGTCTGGCATGAATTCACATGCTCATGAATAAAGATAACATAGCAGTACATATACAGTACATATACACAACCACGGGAGGTGGCAAGGCTCAACAGAATCAATAAACACCCCTGGAACAGACTCGCTTCAAGTGAACAGGTTGAGAAACGCTGTTGTTGCTGCAATGGCTCTGGTGGAGTGGGCTCTCGGCCGGTCCAGCAGTGGACTGCTAGCCAGTCAATGACAGTGCATGATGCAGCCGGAAAGCCAACTGGAGATTGAAGCCTTCGAGAAGGCCTTTCTGTGATTCACAAGCCAAAAATTGACGAACAGCTGAGAAACCTTTGTGCATGCCAGGTAAAACTTCAAGGCACGAGCAACATCCAGCGAATGCAAGGCCCTCTACGCTGGCGACAATGGATTCAGGAAGAAGACTGGCAACACCAAAGGCTCGTTGAGGTGGAACTCAGACAGCACCTTTGCCATAAAGGTGAGGTGTGTACACATTACCACCTTTGAAGCGTGGAAGGACAAGTACGGCTGCTTGCACAACATGGCTTGGATCTCCCCAACCCGCCTGGCCGAGGTGATGGCCACGAGGAAAGCCACGATAGAAACCTGAGCGGGGCCTGATGCATCAGCTAAAAGGGAGCCCCCATGAGCTTAGTCACAACCACATTGAGCTCCCACATCCTTTGAGGAGCTCCTTGATGAGTCAGTGCGACCACAGAGAAGGCCTACCTCGCACCCTGGTGTAACGGGATGCCCTTTTATAGAGGCATGAGCCAGTCCAGCCTTGGCCAATGAAAGCCGGTATGGCAAGAGTGGTGGGGCTGTGATACGCAGAGGGGTAATCTTCTGAGCCCGGCACCACATGAAAAAACGCTTCCACTTATGGCCGTAGCATGTCAACATTGAAGAGCCCTGGCCTTGGCCAGAATGTCCATACACTGCAGGTAAAGTAAAATATCCAAAGGCTCAGCGACACTGGGTCGTGGGGCAGAATTGCTCCTCCCTCTCTAGACAGAAAATCCAAAAGTAGTGGCAGCTTGATCCATGGATCCGCCGACAGACTTCGTAGGTCTGGATACCATGTTTGCTGCAGCCACGCCAGAGCAACGAGTATCATCCTGCAGTGACACTGTCTTGAGTGTGTTGATCACTCGTAGCAGAAGCGGGAACGGAGGAAAAGCGTATAGTAAAAGTCCCTCCCACAGGAATGAGAATGCATCCCTCACGCTCCTCCGTTGCGGGAACTTGCTGGCGAACCTCTGACACTATGAATTCCTTGCTCTCATGAAAAGGTCGATCTGGGGAGGACCCAATCGTGGAATAGAAGATCCACCTGGCCCTGGCAAAGTTCCCACTCGTGGAAAGAACGTAGTTCCCTGCTTAGCAAATCTGCAATGGTGTTCTTGGTGTCCGCCAAGGGGAATGGGGACGAGAAACTTATCTTGATGAATGGCCCAGTGCCACAGATCCTGGGCCTCCATGGGGAGCCGGAGAGCGCATCCCTCCCTGCTTCCAGATGTAGAACACAGTGGTGGTGGTGTCCATGAAGATCCTCACCACCTTGCCCCACATCGACAACAGGAAAGACTCGAAGGCCCAGAAGACGGCCTGAAGCTCCAAGAAGAGGATGTGAAGGGTCTTTTCCTCTGGCATGCAACTGTCTGGTATGAGCTCCCCAACCCTCCAGAGTAGCATCCATGGTGACAAGTTTCCTTGTAAGAAGGGACTTGGAGTGGGGCCCCTTGCGTGAGATGAGAGCACACGCCCCACCACTGTATTGCTTGTTGGAACTCCTTGTTGAGGGGGTTCTTGTCCGTCCAGGATCCCGAGATGTGCAGCCATCTCGCATCCATAAACTCCTGCAGAGGCCTCACCTGTAGTCTGCAAAGGAGGACGAGGTTGATGCAGGAAGTCATCATACCCAAAAGCGAATTGGCGGCTCGCACCGTAGCCGACCTCGCTGATGACAGGTGCTGCACCTTTCCTAGGATGGCTCCTACTCTCTCTTCCGAGGGAGACGCCAGACAACTGATTGTGTTGAGTCAGGCATCCAGAAACAGTGTTCTGTGATGGCTCCAAGCAGGACTTTGGATAATGTATGGAAAATCCCAGATCTGTCAGCAGATGCACAATCCTCGTCGTGTGCTGGCTCGCCAGAGCATGGGGGCAGGTTCGGACCAGCCAATCGTTCAGGGTTAAGGGTAAACGTGGATGCCTTTGAGACGAACATTCAGCTCCACCTGAGCGAAGCACTTTGTGAAGACCCATGGGCCGATCACAGGCCGAAGGGAAGTGCCTTGAACTGATGGTGCCGCCCCTGGACCATTAACCGCAGGAACTTGCGGTGCTTCTGGTGGATGGGGATGTGGAAGTAGGCGTCCTCCAGGTCCAGAGACGCCAGGAAGTAGCCTTCATCCAGCTGGCCAAGCACGTGCTGCAACATGACCATCCTGAACTTCAGGTACTTGTAGAGGCGTCGCAGGTCCAGGATTGGCCTCCACCCTCCTGTCTTCTTTCAGACCGGAAAGTATCTGGAGTACACCATGGAGGTGCTGGGGAACGGGTTCTATGGCCCTTTTTAATATTATTATTATTTTTTTTTTAACATGGCTTGGACCTGCTGCAGCAGCTGCACCAGGTGTTCTTGTCGAGCTACAGGGGGGAATACAAGGACACCTGTGTTGGAACTCCAAGATGTACCCCTGTCAGAGCATCCAGCATCCATCTTTTGGATATGGTGGTCTTCCACGCGCTGACGAACCTCACCAGCCGGCCTCCCACCGGGGTGTACGTATGGGGGCCCCCGAGTCCACGGCCGGTTCAGCCCAGCTTAGGTGCCAGGGCCCTGCCCTGCAGACGACCCAGGCGCTGTCCTCCGCTGCTGTATGCTTGCAAGCGGCCTCTACGCCTTGTGCGTCGTGGAGCAGGAAGGTTGACAATAAGGCATGGTGCAGCCCTTGGAGGACCTGCTAGGTTTTCCCCTTGAGGAATTAAAGGACGACGACCGACATTGCTGCAGGGTGCCCAGCAAAGGTGCCGTCTGTGTCAGTCTTGATATGACTAGACTCGTCGACCATCTTGCCAAACAGGTTTTGTCAGTCGAATGGCATATCTAACACATTAGACTGAATGTCGGGCCTGAAGTTGGTGGCTTTCAGCCATACCTGCCGATGAAGAGACACTTTGTTTCCCATCTGACGGAATCTGGTGTCCAGGATGTCCACCGTCACTATGATGGTGTGGTCAGAGACCACCTCCCCCTCCTGGAACAGTTCAAGAGCTTCTGCCTTCTTGTAGTCAGCTATGAAGTCAAGAATAGGGCTCAGCTTATAACAGAGCTCCCGGTCATAGCCCAACAAAATGACCAGTGCATTAGCAGCCTTAATGGTGCTGGCAGCCGTATAGAGAATCCTCGTCCCCATAGCGTACAGCTTCTTTCCATCCTGGTCCGGGGCTACCATGGATGAGGACGACTGATTCACAGAGCATTTCCTGGTCGCGGCCGAGACGAGTGGGTTGAAGGCTGGGAGCTCAGGCACTTGGGGGCTGAGTTTGGGACTCTATTTCTTCTCGAGCCTGTCACGCTTGGCGGGCGGTGCTCAGATTCAATAGTGCTAGGCCTTAATTCCAGATATCGTCCAACAAAGGAACGGACATGATGGTCCTCCGCTGGGACTCGCAACATTGCTAAAGGAAACCTTTATTTTTCGTCTCCTTAGGCACCAGCTGAAAAAGTTCAGAAGCCCTGGACATCATTGAATGGAAGGAGCCGACTTCATCCGGTGGAGAGGACCTGTGTGGGTCATCCGCACCTGCTGGTTCTCCATCCTCTGGCATGAAATCATGGGCTTAGACGGTGTCAGTTGCCACCGTGACCATGTGCGTGACAGAATCCCCTGTTGGGGTCACAACCCGAGGTGGAGGAGGTGGTGGCAGTGGTGTCGGTTGGCACCTTGGACCCACAGGGTCCTTTGACTTGTGTTTGCGCCTAGAAGGACTTCTGGAAGCGGTCTTGGAGGACCTCCAGATGGAGCAGGGCCCGGTGTGGGCTGCAGTCTCTGCTCTCTGCTGAATTTATGATACCAGCATTTGCAGCGTGGTCAGAATGTCCAACAAAACCTTTCTGGGTTGAGGTGTAGAAGGAATGAGAGGGGTAGGGTCTGGGCGGTTACACGTCTTCTGGAGCAGTAGGCGATAGAGCTCACTGTGCAGCGATCAACCTTCCAACAAGGGTCCTTGGCCCCCTTAGTGGTCTGAATAGTAGCCCTCAGGCAGGTCGTCGCCCTCAGAGCTAGTATAAATGTGCCCCGTCACACTTGGTTCAGCTCCTTGCTCCTTCCTATGGGTCGGAGGCCTTCTCCCTCCCCTCTCCTGAGGCTTCTGGGACAAAAAGGCTGTCTTCTTTCCGGGGGTCTTTGCCGAAGCTGTGGCATTTACCTCACACTATGCCGGTAAGGACATCTGCAGAGAAGTAGTCGCTGTCACTGTGGGCATCACCCTCGTGTCCTGCCCTCCTTTCGAAGAAGTAGTGGTTGACGGGGACGTTGACGGAGTGGCAACAGCAGTCGATGTGGCAGTTGATGACGTAGTTGAGGATGGCGTTGTCTTGGCTGGTTGAGATGTCGATGGAAGCAGAGAAAGGCCCATCATCAGGATTTCTCCTTCGTCGTCTTGTCCAGTGGCAAGCAGAATTTCAAAGTTGTCAAGAACTCTCTTTGAGTCTGCGACTCGACGGCAGGCTCACAGTGGATGTGGTTGGTCATCGCGATTTTGACCTTCCCGAGCCGGGACCAACAGCAGCGACAAACCCATTGTGATTCGTGGCATGCAGCTTTCCCTTCTTTTGGACCCCCCGCAGGCTTGACATCCTCAAAGGGACCTCGACCTCTTATCTGAGGGAGTTCGATCGTTAGACCGGCGGTCCTGGGAGAAGCGTGCTCATGGCCAAAGGCCGAGTTAAAGGCCTTATCCGTTTTAACCACGCCACCAAACTGCTGTAGCGGTCCTCCTTGGTCTTCCTCGAAAAACCACGGCAGACCTTGCATCCCTCCTCATCATGGTTGTAGTGTCGATCCTCCACAAAAACGTTCTAGTCCACATTTCGCACAAAGTTTGAAGAGGGATCGCCTCTCTTTGGTCATGGTGAAAAGGCGCAAAGGCAGCCCAAGCCTGGCCCTTCTCTGATCCGATGAAAGATCCTCGATGAAGTATATTCTTCACACACAGCGGATCGCTGCTGGCGGGAGTCAAACTCGGGTCGAATGACAACTTCAAAAATCTGTCAAAACGTTCACATTTTACCAAAAACTCAACATATTCGAAAAAAAGCTTCGAGAGCACTAAGAGGACTCCCAACACTGAAGCGCGCGGTAAGAATCTGAAGATGGCCACCAGGGGTGGAGCTTAGGGAGAGGATTGTCATTGGACGCAGGCAGTGTGAACCAGAGGACAGTGATTGGTTTAGAGGAGAATCGTTTTCAACCGAAAGTGAAACTTTTTCTTTTACTGAAGATTCCCAGCCTGACGATGGGTAATATTCATGAGCATGTGAATCCATGCCAGACTCATGCTGGAGAATTATTATTACAGGTAAGTAACCTTATAAACATTTATAAGATCTTTCCTGACCTGAGAGGACAGGAAGAAGGCCAAACTACATGGAGACAGCCAACAGTTTGTGTCGAGAGTAAGCTGGGAGATGACCAGCTTTTGCAGGAGTTTGCCCAGGAAAGGATAGAGATCGGGTGATCGCTGGACAGGTAGGAACGGCAACAGGCTTTTTAAGGAAGGGGTGCACAAGGGAGTGCTTGAGGAGAGAAGGGAAAGCACCAGTGGCGAAAAAGTGATCGCAGAAATCGGCCAAGGCTGGAGCGAGAGTGTCAATGTGGTTCTTGATGTTCTGGAGGGGCAGGGCGGCACCTCTTTGGACAACACTTTCATAGATCGGACTTGTCTAGAGACATCGTCAGGTGTTATAAGAGAGAAAGAGGAGAAAGGAGGAGAGGGAGAGACGGCCAGAGGGGGGTCGAGAGCGGGAGAGGAGGAGGAGAGTGAGGACAGGATGTCCTGAGTTTCAGTAGTGAAGTGAGAAGTTAGGGCCGTACAGAGGGCCTGAGAGGGAACAGGAGAGGTGAAGACTGCAGAGGGATTGGCCAGCTCCTTGAAGATTTTAAAGAGTTTGGCCATGCTGTTAGAGGCAGCAGAGACGCGTGCTTGGATGTGGACTCTTCTTGGACAGGACAGAGTCTGTATTGCCTTTGGAGAAGGTGGCAAGCCAGTTTGTCAGAGGATGCACCCGAAGCCCTCCACTTCCTCTGAGTCATACCAAGAGTGGAGATCTTCATAGAAATACTTCTTACATTGAACCCGGACGAAGTCAGGAGGCACTCAACAACTTTGTCTCATAGCGGAGGGCAGCACAGCACATTTCCAGAGAACCAGCAGAGCCTTGAGGATGCCGACAAAGAGTTCCAGCCGTTTAGCCAGCCGAAAGTCCTTGCAACAATGAACAGATGATTCTGGGCCTTGCAGTGGAAATGCAAAGATGCACGCCCCGACAACCAAAAACTACCCATGTACCTCAAGCAAGACAGGTGACTGGTTGATCCCACCAATCTTGAGGAAGAAGGTATCTCACAGAGGTCTTTTCTGTCCATGAGATAAAAGGTGTGTGAAGCAGTGATATTGGCAGAGCCAAAGCTGGTCTCTGCAACAGTCATCCGGCGCCCCCGAGTAGTGCTCTTCAGATCTTTTCAGTTCCACTGGTCTACTTGGTTGCTCAGCTTATCCTATATCCAAATAATTTGCTCGGTGTGTCCCGAGTCTTCCAATACAACTCACCAATTGAGGTTGTGGACGAATACAAGTATCTTGGTCTGGTATTCTCTAAAAAGGCAGGCTGGAAAAATCACAAATGCAGTGGCTAAGCGAATGAACGTAGGGCTGTGGGGGCTCCTCTGCTTCTTCTATAAATAAGGCGGGAAACGCTGGATAAATGTCTGCAGGTGTTGGGGTGAAAAATGACCACTGAACTCCTCTATGGAGCAAAACCTGTGGGTGTGGGGGGCCCATTTGGATTTTGAGACATTTTGCTGAACTCCGGTTTGCAGAGGATTACAGGTCTCCCTACAAGAGTTCTAGGGGATGTCCTAAAACATGAGTTAGGGCTCGTTAGCTTATCCCTGCAAGCTCAGAGGAGGTTTTTAGATTTTTTTTGAATACCCAAATAAACACCCTGTCAAATCGAAATGTGCATAATTCTAGGAATGGCACAAAGTGCTGGTGCAACTGTGGAGTAGGCCTCCTAAAAAGGATGGAGGATGGGAGTTGTAATGGTAATGGGCAGTTTAACACATACTCAGCGTAGTCCCCTCCTTAAAGAGCTGTGGAGCTCGATTTGGGCACCCTCCAAGTGAGAAGCAAAGAATTATCATCATTGAAGTATTACACCCTGACTCTTAATCAGGCTGGCTCGACCTCTGTAATAACTAAGATAATGGCCGCAGACTTCTTCTAATGGCTTGTTTAAATGTGCTCCTGCTCAGTACAAGGGCACGCTGGCTGGGCTTGGAAAATGTCTGCCCTTGTATCCTGGAGTGAGGGGAAGAGCTTCAGCACTTTTTAATGGAGTGTACATTTCTGATTAAACTGAGAAAAGAATGGCTACTGCCTCATGTTGTTAAAGAGCAATTATGGAATTGAGGGGATGCTATGACGTATTGAATGCATAGTGATGAAGTAACATTTTTAACTGCTTATTTTATTAAGCAAGGTCTAAATGTTATTTTTAGATATAGGTAATTGGGGAAATTACGTTCTTATGTAACACTTAACATTAACGGTACTGCGTTTTAAAATAGAGGGGTTTTATTTTGTAGTATAGCGCTGGTTTTATGTTGTAAGTGTTAATGGTTGCAGCCAAATATAATAAATCTTCTTCCTTCTTCGCAACATTGAAACTTGGAGGTGTTTGTCTGGAAGTGGACAGTCAGCCTTCCAGAATCTGTCAAGCAACATCCAAGCCCCATGGGGAATCTGGGTTGGGGCAGACAGCCCATTCCCCACTCACTGCCAGCATACACACAAAGGAGAGCCTTCCCACCTGGCAAGATAAAATGGCTAACAAAGGACAGGCCAAATTGGGCAGTACTTACTGGTCATTTTGAGCACATGGTTCTCCCTTAGTGCATTATTGCGGTGCCACCGATGGCACAAACCACTATCCCACTCTCATCGCTCATCCTGGCATCCGTTTCCCCAGTTAAAGCTGCTGAAAGGCAACCCCCACTGTTTAAGAGCATGTCTGACGCTAGAGAGGTCTCCCTAATACGCCGCCTGTCTAAACTCGATCATGGACTCACTAGCTATCCCTACTCTATCCCGCTGTTATTATTCTAATGGGGTTTGAGATTGTGCCTTGCACTATTCTTTTGGATTCAGGTGGATTCACCCACGCCTGCCTCTTCCTTCTACAGTCGCTACTGGACCCTTCCTCTTGCTCTTCGCGCCACTCCACTGTCCCTCCAATGTTTCACTCATCCTGGCGCTCGCCTACATCCTTTGATGTTCCCACTCTACTTCACTACTCGCCTCTCTTCTACTACTATCCCACTCCAAAGTACACAAAAACCCTTCTTCCGTTCTGTACCAGTCAATTCACATTCACTACCTACAGTAACGTCTACTCACTTGCCACACAAACATGCACACTCAAACTGCAGAACCACTTTCACTCCTAAACCGATACATTACCTGCTACACCAATCTCCTACACAATTCGCCACTCTCTCCGGCTGGTCTCGGGGCCCACCTCCACTGCTGACCTTACTCCACCACCGCCACCCCTGCCCCATTCCAACTGTCCAGATTGGCAAGCTTTCCCACTTTCTAGAGCCAACCATGTTCAATATTCCCCTCCAGGGATGTATATGGGTGAAGTATTCAAAAAGAGAAGAGGGGGGTGGGGGAGTTTTCAAAAGGAGGGAAAAGCCCCACGTGCGCTTCCAAGGAAATAGAAACACTGGTGGTTTGTGCTTGTCCTGGCATGACATTTGTTCTGATGGCTGACCAGTAAGTTCTTTGGGGAATGGGATCCCATGTATCAGCCTGTGGTGGTTTAGTGTTTTTTAAAATGTATTTTATTGTGCATTTGTAAGGTGCTTATATATCAAGTAAATTGTGTTTCTAAGAGCCCACAGTGCAACAGGGAGAAAACATGGGAATGAAAATCAAATACAACAATGAAAGATAGAGGCAGACCTACTAGGCCTGCTGAGCATTCAGAACGTGGGGAATGGGATCCCCTGTATCAGCCCGTGGTGGTTTAGTGGGTTTGATATTTGTTTTGGTCGTTGGTTACTTCTGGTGATGTCACACGGTGCGATTATCTGCTGCATTTGGCCACAGCATTCCCTTCTACTGCTCTGTACACTCATTCATCTTTGCATGCAGCATGGTCTGGTCTCTCCTCGTGGCGCTCGTCTTATGGCAGACCTCCACTATATCTGGGTGACACTAGGGCCTCCTCTTCATGGTTTGGATAAACTGGGGCAGGGCCACAACTTGGACGCCTTTCGTATGTTCCCTGCGGGCTGTATATGCTCCTTTAAACATGAGAAATATAATGCCAGTATGCTGTAATGGAAGCATGGAATGGGACTAAAGTGGTCTATACAGATGCATTTGGGCTCAAGGGAGAGTAATGTGGTTTTCTCTGCAACTCCCCCTTCAACCCCCCACCTCCCAAGGAAAGGACTAGCTCTTGTTTGTTTTCTGGCCTACCTCCACCTTCCACTTCTTTTGAAAAGGCCAGAGTATTGGCTTTGTCACACATGGCTGAAAAGGCAGCATGGAATAGGTAATTCGAAAAAAGGTTAAAAAGTAGCAACTGTTGCCAGCCTGTTTAGAGGATGCCTGGAAAGTAGCAGAAATGCTACTTCAAACAAAAAGAAGGGGACACAGTGTCCCCACAGCACGCCCTGTGTATTTGCACCTGTGTTTATGTGTATGCTGAGGATTTGTGATGACCACTCCTGTACCGATGGTCTAGATGCTCTCCAGTGAACCCAAAACAATGCAAAAGGAACAGTAGGGATCCCTGCCAGCTGACCACATACGGTTGGGGTGCTGCCATAGGAAAGCATGAAAGCCAAAACTAAAAGGAGAGGTCTTCCCACAATTGGAATCTTAAAAGAAGGGTCCAGTGTTCCCAGAACAAAAGTAAGTACAGGAGGTGAGATAAAAAAAGTCTCACCCACCTTCAAAGTAAATGAAAAGATTTCAGTGAGTGCAGTAGTAGTGCCGAGAGGCTGAGGACAGAGGGTAAGAGTGGCAAAAAGAAAATCTTCCTAAAACAGCGAGACAAAAGGGGCACTTGGGTAACAACTGCCACGGTAGCCATATGGCTTACTTAAGGCAGTTCCGCAAGTAAAGTTGCCAGGGAAACCTTGGCAGCAGTTTACTAGCCAGCAAAAAAATAAGTCAGGACACCAAAAAGCCATCAAAACCAAACCAAGAGGACCAACAAAGTTAGAAATAAGAAAGCCACAGCTAGCACACAAAATCGGGTTGTAAGAGTTGGTTGGGGGGTGGGGGGTAATGGAATCAATGACCAGTTGAACCAGAAAGTCAGAAACTACTGAGAAAATAATCTACATGAGTCAGAAAAGGATACCCTGTTTGTGTAGCCCATTCTGTACTTCAGGTCCTATGCTCTCACAATTAACAAAATGTGAAAATAAGGGTAGCAATTCCTGCGTAGCCCTCTCCTGCAAAACAGTGCGACCAATGAGAGTTCTTTATGCACCTCATGCCTGTTCCCAAACAAACAACTTTCTGGTTAATTTGTATTCTGAATGTGTGAGGAATCAGATATGGAATAGTGGGTTGTTATTCCGGGAGAACAGTTAAGGGCTCTCTAAAGTTAAAACTGTCAAACCAAGCCTGTTTCCAATTGTTTCAAAATCCTTGCAAACATTGGAAATATTAGCATACTGTTCTAAAGAAACTACCTATTTCAACATTTAACAAATCTAACACTATAGAATAAGACACGTAAATGGTTAAAGCAGAACTCTTATAGACCGTACCTAAGCGTGCTCAGTGTCTCATCGTAGTTTATGTCAGCTGGACTTAAGGCTGCCACCATCGCGGTCCTAGAGTTCCCACCTCGAGCAACAAAAAGTCAAATTATTTAAACAGCAATTTGGAAATGGCAGCTATTAGTTTAACACATGTGCTTGTCTCCAGACTCTCAATAAAAAAAACCCTGACAATTACCTAGGTTTTCTCGCAGCAGCCATGTGAGCACAGAGTCTCTGTATGGAATAAAGTCTGTCTTCTTTTTCTTCTTGCTCTAAAATGTATGCATACATATTCAGAAATATTAAACAAGGCAAACAATTGTAAAAAATGTAATAAGAGCACAGACTACAGGTGAGAAAATCAAAAATAAGAATGAAGAAAGCAACGATAGAGAAAATGAACAATTTAAGGGGCCTGGTAGCTGGAGTGAATCAACACTTCACTGACAACTGTTATCGACCTGTGTACTACAGCTTTGACCTCTTGGAAATAGAGGGAACACCCTCCCTTCCCCAACAGGATTATGGGGGGCAAAGGGAGCAAAGAAAGATCTGGCACCAGATACTTAGTATACAGATTTGTCTGACAAATAACTTGCAGAGGAACAAGAACAGTTAATTTGTGTGCAGATATTCTAACAGCCAGGAAACCAGCACTACAGTACCTTGCTGGTGCAGTTATCCTAATCGAGCAGCAGGAAACAGAATGAAAGAGAAAAATAAGGTGAGAAAGTTAGCAGAAAGAGACAAAGACAAAATGTTAACTAAATATTCAGTGAGCCGAGGACAAATACCTCACCAGATTCTACAAAGAAATTAAGTATAACAGAAAAATACAGTCTTTTCCAGTCTTAGTGTATGGGACAATTTGGTCCCCTAGCTTTTCAGACTCCATTTTATCATCCTTATTAGTAATACAATAAAGGGACCCAAATCCTAACTGAAGAAGAGGAAGATTTACCATCCCACTAGAGACACACCACGTACACTAAAGGTTGGGAGGAACAACACCAATAAAGAACAAACACCCACAACCAATTGTAAATAGCCATCCAGAACCTTACACGCACTTTTTAACAATAAAATGTCCCCTGGCACCTTGTCAAACCTTCCACAAGCTCTCCCTTGATGGTACGGATTCAAGGCCATAGCGCCCAGAGAGGTCTACTCTGGAGAGTTAATGATGTGGTAGATGACGGAATCAGAAAAAACCTTCCCTCAGTCCCAAATTAAACAGAAAAGCCTTCAAGGGGATACTTACCACCTCCGCCAGGGCTGAAATGACCTTCCCCAGTGTGGTCAGTGACTTGTTGATGTTGGCTCCTTCCTGTAAGTGCAGGATGCAATTAATTAACAGCTAATCCAACACAAACCTAACACAAACCTAAAATAGTGCTAAGAGCTCAGTTTAGCCTTCCAATCAAAAACGGAACATGCCAACAAGAAGCACAAGCTGACCTGACGTGCACACCCCAGTTGAATGCCAACCCACCGCACTTATTCCTGGGTCACCCATGAGAGACTGACACACAACTCAATTGTGCTTAATTTATCAATCTAAGGTATATGCCTTACCAGGAATCTTGCAAAATGAAGGCTTACCCCCCCCCACATCAGTGGCAAAAGCTTAAACCACAATCTAACTACAATTTACCTTTAAGCGTGTGCCCTTGGCACCCGTGGAGTCAGCTCGCTCACTTCCAGCCAGATCCACAAGGCTGATTTTACTGACCTGTAGGACAGAAGAAAAAAAACATAGCAATCGAGGGACCATGATGAGGGATTAAGTGGCAACAGTAATACTTAAGGAAGGGTACAAACATCTGCACTCACCACGAGCCAGTGGCTAGCGATATTTGACTCTCGGGCAGTAAGAAATGGTGTGCTTTGGTTGTATGTATAGAATTGTGGTGGCAAGTGACTTATGGCTGGCTAGTAGCTTGCAATTTACATTTTTGCCTCATGCTTAAAGAAACTAGAACTGAGATCATATCAAATCCTTGCTCGGTCTACTGTGCAAGTCAGAGTTCCCTACAAACCTTTACTCTGAGCAGCTCATTGCACCATTTTATTATCCGATGGTAATAGGCACCCCGTCTTTGAAGCCTAGCCTACTAGAACTTATCTGATCACCTGCAGATTGGCCCCACTGAGCCTCAGTACCAGGACTATTTGAAAAAAAACACAATGAGATCAAAATATGCAAAGGTAGGAATAGGAAACCAGTGCAGTAACTAACAGAAGATGACTCATCTCCCAGAGGATAGCCTACGTAACCCCAAAATCGAAATGGATGCAAGATAGGTACTGTCTCATGGTGCTTCTGATGTTATGGCCTTGTGCTATCAAGCAATACAAACACAGAGGGTCTCACTATGACCTTCAACAATGCACTCTTACAGTTATGTGGCAATTCCTCTGATTTCGAAATACAGAGGAAATCTAGGTTTTTACAATTCTCTGTCTGCTACATGTTTACCCACAACTCCAGCACCCCACATTTCCCTGTCCATGTACACAGATCATCTTTTTCTCAATCACTGAAACCTCCAGCATGACACTTCTACCATCAGTGAAAAGCTTTTCCTCCCCTCCCCGATAATGAAGCCCCAAAGCACCTTCCCACAATATTTTCTGCTATGCAATATTCAGTGCTCTCTCCACTCATTCACACCTCAAAACCATGCAGTACTATATACCCTCCTTACGGTCACACATGACTTTTGGATCCTATCCCAGTTTATACACACACATACATACACAACTTTCAATCCTCCCTTCACCCCCAACTCCACCACCACAGCACTGCATTCTTAGGCGCAGCACACATGGCTAAGTCTCACCTTCTCAGTGGAAAGGTTGGTCTCTGTGTCTTCCCTCTTCTGGGTGAATACAATAGTGAAGACTGCATGGGAGCGACTGCTGGTTTCATTCATGTTCGTAGCAGCAACCGTCCTGCAGGGAAAGAAACGGCCAGTAGAATGGAAGAAATAAAAAACTATCGCCATGAAGATACCTTGGTCCTTTCCTTTGTCCCCCTTCAGATAATAGTCAAAGGGCCAATTTGGAGCTTGCGCATGCAGAGTGCTGTCCACTGAGCCTCGACTCAATATTTGTTATTCTGATAAGAAGCAAAAAACTACCTGGCTTTGTTTCCAGCATCCATAAGATCAGCAATATCTGTGTAAGAGGTGACTGCCAACTTGGAGAGGTCCTCTACGTATGGACCCAGCAGTGGGTGCTCCCGCACACGGAGGTTCCCTTTGTTCTTTGGGTTGAGCAAGTCCCGTACCCGCTCACAGTAAATCTCCATGTAACTGACCTATGAATAGAACCAGAGCCGGGAGAGACATTTAAAGAAAGCAGATGTGAAAAAAAGACCTGGACAAAAATAAGACGTAAGAAAACCGAGGCAAGTGACAGAAACAAACAAAAGGGGGAAATCATTATACAAAGTGAGCAGAACAAAAACAAACACATGGAGGGTCCATTTTAGAGGTCCAAGTAAAATTAGAAAAGTGGTGTTACATGGAGGGGCAACATTTTTCCAAAAAGCACAATGTTCTAAAAAGGAAAGAATATGGCACACTGACATCTAAGCCTGGAATCTTACATGCCCCAGATCTATGGCAGTCAACAGCCCTAGTAACCCCAGATATGCATGGCAGACAATGCAAGGGCATTTGCCTTTAAAAAAACAAAAATAAGTTTTAAAATACAGCATCATTGAGGGGTCATTAACAATGGGCTTTTTTTCCGGATCCCTGCACCGTTTACTAAAGGCATCTATGACACTTTCGTACATCAGAAAATTTGCAGACATTTTACAAATGCCCGCAGACCCTGGTGCACACCCTGCTCCCAAAACGATAGATTTGATCAGCTTTTGCAGCCGGAAAGCACAATAGCTCCCCGCTATTGGTGATGGAAACTGGAAGAGAGAAGTATGGTTTTACCCACTACTTTTCCTCAGAACTCAGAATCGGGCCCCGAGTGAATGTGGGGGACAAAGGGAGAACGAGGACTGGCACAAAGTAAAAATGAAGGAAGGCAGATCTGGCTTTTAGTGTTTCCAAGTAATATCAGGAAACTATTTCAGCGCATTACTAAAATCTGTTTCAGGGTTCCCTTCTGAAGCTACAATTTGCCTAAAGCTACTTCTCGGACTACGCATCAGACACCAGCAGCAATTTACCCTGCATTAGTTGTTCTATTGTGCACTTATTCCCTTAAGCCAGAGAGATGAGACTATCCCTAAATGCTTGAAGATTCTGTTTGCTCTCCTCAGAGTTAAACTATCATTTCCATTATAAAGTTCTGTCTGAACTTAGTGCTCTTTGATTTTGGACTCAACTTCTTCTAAGGTTGACAGGCTTGATAAAGTTTGAGAGGCTTCCTTTTGGATCATACTTTAGTCGGATGATGGAACTACTCCAATAAATATGTGGGGTCAAATATTAGTAACCAGGAACTTCTGTCCCCAGGGGGCAGGCAGCTCAAAACTGGATGTGGTTTGAAGAGTTGAGTGAACAGAGGAAGGGTGTTGGTGAAAGGATGAATTAGGATTGGCCGATACCTGGTCCTTGGCCAGGTCTCCAGAACTTATCACAGACTCACCTCCACTGAGTAGGATACGTCTGAATTATAGTTGTCATTGATTTTCTCAAACAGATCTTCACAGAGCTAGAGAAGAGGAGAAAGAGGTTAATGGTGGTTTCCAAGAATAGAGTCAGACAATTCAAGGAATACAAACGCCCCCAGCCCGCTTTTTACTTACCTCCTGTCCTGAAATAAAACATTCTAACCCAAGACCATTCTTAAACTTCCTAAATACTCCTATCATGCGGTTCAATACCCCCTTCATAGGTTGGACAACACATGAAGGTTTTTATGGAAACCAAAAAGACAATTTATTTTCTAACAATCCAAAGATGCCCTCATTCAAACTTTCCCTGCAACATGCACTATGGATTGAGGAGCATAATATGACCAAATACCAGCTAAGAGGATCCTAGTGTGTGACTTAAAAGAAGGAAATACCAATTGAAAGCCATCTAAAAAGGTCTCAGTATTTCACCTAGGAAATATGAACAGGATCAGGTTTGCAAAGCAAGAGGACCTCAAATAAGGGACAAACAGGAATGAAAGGGACCCGAGGATCAGTACACAGGTACAGAGTTTGTGCCTCACACTTGAGTGCCGAGTACAGGGCTTAGGTTCAGGAATGAAAAAGTTCTGACGATTGCATCTTAGGCATAAGGGGAGACCCAAAATAAAGTGGAATCTGAGGATCTCATTAAACCAGAGAGTAAGGATTGAGAAGAGATGTAGCGTCTCACAATAATGAGGAAAACTTAGCTAGGAATTTGGCAATTTAGCATGGGCCATAAGACCAGAAGTATATCTTAGAAGTACTAATGGTTTCACCTCAGCTACAAAGTTTGGACCAGAACTGAGAAGATGGGGATTTCCCTTGAGGACATAGTCAAGACTTGAAGGGCCTGAATATCTTACCTGATGAGAGAGAATAGTACAAAGTGGATAAGGATAGTCATCAAGGTAGATTGGTTGCCCCAGAATAGATCAATCTGAGGATTCCACCTGGGGAATTAAGAAGGCACAAGGACGGATAGGAGTTTATGGTTCTCAAATGGGAGGTTATATGCATTCAATCGTCATTTGTAAAGGGATTCCGAAACCAATCAGCTGAATTAAACAACTGCTGTTTAGTCGGAAAAATAATGAAGGCAAAGAAGTCGTCCCTGAATGCTTGCTTGAAGAGGCAAGCCTTAAGTTCCTTACTGAATTTCTTGTGGTTCTTCCTTACTGAATTTCTTGTAGTTCGAGAAGAGCTAGATAAGTCACAGGGCATTACTTCAAGGGAGGGTGTCAGCCTCTCCAATATATGTTTCAGATAAGGTTGAGGGGATAAATATAGGCAAGTACTTTATCTCAGATGTTGCCTAAAGTGCAATTCAGTAACAGGGGTTTTAATATGGATAACGCTGTTACCAATAGTAGAGAATCAAAATAGATGTGACTGAACAGGGAGCTAAGCTGGTCCAAAATGATCCATTGGCAGCAAATGAAGGAGAAAAGGTGTTTGTTCTGAAGATAGTTAAGCTTTAAAATCTGATTGGACAAGTCACCATTTACATAGTTTATCATAGGAAAGAGATTTTATGGAAACCGGAGATAGCTGGTTCTCATTAAGTTGCAGAGAAAAGGCCACTTAGCTGCATGAGGACAATACCTAAAATCAGAGAGGCCTGAATTGCTCACCAGAGGGATTATGCCAGCTTGAGTCTCTTCTTGTTTGCCCATCATGGTGTAAGACTTGCCTGCTCCAGTCTGCCCATAAGCAAAAATACACACGTTGTAGCCTTCAAAGGCATGCTGCAGCATTTCACGACCAATGTCATTGTACACACGTGTCTGCGAAGCAAAGCAAGGGTCTTCATCCTGCACAGTGGGGAACAAAATAAATATATCTTGTGAAGCCAAGCAATCATTTAATGAAATTGGAATAAGCAAGAGATGGTGAGGGGGTTAGGGGGAGCAAGAGAATGAGAAAGAGAAAGCAAGATAGAGTGCACATTGTCACACATTTAAGTGTTCCTCTCCATCAGAGTCACAGAGCTCACCAGCAACTGTTAAGGCTCTTGCACAGGCTAGCTTACCGGGAACTACTCTAACAAGGCAGATAGTGCCAGACAATGAGAAATCCTGTCCTTTTAAGGGCTTTGGGGCACAGAGCCACTGTGAGCACCTAGCCCTAACAGGGATCTGGCACACAGAGTTACTCCCTGACATTCTTAACCACAGCCTACTTGTTCAACACAACTCTTGCCCACCAACAGAGCTTACTCACGTAATTCTTGCCCTAATAGGTCTCTGAAATAGTCATTCACGTGGCTGTAGCCTACCCTAACATTGCACTAGCAAACATGGGTATTTCAGTTAGTCGAGACATGCCCAAACAAGATCTATCACACAAATTCACACATCCAACTGGTACAACCCATCTGGGCTGTAGCACAGTGAACAAATAACTAAGATCCAGCACAAGCAGACATTTGACCCGAGCTTCAGAGAATCACTGGTGAGAGCTCCTGAACGTTAAAAAGGTTCAAGAACAAAGTCACAGAGTCCTTAAAATGGACCGAGTACAGCAGATATGGCAGTGGCCATGAATTCCTACCATTAAGAAATAGGACGTCAGCACTTAGGGTTACTCCTGCAATAAAGGATTTCAAGCACACAGGGCCACCTGCTGAGTGTGTGTCCTCCCAAAGAACCTCATGCACACAGGGTCAGAGCCTAAGCTACTAATTCTTAATAGGGTGAACACATTTAATGTAATTCACTGATTTCCTATGCCCCAACAGGGATGAGAATTTCTGACTGTTAGGGAGGTTTTCCAATAGGATTCTGCGAAGCGCCAAGGAAGACCAAGATGTATTGTTAGGCAGAGTTATTCCTGACTTTGTACACAAAAACAGGAAGGTATTCTAATTCTAAACAGCGAAGTGACCTCCAAAAAGGAACACACCAATCATAGTTTGCATCAAATCATTACAGTTAAGCAATACTTAAGGAAAGTAGAATTGCTAGAACGTTTCTCCCGACGTTGACAAAGCAAAGTGCATTAGTAGCTGCTTGTTATAGAAAAAGGCAGTAGCAAGTTACCAGGTTCACTGGGGAGCTGTAGGGAAGGCATACTCCGGCCTGATGACGAGGGACCGCACCAGAGGGGAGGCAGTTCTAGGTATGACCACAACAGCCTCTTGGATAGACTAACAAATTACTTACCCATGGTAACGTTCTTGCGACTAGATGTTCCTCATCTTAGATTTCTCCAATATCCAGCTTCAGCTGCTTTGGAAATGTTTTTTCGGCAGAGGGCGCTGTGTGTTGATGAAGTCGACTCGATGTCCTGAAGGCCTCAGTCTCAAAGATGAGATCATCAAAGGTATGTATAGCACACGCAGCGACTGTTGGATTCAGTTCTGTTTTTTGGTGTCATTCTAAGTAGAACTACCCGCATTAAAGCGGATTTGACCATACTAGACTCTGAAGGAGCGTAAGCTGCAATAACGGAAATTCTACTGCAGGGTAGGCTTGGAGGGGCGATGAGGAATACGTGGAATGAACATCCAGTCGAAGGAACGTTACCAGGGGTAAGTAACTTGTTATTTGAATGGATTGTGTCCTCCCAGGTATTCCTCATCTTAGATACACTCCCAAAGCAGTGTTTGTTTAGGAGGCAGGAGTAAAAATGTTGTCATAAATGGTTGCCATGAACGGAATGAAGGACTGCCTTCCCAAAGCTTCCATCCTGGCACTGACGCAATTCTTGGTTTAATGCAACTCTCATGGAACTCAAAGCCCAAAAAAATTAATAATTCTACGCCTGGAGAAATAGTCGGGATTGTCTAAGCTTGGATACATACAAAAAAGCAGTCAGAAGTTTGCGCTCCTCATGACTAAAGAGTTGTTTAATGATAGAATCATTAACGCAAGCTCAGATAGTAAGGAGCTGTTAAAAATCTTAAATAAACAAAAACATCCAAAAGACTGACTGCTAAAAAAATGAGGCTTGGTGTTCCAATATTCAGATAGCAATGATGGGTAAACTTGAAAAAATTAAAGAAAGCATTGAGGCCAAAAAACTCACTTTAAATAAAGACCCAGAGCCAGAACTCATCGAGACAACAGCCAATGCTGGTGCACAGCCGACTTTAATTTCTCACCTATCTCTGAACCAAAACTCACTACAGTCATCATGCAGCTCAAAACTACCAGCTGCAAGGGAGATCCCTGCCCCGCCATGATTATCAAGGAGTGTTCTGTGCTCAATCTAGCTCTTACCAAATTCCTCAATACCTAATTTGCTCAAAATTGTGTCCCGTAGGAGCTAAGGAAAGCATGGATTACCCCCCTTAAAAAAAGGCAGACCTCTGCCCCTTGACTCCAACAAACTACAGGCCTATCACTAACACATTGTTTTTTTAAAAATACTAGACACAGTGGCCTACAACCAGATATCACTACACCTCAACAGCTGCACAAATATGAATCAGGATTTAGGCAAAGTCATGGGACCGAGACCGCTCTCCTTGCCTTGAAATCCCAATTGTTGGAATCCATGGATAGCGGCCAGGCCTCCATGCTGATGATTTTGGATCTTTCGGCGGCCTTGGTCCTGGTGGATCACTCCATCTTGACCTCCGGGTTAAAAGGACATTGCCGGATTCTCAAGACCATGCAGAGCAATGGATTACTTCCTTCCTGAGTGGAGGACAAGGTAGGGTTGCTAGCGGAGAGGCATAGGCAAAGCCAGTCTCTGATTTACGGGGTACCCCAGGGAGCCTGCATTTCACCATGCCTTGAACGGACATTTTTATGGTGCCTTTCTTCAATTTATTAGAACACAAGGGCATTCTATTCCCCAATTGTGCGGATGACACAATGTGTCCTCCCTATATCATAGTCACACAGCATTGATGAGATCATCATCAATAAAGCCTACCATACTATCCACACCTCGATGGTACTTAACGGCCTAGCCCTAAACAGCGAGAAAACAGAACTCATGATTGTGGGTACGGACAATAGGCTTGCCAAATTAGGCCTGATGTTCAATAGCTTCAACATCGCAAATAAAGAAAAAAGTAAAAACATTACGCATTTTTCTGGATCGGAATCAAAATGAAAGCTCAGGTGAGCAACCTGATCTCGACATCAACTTACTACATTAAGTTGCCCAGACATCTGCGTCCATATCAGAAAGGAATGCGGGGACCATAGCCAGAGCCATTGTTGGCTCAAAAATCGATTATTGCTGTAGCCTCCTCATTGGCATTCCACAAGCTGAAAACAGCCGTTTACATGTTATTCAGAATGGCGCAGTCAGGGTGGTGAAGGGTCAGAGACGGAAGGACAAGACAGAGCTTGCACTGGCTCCAGTCAAAGTCAGAGTGCACTTCAGAATGCTTCTAATCACACACAAACACACACGTGTCATGGGTCACATGCCAGCCTACCTCGTGGAGGCTATTGTGAAAAAACAGAGCATGAGATCGAGATCCAACAACACTAACCTTCTAAAAACATTACAATGTAAAACAAGTAAAACCCTCAAGGGAGCTTTTAATATAGCAGCCCTGTTAGCCTGGAATGCCCTTCCATCGGACCTTAGGGACATGGAGTCCATTTTATTCTGCTAGTCTTCCTGCCTTACCCTGGCTGCTCTTCCACCCCCCCCCCTTAATATGTTTCTGTCTTGTCATTGATATTGGGACATGTTGGCGCCCTTAAGCCTTCTAGTACCTCGTGCACAGTAGAAATTCACAGTAAAGTAAAAGTGGAATGAAAGCAGTAATGCTTAGTACAAGTGTAAATTGTAGACCATGTGGCTGCCTCACAAATGTTTCTAATAGGACCACCTCTTTGCAAAGCAGAAGTAGCCATGCCCCTAGTGGAATGGGCTCTCAAGCCTTTTGGGCGGATGGGGGGGATCCTTGCCGGCTATACTGTAGCATTCGAAAATAGATCAAATAATCCATCTGGACAAGGTCTGTTTGGTCACAGGCTCTCCCAACCTATGAATAGTTTGTCATCCAGACAAAGTTTTGACAACTTTGAAATGTAGAAACCCAGAGCCCTTTGCGGGTCGAGCGTGTGCAGCCTCTCCTCTTCCTTGCCAGGATGAAGTGGAGGGTAGAAAGTGGGTAACACTATATGATATAGGATATGGCATTTATAGCACGCATGTACACACGTATTTCTAGGCACGACAAGACAAGGACAGGGAAACAAAAGGAAGGACAAAAACAACAATCTTACTAGACCTTGTGTCATTCAGATCGCGCAAGAGCAGGGAAGGGGGGGAAGAAGTGCTGAGGGTAGGGGCAGGATGGAGAAGGGATGCGACAAAGGAGAAAAACAACAATAATGCAGCTAACGGGTGGCAAGTGTGGGTGCTCATAAGTTCAGCCAACGGATGCCAAATAAGTGCAATGCAAGATAGGCGACTGTAGGGTTACAGCTACAGACCACAAGTGCAGGGGAGCCAAGAGGCAGTTCAGGATTGCAGCTGGACAGGTAGGGACCTGGGCCCGAATTCAGAGGGTCAACAGGTGACCAATGCAGGGAACAAGCAGGTGATCAGCAAGGGAGAGGAAGAGAGAAGGCAGCAGCAAAGAGAAAGGTCTTGAGTTGCTTCTGGAACCGGAGATGATTCTTAAGTTTCAGAGAGGCAGGGAGGCTGTTCCAGAGGGAGGCCCCAGCCGAAGAAAGAGATCTGCCCCCAACACTTTGCTTGGAAAGGCAACCGACCCTCAGTAAGTTGGAGGTGGAAGAGCGGAGAGCTCGAGAAGGCAGATATTTAGAAGAGAGTTGGAGGTTGTGTGGTCCCAGGCCCCAGAAAGCCTTGTGAACAATGCAAAGGGTCTTGAACTTGATCATTGCCGCCACTGGGAGGCAGTGAAGGGATTTCAGAGCTGGAGAGATACGATCCCTGGGCTTCAGGCCAAGGACAAGTCTTGCAGTCCTGTTCTGGATGAGTTGTAGAAGACGGAGAGTAGAGGCAGGAAGATTTAGAAAGTGGTGTTGGAGTAGTCCAGCCTAGAGAGAATCAGAGCTCTGGAGACAGTGAGCTTCTGGGGGAAAGTGAGGAAGGGAAGAATGCCTCGGAGGAGGTACAGGTGGTAGTTTGACTTCTTCCAAGACATCTGTGAGGAGGGAAGGAGAGTTTGGGGTCAAAGATGACCCAGAGGTTCTCCACCTCAGAAGTAGGAGAAGGAAGAGGGCCCAGGGTGGGCGGCCAGAGCGGGAGAGGAAAGGAGGGAGCTAGTGTTCCGATGAGAAGGATCTCAGTCTTACTGGTATTAAGGCAGAGATCAGTGGCGGCACACCAGTCCTGAATTGAAGAAAGACAGTCGGGAATGAGAGAAGGAGTAGAGGCGGCTGAGGGGAGCCTGAAGAGCTGAGTGTCATCTGCATAGCACTGCAAGTTAGCAAGAGGGCAGCTATGTGGTGGGCAAAAGGTGCCAGGTATTGGTTGAAAAGCCAGGGAGAGAGATGAGACCCATGGGGAAAGAGAGAGAAAGAGAGAAAGAGAGAGAAAGAGAGAGAAAGAGAGAAAGAGAGAGAAAGAGAGAGAAAGAGAGAGAAAGAGAGAGAAAGAGAGAGAAAGAGAGAGAAAGAGAGAGAAAGAGACACAATAGGACCTGGGAGGGTCGATCAGTGAGAAGAACAAGTTACTCTCTTACCTGGTAACGTTCTTTCGATGGGATGGTCCGACGACGTATTCCATATCTATGACAGTAATCACCACAGCTGTGCTGCTTCGGAAAATCTTTCGGCGTCTGCGTCCTACGTCGATGACGTCCATACGCCGCCCTTGAGGACCTCCTCCGACGACCGACGTCACTGGATGTTATAAGTAGAACGCACGACGCCCGTAGCCTCAGTTGTAGTTTTTCCCCAGAACTTGTGGCACCTGTCTTCTGCCAGTCTGACCACACAAAGCCTTGCGGAAACGTAAGCTGCAATCGCATAAGAAATTCTGTAGCGGGGAAGGCAGGGAGGGAGCGATATGGAATACGACGTCAGACCATCCCATCGAAAGAATGTTACCAGGTAAGAGAATAACTTGTTCTTCGAGGGGATTGGGTCCTCCGACGTATTCCATATCTATGACAGACTCACAAAGCATTTCCAGTGCAAGGAGGTGGGAAAAGAATTTAGAATACAGAAATTTAGAATGCCCAATCAAATTACGGAGTAAAGGACCGCCTTGCCAAAGGCCAGATCCTGCCCCCGGATGGAATCGAGGGAGTAGTGACGTACAAAAGTATGTACCAAAGCCCAGGTGGCTGCATCACAGATGTTACGAATAGGAACACCCCTCTGTAGGGCAGTAGAGGCAGCCATACCCCTGGTAGAATAGACCCGTAAGCCGACCGGTGGGTCCTTACCCGCCAAGCTGTAACACTCAGAGATAACCAAAATAATCCAGCGAGACAAAGTCTGTTTCGTCACAGCTTGTCCCAAACGCTTTCCAGCGTAACCAATGAAGTGTTGATCGTCCACTCTGACCCCGGGACATGCGTGAAATATAAAAGCTTAACGCTCTCCTAGGATCAAGCCTATTGAGCCTCTCCTCTTCCTTACCAGGATGTGGAGGAGGATAAAATGCCGGAACAACCTCCTTCTGGCCTAAATGAAATTCCGACACCACCTTCGGAAGAAAGGAACGACGAACTTTAAGGACAACCCTGTCTTTATGAAACACAGTGAAGGGTGGCTTAACTGAAAGTGCCTGTAACTCACTCTGAGAACGGAAGTGACCGCAACCAAAAATACAGTTTTAAGAGTTAACAGTCTCAAAGGGCATGAATGCAAAGGCTCAAATGGAGCACCCATCAGAAACATTTGAGAACAAGGTTCAAATCCCAACCGGGCACCTGGAAAGGTGACGGAGGGAACACATTAGTGAGCCCTTTCAGAAACTGGGAAATTAAAGGAATCTTAAAATAGGAACATTCTTCAGACGAGCGCTTAAATATGGACAGCGCTGCCAAGTAACCTTTAATGGTACCCACTTGAAGGCCCCTGTGGGCCAAAGAAAGCAAAAAAGACAGAACCATGGGAATGTCACATGCAAAAGGATCCACATTCTTAACCCTGCACCAGTCGCAGAATTTACGCCAACGGTACAGGGACTTACCGGGAGCAACACTTCCATCACGTCTTCAGGGAGGTCCCAATCCTTATACCTCAACCTTTCAGAAGCCAAGCGTGAAGGTTGAGGGACCCGACCTCTGGATGGAGAACCTGACCCCCTCCCGTGAGAGCAGATCGTCTCGGTAGGGAAGACGACATGGAGGGCAGATGGAAAAGTAAAGAAGGTCTGGGTACCACGTCCTCCGGGCCCACGCCGGAGCAATGAGGATCATCCGGGAACCGAACCTCCACAATTCTTGCAGGATGACGGGGACTGGAGGAAACGCGTAAAGCAGTGGGAATGACCACTCCACCACGAACGCATCTCCTAAGGCTCCTTTTGGAGGAAATTCCCGCGAGCAGAACCTCTCGCACTTCCGGTTGACACTGGAGGCGAAGAGATCCACTTGAGGGGTCCCCCAAAGGGCGAAGATCTCCAGGAGACTCTCCTGAGCCAACTCCCACTCGTGAGAGATCGTGCTCTGCCTGCTCAGAGCGTCCGCCGTCTCGTTTTCGTCTCCGGCCAGATGAACTGCCGAGATCGAAACTTCCTGCTGGATCGCCCAGAACCAGAGCTGCATCGCCTCCCTGCACAGAGGAAGTGACCCTGCCCCCCCCCCGCCCTTTTTGTTTAAGTAGTGCATGGCCACCGTGTTGTCCATCAGGATCAGGACATTCTTTCCTCGCACAGTCGGCAGAAAAGCCTTCAGGGCTAGCCTGATGGCCGTCAGCTCCAACAGATTGATATGGAGTCTGGACTCCGACGGAGACCAACGACCGCTGACTCAACTCGTTGGCATGAGCTCCCCATCCCGTGAGGGATGCGTCCGTCACGATCGTCACCTCTGGCCAGGGCAGCCAAAATGTAGCCCCCCTCATCAGATTGCCTTAGTCGGCCCACCACAGAAGGTCCTGGGCGACCGAGGACGGCACCTGAACAGGGTCCGACATCCTGCCAGAGGACTGAGACCACTGGAGCTTGAGTGCCCACTGCAAAGATCTCATCCGCAACCTGGCCTCTGGCACCAGAAGAATGCAGGATGCCATGAGGCTGAGCAGTCTCAAGAACTCGAACGCTGGGAGACTCTGAGCAAGTTGAAACTTGTGCACCATCTGCTGTATGTGATGAGCCCTCACCTGGGGAGGAAAACACTGCCCCAGGGACGTGTCAAGCACTGCTCCGATGTACTGGAGCCTCTGAGTTGGTGTCAAATGGGACTTCAAGTTGAGGGAGAAGCCCAGCTTGTGGAGGGAGTGGCAGGTGACGGACAGATGATCCAGGACTTGCTCGGGAGAGCGCGCCCTGATCAACCAATCGTCCAGGTAGGGGTAGACGTGAATCCCCCCTTTCCTGAGGTGCGCTGCCACCACTACCATGAGCTTGGTGAAAACCCTTGGGGCGGAGGTCAATCCGAATGGTAGGACCCGAAACTGAAAGTGCGAGTCGCCAACCGCGAACCTCAGGTACTTCTTGTGCTTTGGATGTATCGGCACATGAAAATAAGCGTCCTTGAGGTCGAGAGACACCAACCAGTCCTGAGGTTGAAGGGCCTGGAGGACTTGAGAGAGAGAGAGAGAGAGCGTAACCATCTTGAACTTGTCCTTCCGTAGGAGTTTGTTCAAACCGCGCAAGTCCATGATGGGTCTCAATCCCCCGTCTTTCTTGGAAATCAAAAAATAAGGGGAATACCATCCCTTGTTCCTCTCCGCTACAGGCACCAGTTCTATGGCGCCTTTCTCCAGCAGGGATTGAATTTCCTGCGCAAGGAGCGGATCCGGACTCTTCAAAGAGATTCCACAGTGGATTGTCTTGAGGCCTCTGCCGGAAAGGAAGGCAGTAGCCGTGGGTTAGGATCTCCAGAACCCACACATCTGAAGTAATGGCGCGCCACTCTGCAAGATGCTGCGCCAGCCTTCCCCCAACCGGCAAGCCATGGGACATGGCCTCATGACTGAGCTGAAGCGGCTGCTGCGTTGCCTGAGGGCAAAGAGGTAACAGCCCGAGCGGCCTTGGCACCTCGAGTACCTTGTTTTCCACCTCTGGCACTCATACAGTGGCCCCTTTGACTGGCAGCTCCTATCGCTTTACCAAAGGATGAGTAATAACAAAAAGGAACCTCCCCTCCATTGCTGTCCTCTAGGACAAAAAGGCGGAGGTTGTCGAACTGCAGCGCCCAACAACTTTGCAGCCGCTTTTGAGGTCTGCAACCTCTCAAGGCTCTCGTCAGCCTTGCTGCCAAAAAGATGTTCCCCGTCAAAGGACATGTTGAGGAGCCGGGCCTGCACATCAGGAGCAAACCCCGACATCCGCAACCACGCAAACCTGGTATCACGGTGCTCGCCACCTTGGACCGGCTGACACAATCTGCCATGTCCAAACCCGACTGAACTGCCTCACACATGGCATCCTTGCCATCCTGAACCATGGCAAGGAAACCATATCCTTCATCCCCTTCGGGAATATGTTCAGCCGCTAAGGAAACAGCTCCACAGAGTGTGCGTGAAACGCGACAAGGCACAAACAGAGTTGGCCGCCTGAAGCGCCACACCCCCTGAAGAAAACACTTTCTTCGCCCAGCCGTCAAAACGCTTGTCGTCCCCATCAGGAGGGATGGTAGGATACAACGCCTGCTTTGCCGGGGCCATAGCCGCCTGCACCACCAAACTCTCCAGAGTTGAGTGCTTGGACAAGTAGCAGGGGTCGCTACTGGCTCGGCGGTATTTTCGCAGCAAAGACTCGCCCACTGCTGGGAGACTCTCCGGAGCAGTCCAAGGCGCCGCCACCCTCCTCTGTAGAGCCATATGAAACGGCAGTACCGGGTCAGTTGGTGAACCAAGGTCGAGGATATCCGTAAGGTCATCCTGAAGAAATTCCCCTAGGGGAGCAGACCATCCCAAGTACTCGGTGACCCAAGACATAAGGCGCCGGTACGAGGAGTCGGCATGAGTGCCAGGCTCAGGCCTACAAAACTCCACCTCCGGAGAGGTGTCCAGCCCACTAGCATCGTGCAGGGACTGCCTCAGGTCCTCAAATTGGCTATGGCCCTAGAGAATATCGTCAGACTCCGTATTAGGAACCATGCCATCATCAGAGCCTTCATCCACGTCTGAAATAAACTCAAGATGGCGGTAAGAAGGCACAGAATGTGAACCAAAGCCATGCTTGACCTTGGCCAGAGCCTTTCTAGGGAGTTCCACCGAGCCTCGGGGTACCCCCGTCGACACAGCCTCGAAAGGCGTCGAGTGAATCGCAGTTGAAGCCGAGCACGGCGCCGATGGCGTCGACACAGGCCTTGAGGCCGGAGCCCCGAGCGTGTCCTTCGACAGCCTGGGCGCCGATGGCGCAGACGACTTCTTCGGAGGCGGGGCCTCGAAAGAGTGGTGGACAACCTCGGCGCCACCGGCGTCGACGTCTCCCTCGAAGACATTACAGGTTCACACGGTCTCGAGCGCGTCGAGGACCGAGCATGACGAAAACTATTCCCCTTGTCCGAGCGGGACCTCTCCCGTGAATCGTGCCGACCACCCGAGCCCGAAGGCGTGCGAGCGGCGTCTCTTTTCCAATCACGACCGACCCCACTCGGAGGCGCGGACGGACCGGTGCCCTGCGATTCGAGAATCGCTAACATTTTCTTCCTGAAGGAAGCCCATTCCTCTGGCGTCGCCTGCTTGGTAAGGTAAGCAACCCGCCGACGGGCGGAGTCCTCGGAAGAGGACGGGGAAGGCGACCGATGACAGCACTTCCGGGAGTGCCTCGAAGAGGCAGGATCGACTCCGGGACCGAGACCCACTGGACTTCCGACGACGAGGAGTCGCCTCTCGAATCGTCCGTCGAAAGCCCTGCAGAGCTCGACTTCCGTGGCTTAGACACCTTACCTACCGATAACTTCTTCTTGCGCTCCCGCAAGGCTTTAGACGTGAGCGACTGGCAGTCGACAAAGACATCTGTGTCATGGGCCTCCCCGAGGCACCAGAGGCAGGCGTCGTGCGAGTCCGTAACCGACATCTCAGACCCACAGTCCCCGCACTTCTTAAAGCCCGGACCCAGTGTGGAAGACAAGGTAGACATCTTCACGAAGAAAGACTTCACAAAACGAAACAGTTTCCAAGAACCGAGAAAGAACTCCAGACATGCCGAGATCTCCGAAGCGGACACATTAGCGGAAAATACAGAACTGAGGCTACGGGCATCGTGGGTCCTACTTATAACATCCAGTGACGTCGGCCGTCGGAGGAGGTCCTAGAGGGCGGCGCCGAAAGATTTTCCGAAGCAGCAGAGCGATTACTGTCAGATATGGAATACGTCGGAGGACCCAATATCCTCGAAAGCAGGTTATCATGGAGCCGGTTGAGTAGGATGGCATGGTTGACTATCGAAAGCAGAGCAAAGATCGAGGAGGAAGAGAACAGAAGGAAGGTTAGAATCGAGGTTTGAGAGCAGGTCTTCAAGGATGTTCGGGAGAGCTGTTTCCATGCTTCTGGTCACTCTGAAGCCGAACTGATCGTCATGGAGATGACCAACAGATTCAGTGTGAAGGTTAAGCTGGGAGATGGCCAGTCTTTCCAGGATTTTATCCAGGAAAGGAGCAATGGAGATCGAGCGATAGTTGGCCGGGCAGGAGGAATCAGCAGAAGGTTTCTTAAGAAGGGGGTGAACAAGGGAGTGTGGGAGGGGAAGGTTTCAGTGGCGAAAGAGTGATTGCAGAAATCAGCCAAGGCTGGAGCGAGGGTGTCAAGGTAGAGAAAAAAAGAGAAAAAAAGGGAAAAAAGAGAAAAAAGAGAGAAGAGAAAGAAAGAAAAGAGAGAGAAGGGACAGCAGAAGAAAGTAAGTTTATAAAGCGCGGGAAGCGTATATCAAAAAAAGAGGCGGTTGGGAGCCATCAGGGGCGCAGAGATGGTTTAACGCATCTCTGTCGGTCTCCACCACGAGATGGGGCCAACGGGATCTGAGCCCCCTCCCTAACCCCTCCAGGAAAGAGAAACGCCCACCCCCCCCCCCCATGTGCTGCCCCACCGTTTGGTGCCCCAAAGGAGCCAAGTCCGGTATTTCTATGCTGCCGGGGACCGAAGATCCAGCATCGGCATAGAGGGGGCGGAATTCCCTCTTTCGTACACCCGCGTTGAGGCCCGAGGGACGCCTTCCCTGGTGCGGCGGTGTTCTGAAGGGGAGCCCTCCTTCAGCTGACTCTGGTGCGGGATTCTGCTGCCCCCCATGCCAAGGGGTCTGCATGGGGGCTCTACCTGAACAAGGGGTCCGAGTCGCGGCCCCCGGCCTCTGAAGAGCTTTGAACTTCACAGAGGAGAGTCACCTCACCCGGCGGCAGACCCGACCCAGCCTCCCTTTGCATCTACACTGGCGGAGAGAAGAGGAGAGGCACCCCGCCACCTAGCCTGTGGGGAGTGGTGTGTGCACACTGGCGCCGGGAGCAGGAGGAGGGCCGTGCAGGCGCTTGCTGGAGCCCAGAGCCCTCACCCTCCCCGGACCGTGTCGGAGAGCGGCTGGCCCACCACAGAACTCCCCGCATCCGTGGGTGACCCACGCCCCGGAGCAACGTTGTCACTCAGTTAAGTGCCAGCAGCGGGTGCAGGTATGTGAGTGGCACGAAGTGTGAAGAGGATGTCCGCTGGAGGGGTGGGGGGGGGGGGGGGGGGGGGGAGTGTCCCGTTACGAAGCCCTGTGCTAAACAGGTTAGCTCTTGAAGATCGAGTCCCAAAGTGCCTCCAAACTCCACTTAGGAAGTCCCCGAGTGGATGCAACGCGTTACCCAGCAATCCAGTGCGGCCTCCACCTGCAACACTCTTTCTGGATGTGGACCGGATTAACCAACTGCAGCCACGCAGCCTCCCATGACCCCATGACCCCACTCTCGCACCTTCAGCTTGCTTTTAATGACTAGAACCCCACATCTGCCGGGCCCTGCACCCACCCCCCTGTGGTTTCAAGCTGTTTGGCGCCCTAGTTGCCCTAGACAGGATCGCATACTCACATCAGATTGTGGGGGTCTTAGCTCTGTGAATGAACTTGCCGCCCTCCAGCTCCCGAGCAGGAGGCGTTCTCCGGATCTAGTGCTGCGCACCGCCCTAGTCTGTGAGCTCTGCTTTCCCGTGGTCGGATAGGCAACATGAGCGTAGCCCTTGATTCCCCCAAGCAGTCATTCTTTGCCTACCATACCAGGGAATTGGCCATCACACCTGGAGTCAGGTGGGACGACCAAACTACTCGCCCACCCTCCTCCTTGCGGCTGGGAGCGAGGTCCTCCCCGGGATCTCCCCGATTGTGTCCCTATGGGACCTGCAGGAGGGCCGATGCCCAAGTTACTTCCAGATGGACTGGGCCCACTCCCTTCAGAAGTTCCGTCACACCCCGTTGCCAAACACGGAAGTGAATATCATGCCGTCCCCCGCCCAATCTGAAACAATGGATACCCAAGCAGTCAACACGAACAGGAGGGCGCTGCTGGAGGAGATTCGGGGCAGATATCAGCAAGCGATTGGATTCCCTAGATAAAAAAAAAAAAAAAGAGGACTTGGTCGACGACCGGGTCCAAGCCCTAGAGGCCAACCAGTCCTCAGTTAACCTCCTGGAGACTCAACTGGTCATGCGCTTATCAGAACTGGAGAGGCGTGAGGAGCAATGCGCCCTAAACCTAGATGACTTGGAGAATAGGGAGCGGCGCGGCAACCTGAGGTTCTTGGGCGTCCCAGACAGGGAGGGAGAAACGCAAGCGGACATCCTAAGGATCGTCAACAGGGTGGTCAAGAAGCTATTTGACAGATCCAATACCAACGAGCCCACCATAGACAGAGCCCACAGAGCGGGGGCTCCCAACAGAGGTCCCAGATCAATCTTTGTGAGATTCCAATACTAGCACGGAAGAAGGGCCCAATTGACTGGGAAGTTGTGCAAGCCACAATCTATCAGGACTTTTCAGCTCTTACCCTGGCTCGTCATTGACTATGTGGCCCCCCTAACGAAATGGCTCCAGATACAGACGGGGTCACCCTTTTTCGCTCTCCTTCGAGCACAACGGCTACAAATACTCTTTGGTTATGGAAGACGACATCCGAAGGGTGTCCCTGGAACTGCTGGGGGACTCCCCCCTCGAGGGCGGTCGAGATGGAACTGGGGGAGAAACCTCAGAGGCCTGTAAACCCACTGGCTTCTCAGAGAGGCGATGTGTCCGCGGCAACAGAAAATTTATGAGGGTGGCCCCTGCCTCAACCAGACCTTCAGCTGACAGATTCTTTCCTTTCGGCACTTCAAAGCATATCCTGGTGTGGAAGCTCTTGGCCATTGGGTTGTGTCTCACGATTTTGATGTCTGACTCAGGTCTCGGAAGCCGGATTACCCCAGTCTGGGAGGTTGGCTGGCTTACTTGGTGCCGGGTCAGGGGGAGGGAGTGGGGGGCGGGGGGGTTGACCTGAACTGGTATTCAGTGTGTGGGGGTGGGGGGGGTCTCAGAGATGGGGTGTTTATCTTAATCTCTACCCCGGTGGAGGGAGGCACTGGTGGCCTGGTTAGGCGGCATCTTCTATGTTGCAGGCTATCCAGGTGCTCTGGGGGTGGGGTTTGGGGCGGGGGGGTGGTTTTGGGTTTGGTTCAGGTTTTTTTTTTTAAGGGGAGGTGGTTGTTGTTCATTGAGGACACTATCGAGTTGGGACCCTGTCCCTTTGGGGGTTGCTTTCACGGAAAGGGATCTTGCTAGTTGGAATTGCCAGGGGGTTGAGAATAACATGAGCCCCCCTGGAAGGAATGGGAGAATATACCGTCCTCCTGATGGCTGACTCACTTCAAACTCTGACGCTGGGTTCTTTGACTGTCTGGGGTTTGAATTCCCCCCATAAGAGGTCCCTAGTGGTTAAGGAATTCAACCGGTTGAAGTTTCACTTCCTATTCCTCCAAGAAACACATTGGGCAAGGGGTAAGGAAATGGCTCTCAGGTCCAAGGCTATACAGGAGGTGTTCCATGACTCGTGTCAGGTCAAGAAGGGGGTAGCGATGATAGTGTCTCCAAAAGCTCACTTCGTAGCTCGAGCCCACCAGAAGGACCCAGAGGGCCATTTTGTTATGGTCAAGGGGTAGATTAGGGGCTTCAAAATTACATTGTTGACGATCTATGGCCCTAACAAAGCGCAAGACCTATTTTGGGAGGAGACAAAACCAAAAAAAGAAATCATAGCATTCACGGAGGAGGTCCTCCTTGTGGGGTGGGGGGGCTTTAATATGGTTCTCTCTCCCGAGCAAGATAGAAAGTCTGATCGCCCTTACACCGACATGCGAATCCAGAGGAGGATGGCTGCAGCCTTTCGTAGTACAAACGAAGCACTGGGCCTTTCCGACTCCCACTCTACACGGCAGGGACGTAACCCCTAATTCACCTTTTTCTCTAGGCCGCACTCCTCGTTCTCCAGGATTGATTAGGTCTTAGTCGATAGCTCGCTCCATGAGAGAATATCCAGCTTCGGGGTAGAATTGATCCCGTGGTCAGACCACGACCTTGTGAGAGTCCAGATAGGGATACCGCCGGCCTCACCGGGGGGTTCGAGGTGGACATGCAACAACCTCTTACTGCGCAACAAGGAGCTGTCCCAAGACTTGCTTGCAGCCATGCGAGGGTGGGAGAGGGGCATTGCTTCTAGTGGGTTTTTTTTTTTGTACTGTTGCTGTTTTTTTGCAAAATGTTTAATACATTCTAAATGGTTAAAAAAAAAGAAAAGGTTGGCTTGAGGGCATTGGACCAAGACGGTGCCATTTAGGTAAACATTTATGATGGTCTTGGCGGAGTGGAAAGGGGCCCATGAGGGCCTCCCACCGAGTGCCACCATTAATGGGTGAAGAGGAAAAAGGAGAGAGCACAGAAACCATATGGAGGGTCCATAGGCTTGGAGAGGGAAAAACCAAGAGGAGGACGTGAGGAAGCACTGGTGTAGGTATCTGCGATAGGGAGGCCTGGGTTGCAGACCAGAATAACCCTTTTGAACTTCTTCCTCCCAGATTTAGTGAGAAGGACAAGCTAGTCATAGAAAAGCAGTTAGAGAAGATAGGTGAGACAAAGAGCACCATATAGGATGCAAGAGGGAGGGTGGGGGTGGGACACTAGGGTTGGGACACAAGCAGGAGGGAAGCAAGCAGACAAACAATGACAACTCAGAAGAAATAATATTCACATGGGACCTAGATGAAGGAGTGGACACGGCAATCAATTACAAAACCAAATTAACAGAGCAGACAAACAAGGGCACCTAGAAGAAAGAAATGTGCAATATGGATGCATGCAGTACAATGTGAGGAGACTACCAAGAAGTAGAACTTCAAGTTAAAGGGAAAGTGCGGCCAAAAATGTTATTGTCCCGAGCGTTCGGGCATGTGTTTTTCAGCATAGTGTGATCGATCGTAAAAAAACGTTCCTATGCATCTCAACTTAGTTTTCCTAACTTTTACACATGCCAAAACAATGGGTTGGGCGTGGCCATCTTGTGCTAATCTTATCCGTTGCTGCATCGCCCTAAGTTTAAGTGCCCTCGTGCCAGTAAATCCTATCACCCGCCCCTGAAGCTGACATCACTAGACGCTTACGCCCCTTTTCACAACACCAATGCATGTCTCGTGTCAAGGTTCTCTGTGCGCAAGCTATTGACGTGTCTCCATGGAAATGGCTGGATGCCTCTTTCCTCAATAAGTATAAACAGACGCCTTCTCACCAGACAAGAGTTACTTTTTCAATAGTTTCACTGTGATTTTTTTTTTCCTTTGAATCATTTCTGCTCCGTTTAGCTATCTTCGTTGCACGAAGCCCCTGCGAACAGTTACGTACAAGCATTACTATTGATTTCAATCGTTACTTGCGTCTTATTTAAAAATGTGTCGTATAATGACAACAATACAGCCCTACCAGTACGAGCCGGAGTATTCTGAGGAGGAAGTAATTGAAAGAGAAATATGCGGAAACGATGGGGAATCGAACAAGGGAAGATGAATCATGAGCCTGAGCCTAGTCGCATGGAAGCAGTTCCACCTGGTGTACCTGCAATCGTTGCGAGGTCATGACAACTGAGGTCGTGAACTGCTGCTGCAAAGAAAACTCTGGATGCTTGGCCTACATATTAGAAGACGACACCACCGCTATGTGTTACCGAGCTCCATGACTTCAGGGCAGCCTGCCTCACAATGTCTGTGTTGAGGATTATGATGGTGCTTATGCACAAAGTTTGCACAACAGTTTGCCATCGAAATCCAAGTAACGAGTAAGTGTACTCTAGATGTGATGTCATTTTGACCACTGAGACAACTAACATTTCATGTTTGTCTCCTACGTTGTCGTAACTTTGATCGATCACTGACGAATGAATTTAGTCTGCAAAATGAATCCACTAGTAGTAGCAATACTGGGGCTGGACGATATTCTTTCATTGCTACACCAGCAACAACAACAACAACAACAGCAGCAGGCACCACAGAGGAGACGAAGGAGAGTGAGACAGGCCCAGCATGCCCCACCAGTGTAGCCAGTGGTACCACACAGGCAGCCCCCAATCCCTCGCATCAGAGCCAGTCCATTCAACCTAACCCCCGAGCAGATCCACACCCTGTACTGTCTGGACCGGGACACCATCACCACCATCGTGGACATGATACACGGGTCAGCCTCATAGAAATACGCACCGCCATCCCCTCTATACTGAAGGTAGTGTTGGTGCTCCATTTCCTTGCAACAGGCACCTACCAGCACACAGTGGGGAACATGCATGGCATATCAACCTTTATTTTCTCGCATGCTGAACCAAGTGCAGGATGCCCTCCTGAAGCACACAAGTTACTACATATCCCTACCACTGACTCGCCAGGACACATTTGATACAAAAGTTGGCTTCCATGCACTGGCAGGCCTGCCAAATTGTATTGGTGCCCTCGACTGCAACCACGTCGAGTTGGGGGTCCCACATGCCATGGAGGTGACTCAGGGCACTGGGTGTGGGGGGGTGGGGGAGGAGGACATGGACACTGTTAACCAATAAAGCACACATACACAATAACCAATGTCCAGTCATGTGATTTTTCTTGACACAGCGGGTGTATTAAACATGAAGTATATACAAAGTGCTCTAAGCCTCCCCCAGAACTACCCCACACACCCTCTTCCCCTCCCCCAGAACTACCCCACACACCGTCTCCCCCCACCCCCAGAACTACCCAACACACACTCTCCCCCTTCCCCTCCCCCCAGAACTACCCCACACATGGTGTGCATTTCAATGCAGCATGTGTTTGCAACAGTTGTCATTGCCAGGCTGCCCCTACTTTCCATGTCCTCTACCAGCCTCGGGTGGCGCATGTCTAGCCAGCGCAAGGTCCACGCGGACCTGCACAGGGGGCTGGTCTGCGTGGAGCTGGCAGAGGAGCACGTGCTTGCTTGCTCCAGTCCCTGTGCGGGACGCTGGGCCTCCATGGAATCTGCAATGCGGCTGAGGACCTGCCTCACAGCAGTCACCTCATCGCAGACGCGAGTCGTACTCGCCTCTATCGCAACTTTAAGGGCCTCAGTGTGTTGGCGGCACTCCTGCCTTGCCAGGGCGCCTTCGGTCACGTGCTGTCCGACCAGCGCTGTGAGCTCCTCCTGAGCTGTTCTACGAGTGCCATTCTCAGCTCTCCGTCCCCGATACCAGTGGAGGTTGATGCAGCATCCAGCAATGGTCCCACATCATGTGTGCTCTCTGTGGGGCTCAAGTTCCCTGGCCATGACTCCCCTCCAGACTGCTCATGGCTGCTGGCGTTGGGTGTGCTGTGTGGGGTGAGGTGGGGTGGGCGTGACAGCTGCGGCCTGGGTGTGCCATGTGGTCCAGATGTTTGGCTGTGTACATCGTCTGTCAGGGCAGCAGCGGCAGCAGATTCACCAACAGAACTGTTGGCAGCGGACAGTGACCCATCTGCCACTGCCGGTGGTAGCAGCTGGTGTGGGCACTTTTGCAGTGTCAGTGGCCCTTTGCCGTTTGCGCTCCTCATGACTAAAGAGTTGTTTAATGATAGAATCATTAACGCAAGCTCAGATAGTAAGGAGCTGTTAAAAATCTTAAATAAACAAAAACATCCAAAAGACTGACTGCTAAAAAAATGAGGCTTGGTGTTCCAATATTCAGATAGCAATGATGGGTAAACTTGAAAAAATTAAAGAAAGCATTGAGGCCAAAAAACTCACTTTAAATAAAGACCCAGAGCCAGAACTCATCGAGACAACAGCCAATGCTGGTGCACAGCCGACTTTAATTTCTCACCTATCTCTGAACCAAAACTCACTACAGTCATCATGCAGCTCAAAACTACCAGCTGCAAGGGAGATCCCTGCCTCGCCATGATTATCAAAGAGTGTTCTGTGCTCATTCTAGCTCTTACCAAATTCCTCAATACCTAATTTGCTCAAAATTGTGTCCCGTAGGAGCTAAGGAAAGCATGGATTACCCCCCTTAAAAAAAGGCAGACCTCTGCCCCTTGACTCCAACAAACTACAGGCCTATCACTAACACACTGTTTTTTAAAAATACTAGACACAGTGGCCTACAACCAGATATCACTACACCTCAACAGCTGCACAAATATGAATCAGGATTTAGGCAAAGTCATGGGACCGAGACCGCTCTCCTTGCCTTGAAATCCCAATTGTTGGAATCCATGGATAGCGGCCAGGCCTCCATGCTGATGATTTTGGATCTTTCGGCGGCCTTGGTCCTGGTGGATCACTCCATCTTGACCTCTGGGTTAAAAGGACATTGCCGGATTCTCAAGACCATGCAGAGCAATGGATTACTTCCTTCCTGAGTGGAGGACAAGGTAGGGTTGCTAGCGGAGAGGCATAGGCAAAACCAGTCTCTGATTTACGGGGTACCCCAGGGAGCCTGCATTTCACCATGCCTTGAACGGACATTTTTATGGTGCCTTTCTTCAATTTATTAGAACACAAGGGCATTCTATTCCCCAATTGTGCGGATGACACAATGTGTCCTCCCTATATCATAGTCACACAGCATTGATGAGATCATCATCAATAAAGCCTACCATACTATCCACACCTCGATGGTACTTAACGGCCTAGCCCTAAACAGCGAGAAAACAGAACTCATGATTGTGGGTACGGACAATAGGCTTGCCAAATTAGGCCTGATGTTCAATAGCTTCAACATCGCAAATAAAGAAAAAAGTAAAAACATTACGCATTTTTCTGGATCGGAATCAAAATGAAAGCTCAGGTGAGCAACCTGATCTCGACATCAACTTACTACATTAAGTTGCCCAGACATCTGCGTCCATATCAGAAAGGAATGCGGGGACCATAGCCAGAGCCATTGTTGGCTCAAAAATCGATTATTGCTGTAGCCTCCTCATTGGCATTCCACAAGCTGAAAACAGCCGTTTACATGTTATTCAGAATGGCGCAGTCAGGGTGGTGAAGGGTCAGAGACGGAAGGACAAGACAGAGCTTGCACTGGCTCCAGTCAAAGTCAGAGTGCACTTCAGAATGCTTCTAATCACACACAAACACACACGTGTCATGGGTCACATGCCAGCCTACCTCGTGGAGGCTATTGTGAAAAAACAGAGCATGAGATCGAGATCCAACAACACTAACCTTCTAAAAACATTACAATGTAAAACAAGTAAAACCCTCAAGGGAGCTTTTAATATAGCAGCCCTGTTAGCCTGGAATGCCCTTCCATCGGACCTTAGGGACATGGAGTCCATTTTATTCTGCTAGTCTTCCTGCCTTACCCTGGCTGCTCTTCCACCCCCCCCCCTTAATATGTTTCTGCCTTGTCATTGATATTGGGACATGTTGGCGCCCTTAAGCCTTCTAGTACCTCGTGCACAGTAGAAATTCACAGTAAAGTAAAAGTGGAATGAAAGCAGTAATGCTTAGTACAAGTGTAAATTGTAGACCATGTGGCTGCCTCACAAATGTTTCTAATAGGACCACCTCTTTGCAAAGCAGAAGTAGCCATGCCCCTAGTGGAATGGGCTCTCAAGCCTTTTGGGCGGATGGGGGGGATCCTTGCCGGCTATACTGTAGCATTCGAAAATAGATCAAATAATCCATCTGGACAAGGTCTGTTTGGTCACAGGCTCTCCCAACCTATGAATAGTGTGTCATCCAGACAAAGTTTTGACAACTTTGAAATGTAGAAACCCAGAGCCCTTTGCGGGTCGAGCCTGTGCAGCCTCTCCTCTTCCTTGCCAGGATGAAGTGGAGGGTAGAAAGTGGGTAACACTATATGATATAGGATATGGCATTTATAGCACGCATGTACACACGTATTTCTAGGCACGACAAGACAAGGACAGGGAAACAAAAGGAAGGACAAAAACAACAATCTTACTAGACCTTGTGTCATTCAGATCGCGCAAGAGCAGGGAAGGGGGGGAAGAAGTGCTGAGGGTAGGGGCAGGATGGAGAAGGGATGCGACAAAGGAGAAAAACAACAATAATGCAGCTAACGGGTGGCAAGTGTGGGTGCTCATAAGTTCAGCCAACGGATGCCAAATAAGTGCAATGCAAGATAGGCGACTGTAGGGTTACAGCTACAGACCACAAGTGCAGGGGAGCCAAGAGGCAGTTCAGGATTGCAGCTGGACAGGTAGGGACCTGGGCCCGAATTCAGAGGGTCAACAGGTGACCAATGCAGGGAACAAGCAGGTGATCAGCAAGGGAGAGGAAGAGAGAAGGCAGCAGCAAAGAGAAAGGTCTTGAGTTGCTTCTGGAACCGGAGATGATTCTTAAGTTTCAGAGAGGCAGGGAGGCTGTTCCAGAGGGAGGCCCCAGCCGAAGAAAGAGATCTGCCCCCAACACTTTGCTTGGAAAGGCAACCGACCCTCAGTAAGTTGGAGGTGGAAGAGCGGAGAGCTCGAGAAGGCAGATATTTAGAAGAGAGTTGGAGGTTGTGTGGTCCCAGGCCCCAGAAAGCCTTGTGAACAATGCAAAGGGTCTTGAACTTGATCATTGCCGCCACTGGGAGGCAGTGAAGGGATTTCAGAGCTGGAGAGATACGATCCCTGGGCTTCAGGCCAAGGACAAGTCTTGCAGTCCTGTTCTGGATGAGTTGTAGAAGACGGAGAGTAGAGGCAGGAAGATTTAGAAAGTGGTGTTGGAGTAGTCCAGCCTAGAGAGAATCAGAGCTCTGGAGACAGTGAGCTTCTGGGGGAAAGTGAGGAAGGGAAGAATGCCTCGGAGGAGGTACAGGTGGTAGTTTGACTTCTTCCAAGACATCTGTGAGGAGGGAAGGAGAGTTTGGGGTCAAAGATGACCCAGAGGTTCTCCACCTCAGAAGTAGGAGAAGGAAGAGGGCCCAGGGTGGGCGGCCAGAGCGGGAGAGGAAAGGAGGGAGCTAGTGTTCCGATGAGAAGGATCTCAGTCTTACTGGTATTAAGGCAGAGATCAGTGGCGGCACACCAGTCCTGAATTGAAGAAAGACAGTCGGGAATGAGAGAAGGAGTAGAGGCGGCTGAGGGGAGCCTGAAGAGCTGAGTGTCATCTGCATAGCACTGCAAGTTAGCAAGAGGGCAGCTATGTGGTGGGCAAAAGGTGCCAGGTATTGGTTGAAAAGCCAGGGAGAGAGATGAGACCCATGGGGAAAGAGAGAGAAAGAGAGAGAAAGAGAGAGAAAGAGAGAGAAAGAGAGAGAAAGAGAGAGAAAGAGAGAGAAAGAGAGAGAAAGAGAGAGAAAGAAAGAGAAAGAAAGAGAGAGAAAGAGAGAGAAAGAAAGAGAAAGAGACACAATAGGACCTGGGAGGGTCGATCAGTGAGAAGAACAAGTTACTCTCTTACCTGGTAACGTTCTTTCGATGGGATGGTCCGACGACGTATTCCATATCTATGACAGTAATCACCACAGCTGTGCTGCTTCGGAAAATCTTTCGGCGTCTGCGTCCTACGTCGATGACGTCCATACGCCGCCCTTGAGGACCTCCTCCGACGACCGACGTCACTGGATGTTATAAGTAGAACGCACGACGCCCGTAGCCTCAGTTGTAGTTTTTCCCCAGAACTTGTGGCACCTGTCTTCTGCCAGTCTGACCACACAAAGCCTTGCGGAAACGTAAGCTGCAATCGCATAAGAAATTCTGTAGCGGGGAAGGCAGGGAGGGAGCGATATGGAATACGACGTCAGACCATCCCATCGAAAGAATGTTACCAGGTAAGAGAATAACTTGTTCTTCGAGGGGATTGGGTCCTCCGACGTATTCCATATCTATGACAGACTCACAAAGCATTTCCAGTGCAAGGAGGTGGGAAAAGAATTTAGAATACAGAAATTTAGAATGCCCAATCAAATTACGGAGTAAAGGACCGCCTTGCCAAAGGCCAGATCCTGCCCCCGGATGGAATCGAGGGAGTAGTGACGTACAAAAGTATGTACCAAAGCCCAGGTGGCTGCATCACAGATGTTACGAATAGGAACACCCCTCTGTAGGGCAGTAGAGGCAGCCATACCCCTGGTAGAATAGACCCGTAAGCCGACCGGTGGGTCCTTACCCGCCAAGCTGTAACACTCAGAGATAACCAAAATAATCCAGCGAGACAAAGTCTGTTTCGTCACAGCTTGTCCCAAACGCTTTCCAGCGTAACCAATGAAGTGTTGATCGTCCACTCTGACCCCGGGACATGCGTGAAATATAAAAGCTTAACGCTCTCCTAGGATCAAGCCTATTGAGCCTCTCCTCTTCCTTACCAGGATGTGGAGGAGGATAAAATGCCGGAACAACCTCCTTCTGGCCTAAATGAAATTCCGACACCACCTTCGGAAGAAAGGAACGACGAACTTTAAGGACAACCCTGTCTTTATGAAACACAGTGAAGGGTGGCTTAACTGAAAGTGCCTGTAACTCACTCTGAGAACGGAAGTGACCGCAACCAAAAATACAGTTTTAAGAGTTAACAGTCTCAAAGGGCATGAATGCAAAGGCTCAAATGGAGCACCCATCAGAAACATTTGAGAACAAGGTTCAAATCCCAACCGGGCACCTGGAAAGGTGACGGAGGGAACACATTAGTGAGCCCTTTCAGAAACTGGGAAATTAAAGGAATCTTAAAATAGGAACATTCTTCAGACGAGCGCTTAAATATGGACAGCGCTGCCAAGTAACCTTTAATGGTACCCACTTGAAGGCCCCTGTGGGCCAAAGAAAGCAAAAAAGACAGAACCATGGGAATGTCACATGCAAAAGGATCCACATTCTTAACCCTGCACCAGTCGCAGAATTTACGCCAACGGTACAGGGACTTACCGGGAGCAACACTTCCATCACGTCTTCAGGGAGGTCCCAATCCTTATACCTCAACCTTTCAGAAGCCAAGCGTGAAGGTTGAGGGACCCGACCTCTGGATGGAGAACCTGACCCCCTCCCGTGAGAGCAGATCGTCTCGGTAGGGAAGACGACATGGAGGGCAGATGGACAAGTAAAGAAGGTCTGGGTACCACGTCCTCCGGGCCCACGCCGGAGCAATGAGGATCATCCGGGAACCGAACCTCCACAATTCTTGCAGGATGACGGGGACTGGAGGAAACGCGTAAAGCAGTGGGAATGACCACTCCACCACGAACGCATCTCCTAAGGCTCCTTTTGGAGGAAATTCCCGCGAGCAGAACCTCTCGCACTTCCGGTTGACACTGGAGGCGAAGAGATCCACTTGAGGGGTCCCCCAAAGGGCGAAGATCTCCAGGAGACTCTCCTGAGCCAACTCCCACTCGTGAGAGATCGTGCTCTGCCTGCTCAGAGCGTCCGCGTCTCGTTTTCGTCTCCGGCCAGATGAACTGCCGAGATTGAAACTTCCTGCTGGATCGCCCAGAACCAGAGCTGCATCGCCTCCCTGCACAGAGGAAGTGACCCTGCCCCCCCCCCCCGCCCGCCCTTTTTGTTTAAGTAGTGCATGGCCACCGTGTTGTCCATCAGGATCAGGACATTCTTTCCTCGCACAGTCGGCAGAAAAGCCTTCAGGGCTAGCCTGATGGCCGTCAGCTCCAACAGATTGATATGGAGTCTGGACTCCGACGGAGACCAACGACCGCTGACTCAACTCGTTGGCATGAGCTCCCCATCCCGTGAGGGATGCGTCCGTCACGATCGTCACCTCTGGCCAGGGCAGCCAAAATGGAGCCCCCCTCATCAGATTGCCTTAGTCGGCCCACCACAGAAGGTCCTGGGCGACCGAGGACGGCACCTGAACAGGGTCCGACATCCTGCCAGAGGACTGAGACCACTGGAGCTTGAGTGCCCACTGCAAAGATCTCATCCGCAACCTGGCCTCTGGCACCAGAAGAATGCAGGATGCCATGAGGCTGAGCAGTCTCAAGAACTCGAACGCTGGGAGTCTCTGAGCAAGTTGAAACTTGTGCACCATCTGCTGTATGTGATGAGCCCTCACCTGGGGAGGAAAACACTGCCCCAGGGACGTGTCAAGCACTGCTCCGATGTACTGTAGCCTCTGAGTTGGTGTCAAATGGGACTTCAAGTTGAGGGAGAAGCCCAGCTTGTGGAGGGAGTGGCAGGTGACGGACAGATGATCCAGGACTTGCTCGGGAGAGCGCGCCCTGATCAACCAATCGTCCAGGTAGGGGTAGAAGTGAATCCCCCCTTTCCTGAGGTGCGCTGCCACCACTACCATGAGCTTGGTGAAAACCCTTGGGGCGGAGGTCAATCTGAATGGTAGGACCCGAAACTGAAAGTGCGAGTCGCCAACCGCGAACCTCAGGTACTTCTTGTGCTTTGGATGTATCGGCACATGAAAATAAGCGTCCTTGAGGTCGAGAGACACCAACCAGTCCTGAGGTTGAAGGGCCTGGAGGACTTGAGAGAGAGAGAGAGAGGGAGAGAGAGAGAGAGAGAGTGTGTAACCATCTTGAACTTGTCCTTCCGTAGGAGTTTGTTCAAACCGCGCAAGTCCATGATGGGTCTCAATCCCCCGTCTTTCTTGGAAATCAAAAAATAAGGGGAATACCATCCCTTGTTCCTCTCCGCTACAGGCACCAGTTCTATGGCGCCTTTCTCCAGCAGGGATTGAATTTCCTGCGCAAGGAGCGGATCCGGACTCTTCAAAGAGATTCCACAGTGGATTGTCTTGAGGCCTCTGCCAGAAAGGAAGGCAGTAGCCGTGGGTTAGGATCTCCAGAACCCACACATCTGAAGTAATGGCGCGCCACTCTGCAAGATGCTGCGCCAGCCTTCCCCCAACCGGCAAGCCATGGGACATGGCCTCATGACTGAGCTGAAGCGGCTGCTGCGTTGCCGGAGGGCAAAGAGGTAACAGCCCGAGCGGCCTTGGCACCTCGAGTACCTTGTTTTCCACCTCTGGCACTCCTACAGTGGCCCCTTTGACTGGGAGCTCCTATCGCTTTACCAAAGGATGAGTAATAACAAAAAGGAACCTCCCCTCCATTGCTGTCCTCTAGGACAAAAAGGCGGAGGTTGTCGAACTGCAGCGCCCAACAACTTTGCAGCCGCTTTTGAGGTCTGCAACCTCTCAAGGCTCTCGTCAGCCTTGCTGCCAAAAAGATGTTCCCCGTCAAAGGACATGTTGAGGAGCCGGGCCTGCACATCAGGAGCAAACCCCGACATCCGCAACCACGCAAACCTGGTATCACGGTGCTCGCCACCTTGGACCGGCTGACACAATCTGCCATGTCCAAACCCGACTGAACTGCCTCACACATGGCATCCTTGCCATCCTGAACCATGGCAAGGAAACCATATCCTTCATCCCCTTCGGGAATATGTTCAGCCGCTAAGGAAACAGCTCCACAGAGTGTGCGTGAAACGCGACAAGGCACAAACAGAGTTGGCCGCCTGAAGCGCCACACCCCCTGAAGAAAACACTTTCTTCGCCCAGCCGTCAAAACGCTTGTCGTCCCCATCAGGAGGGATGGTAGGATACAACGCCTGCTTTGCCGGGGCCATAGCCGCCTGCACCACCAAACTCTCCAGAGTTGAGTGCTTGGACAAGTAGCAGGGGTCGCTACTGGCTCGGCGGTATTTTCGCAGCAAAGACTCGCCCACTGCTGGGAGACTCTCCGGAGCAGTCCAAGGCGCCGCCACCCTCCTCTGTAGAGCCATATGAAACGGCAGTACCGGGTCAGTTGGTGAACCAAGGTCGAGGATATCCGTAAGGTCATCCTGAAGAAATTCCCCTAGGGGAGCAGACCATCCCAAGTACTCGGTGACCCAAGACATAAGGCGCCGGTACGAGGAGTCGGCATGAGTGCCAGGCTCAGGCCTACAAAACTCCACCTCCGGAGAGGTGTCCAGCCCACTAGCATCGTGCAGGGACTGCCTCAGGTCCTCAAATTGGCTATGGCCCTAGAGAATATCGTCAGGCTCCGTATTAGGAACCATGCCATCATCAGAGCCTTCATCCACGTCTGAAATAAACTCAAGATGGCGATAAGAAGGCACAGAATGTGAACCAAAGCCATGCTTGACCTTGGCCAGAGCCTTTCTAGGGAGTTCCACCGAGCCTCGGGGTACCCCCGTCGACACAGCCTCGAAAGGCGTCGAGTGAATCGCAGTTGAAGCCGAGCACGGCGCCGACAGCATCGATGGCGTCGACACAGGCCTTGAGGCCGGAGCCCCGAGCGTGTCCTTCGACAGCCTGGGCGCCGATGGCGCAGACGACTTCTTCGGAGGCGGGGCCTCGAAAGAGTGGTGGACAACCTCGGCGCCACCGGCGTCGACGTCTCCCTCGAAGACATTACAGGTTCACACGGTCTCGAGCGCGTCGAGGACCGAGCATGACGAAAACTATTCCCCTTGTCCGAGCGGGACCTCTCCCGTGAATCGTGCCGACCACCCGAGCCCGAAGGCGTGCGAGCGGCGTCTCTTTTCCAATCACGACCGACCCCACTCGGAGGCGCGGACGGACCGGTGCCCTGCGATTCGAGAATCGCTAACATTTTCTTCCTGAAGGAAGCCCATTCCTCTGGCGTCGCCTGCTTGGTAAGGTAAGCAACCCGCCGACGGGCGGAGTCCTCGGAAGAGGACGGGGAAGGCGACCGATGACAGCACTTCCGGGAGTGCCTCGAAGAGGCAGGATCGACTCCGGGACCGAGACCCACTGGACTTCCGACGACGAGGAGTCGCCTCTCGAATCGTCCGTCGAAAGCCCTGCAGAGCTCGACTTCCGTGGCTTAGACACCTTACCTACCGATAACTTCTTCTTGCGCTCCCGCAAGGCTTTAGACGTGAGCGACTGGCAGTCGACAAAGACATCTGTGTCATGGGCCTCCCCGAGGCACCAGAGGCAGGCGTCGTGCGAGTCCGTAACCGACATCTCAGACCCACAGTCCCCGCACTTCTTAAAGCCCGGACCCAGTGTGGAAGACAAGGTAGACATCTTCACGAAGAAAGACTTCACAAAACGAAACAGTTTCCAAGAACCGAGAAAGAACTCCAGACATGCCGAGATCTCCGAAGCGAACACATTAGGGGAAAATACAGAACTGAGGCTACGGGCATCGTGGGTCCTACTTATAACATCCAGTGATGTCGGCCGTCGGAGGAGGTCCTAGAGGGCGGCGCCGAAAGATTTTCCGAAGCAGCAGAGCGATTACTGTCAGATATGGAATACGTCGGAGGACCCAATACCCTCGAAAGCAGGTTATCATGGAGCCGGTTGAGTAGGATGGCATGGTTGACTATCGAAAGCAGAGCAAAGATCGAGGAGGAAGAGAACAGAAGGAAGGTTAGAATCGAGGTTTGAGAGCAGGTCTTCAAGGATGTTCGGGAGAGCTGTTTCCATGCTTCTGGTCACTCTGAAGCCGGACTGATCGTCATGGAGATGACCAACAGATTCAGTGTGAAGGTTAAGCTGGGAGATGGCCAGTCTTTCCAGGATTTTATCCAGGAAAGGAGCAATGGAGATCGAGCGATAGTTGGCCGGGCAGGAGGAATCAGCAGAAGGTTTCTTAAGAAGGGGGTGAACAAGGGAGTGTTTGAGGGGAGGGGAAGGTTTCAGTGGCGAAAGAGTGATTGCAGAAATCAGCCAAGGCTGGAGCGAGGGTGTCAAGGTAGAGAAAAAAAGAGAAAAAAAGGGAAAAAAGAGAAAAAAGAGAGAAGAGAAAGAAAGAGAAAAGAGAGAGAGAGAGAAGGGACAGCAGAAGAAAGTAAGTTTATAAAGCGCGGGAAGCGTATATCAAAAAAAGAGGCGGTTGGGAGCCATCAGGGGCGCAGAGATGGTTTAACGTATCTCTGTCGGTCTCCACCACGAGATGGGGCCAACGGGATCTGAGCCCCGTCCCTAACCCCTCCAGGAAAGAGAAACGCCCACCCCCCCCCCCCCCATGTGCTGCCCCACCGTTTGGTGCCCCAAAGGAGCCAAGTCCGGTATTTCTATGCTGCCGGGGACCGAAGATCCAGCATCGGCATAGAGGGGGCGGAATTCCCTCTTTCGTACACCCGCGTTGAGGCCCGAGGGACGCCTTCCCTGGTGCGGCAGTGTTCTGAAGGGGAGCCCTCCTTCAGCTGACTCTGCTGCGGGATTCTGCTGCCCCCCCATGCCAAGGGGTCTGCATGGGGGCTCTACCTGAACAAGGGGTCCGAGTCGCGGCCCCCGGACTCTGAAGAGCTTTGAACTTCACAGAGGAGAGTCACCTCACCCGGCGGCAGACCCGACCCAGCCTCCCTTTGCATCTACACTGGCGGAGAGAAGAGGAGAGGCACCCCGCCACCTAGCCTGTGGGGAGTGGTGTGTGCACACTGGCGCCGGGAGCAGGAGGAGGGCCGTGCAGGCGCTTGCTGGAGCCCAGAGCCCTCACCCTCCCCGGACCGTGTCGGAGAGCGGCTGGCCCACCACAGAACTCCCCGCATCCGTGGGTGACCCACGCCCCGGAGCAACGTTGTCACTCAGTTAAGTGCCAGCAGCGGGTGCAGGTATGTGAGTGGCACGAAGTGTGAAGAGGATGTCCGCTGGAGGGGTGGGGGGGGGGGGGGGGAGGAGGAGGAGTGTCCCGTTACGAAGCCCTGTGCTAAACAGGTTAGCTCTTGAAGATCGAGTCCCAAAGTGCCTCCAAACTCCACTTAGGAAGTCCCCGAGTGGATGCAACGCGTTACCCAGCAATCCAGTGCGGCCTCCACCTGCAACACTCTTTCTGGATGTGGACCGGATTAACCAACTGCAGCCACGCAGCCTCCCATGACCCCATGACCCCACTCTCGCACCTTCAGCTTGCTTTTAATGACTAGAACCCCACATCTGCCGGGCCCTGCACCCACCCCCCTGTGGTTTCAAGCTGTTTGGCGCCCTAGTTGCCCTAGACAGGATCGCATACTCACATCAGATTGTGGGGGTCTTAGCTCTGTGAATGAACTTGCCGCCCTCCAGCTCCCGAGCAGGAGGCGTTCTCCGGATCTAGTGCTGCGCACCGCCCTAGTCTGTGAGCTCTGCTTTCCCGTGGTCGGATAGGCAACATGAGCGTAGCCCTTGATTCCCCCAAGCAGTCATTCTTTGCCTACCATACCAGGGAATTGGCCATCACACCTGGAGTCAGGGGGGACGACCAAACTACTCGCCCACCCTCCTCCTTGCGGCTGGGAGCGAGGTCCTCCCCGGGATCTCCCCGATTGTGTCCCTATGGGACCTGCAGGAGGGCCGATGCCCAAGTTACTTCCAGATGGACTGGGCCCACTCCCTTCAGAAGTTCCGTCACACCCCGTTGCCAAACACGGAAGTGAATATCATGCCGTCCCCCGCCCAATCTGAAACAATGGATACCCAAGCAGTCAACACGAACAGGAGGGCGCTGCTGGAGGAGATTCGGGGCAGATATCAGCAAGCGATTGGATTCCCTAGATAAAAAAAAAAAAAAAGAGGACTTGGTCGACGACCGGGTCCAAGCCCTAGAGGCCAACCAGTCCTCAGTTAACCTCCTGGAGACTCAACTGGTCATGCGCTTATCAGAACTGGAGAGGCGTGAGGAGCAATGCGCCCTAAACCTAGATGACTTGGAGAATAGGGAGCGGCGCGGCAACCTGAGGTTCTTGGGCGTCCCAGACAGGGAGGGAGAAACGCAAGCGGACATCCTAAGGATCGTCAACAGGGTGGTCAAGAAGCTATTTGACAGATCCAATACCAACGAGCCCACCATAGACAGAGCCCACAGAGCGGGGGCTCCCAACAGAGGTCCCAGATCAATCTTTGTGAGATTCCAATACTAGCACGGAAGAAGGGCCCAATTGACTGGGAAGTTGTGCAAGCCACAATCTATCAGGACTTTTCAGCTCTTACCCTGGCTCGTCATTGACTATGTGGCCCCCCTAACGAAATGGCTCCAGATACAGACGGGGTCACCCTTTTTCGCTCTCCTTCGAGCACAACGGCTACAAATACTCTTTGGTTATGGAAGACGACATCCGAAGGGTGTCCCTGGAACTGCTGGGGGACTCCCCCCTCGAGGGCGGTCGAGATGGAACTGGGGGAGAAACCTCAGAGGCCTGTAAACCCACTGGCTTCTCAGAGAGGCGATGTGTCCGCGGCAACAGAAAATTTATGAGGGTGGCCCCTGCCTCAACCAGACCTTCAGCTGACAGATTCTTTCCTTTCGGCACTTCAAAGCATATCCTGGTGTGGAAGCTCTTGGCCATTGGGTTGTGTCTCACGATTTTGATGTCTGACTCAGGTCTCGGAAGCCGGATTACCCCAGTCTGGGAGGTTGGCTGGCTTACTTGGTGCCGGGTCAGGGGGAGGGAGTGGGGGGCGGGGGGGTTGACCTGAACTGGTATTCAGTGTGTGGGGGTGGGGGGGGGTCTCAGAGATGGGGTGTTTATCTTAATCTCTACCCCGGTGGAGGGAGGCACTGGTGGCCTGGTTAGGCGGCATCTTCTATGTTGCAGGCTATCCAGGTGCTCTGGGGGTGGGGCTTGGGGCGGGGGGGTGGTTTTGGGTTTGGTTCAGGTTTTTTTTTTTTAAGGGGAGGTGGTTGTTGTTCATTGAGGACACTATCGAGTTGGGACCCTGTCCCTTTGGGGGTTGCTTTCACGGAAAGGGATCTTGCTAGTTGGAATTGCCAGGGGGTTGAGAATAACATGAGCCCCCCTGGAAGGAATGGGAGAATATACCGTCCTCCTGATGGCTGACTCACTTCAAACTCTGACGCTGGGTTCTTTGACTGTCTGGGGTTTGAATTCCCCCCATAAGAGGTCCCTAGTGGTTAAGGAATTCAACCGGTTGAAGTTTCACTTCCTATTCCTCCAAGAAACACATTGGGCAAGGGGTAAGGAAATGGCTCTCAGGTCCAAGGCTATACAGGAGGTGTTCCATGACTCGTGTCAGGTCAAGAAGGGGGTAGCGATGATAGTGTCTCCAAAAGCTCACTTCGTAGCTCGAGCCCACCAGAAGGACCCAGAGGGCCATTTTGTTATGGTCAAGGGGTAGATTAGGGGCTTCAAAATTACATTGTTGACGATCTATGGCCCTAACAAAGCGCAAGACCTATTTTGGGAGGAGACAAAACCAAAAAAAGAAATCATAGCATTCACGGAGGAGGTCCTCCTTGTGGGGTGGGGGGGCTTTAATATGGTTCTCTCTCCCGAGCAAGATAGAAAGTCTGATCGCCCTTACACCGACATGCGAATCCAGAGGAGGATGGCTGCAGCCTTTCGTAGTACAAACGAAGCACTGGGCCTTTCCGACTCCCACTCTACACGGCAGGGACGTAACCCCTTATTCACCTTTTTCTCTAGGCCGCACTCCTCGTTCTCCAGGATTGATTAGGTCTTAGTCGATAGCTCGCTCCATGAGAGAATATCCAGCTTCGGGGTAGAATTGATCCCGTGGTCAGACCACGACCTTGTGAGAGTCCAGATAGGGATACCGCCGGCCTCACCGGGGGGTTCGAGGTGGACATGCAACAACCTCTTACTGCGCAACAAGGAGCTGTCCCAAGACTTGCTTGCAGCCATGCGAGGGTGGGAGAGGGGCATTGCTTCTAGTGGGTTTTTTTTTTTGTACTGTTGCTGTTTTTTTGCAAAATGTTTAATACATTCTAAATGGTTAAAAAAAAAGAAAAGGTTGGCTTGAGGGCATTGGACCAAGACGGTGCCATTTAGGTAAACATTTATGATGGTCTTGGCGGAGTGGAAAGGGGCCCATGAGGGCCTCCCACCGAGTGCCACCATTAATGGGTGAAGAGGAAAAAGGAGAGAGCACAGAAACCATATGGAGGGTCCATAGGCTTGGAGAGGGAAAAACCAAGAGGAGGACGTGAGGAAGCACTGGTGTAGGTATCTGCGATAGGGAGGCCTGGGTTGCAGACCAGAATAACCCTTTTGAACTTCTTCCTCCCAGATTTAGTGAGAAGGACAAGCTAGTCATAGAAAAGCAGTTAGAGAAGATAGGTGAGACAAAGAGCACCATATAGGATGCAAGAGGGAGGGTGGGGGTGGGACACTAGGGTTGGGACACAAGCAGGAGGGAAGCAAGCAGACAAACAATGACAACTCAGAAGAAATAATATTCACATGGGACCTAGATGAAGGAGTGGACACGGCAATCAATTACAAAACCAAATTAACAGAGCAGACAAACAAGGGCACCTAGAAGAAAGAAATGTGCAATATGGATGCATGCAGTACAATGTGAGGAGACTACCAAGAAGTAGAACTTCAAGTTAAAGGGAAAGTGCGGCCAAAAATGTTATTGTCCCGAGCGTTCGGGCATGTGTTTTTCAGCATAGTGTGATCGATCGTAAAAAAACGTTCCTATGCATCTCAACTTAGTTTTCCTAACTTTTACACATGCCAAAACAATGGGTTGGGCGTGGCCATCTTGTGCTAATCTTATCCGTTGCTGCATCGCCCTAAGTTTAAGTGCCCTCGTGCCAGTAAATCCTATCACCCGCCCCGCTGAAGCTGACATCACTAGACGCTTACGCCCCTTTTCACAACACCAATGCATGTCTCGTGTCAAGGTTCTCTGTGCGCAAGCTATTGACGTGTCTCCATGGAAATGGCTGGATGCCTCTTTCCTCAATAAGTATAAACAGACGCCTTCTCACCAGACAAGAGTTACTTTTTCAATAGTTTCACTGTGATTTTTTTTTTCCTTTGAATCATTTCTGCTCCGTTTAGCTATCTTCGTTGCACGAAGCCCCTGCGAACAGTTACGTACAAGCATTACTATTGATTTCAATCGTTACTTGCGTCTTATTTAAAAATGTGTCGTATAATGACAACAATACAGCCCTACCAGTACGAGCCGGAGTATTCTGAGGAGGAAGTAATTGAAAGAGAAATATGCGGAAACGATGGGGAATCGAACAAGGGAAGATGAATCATGAGCCTGAGCCTAGTCGCATGGAAGCAGTTCCACCTGGTGTACCTGCAATCGTTGCGAGGTCATGACAACTGAGGTCGTGAACTGCTGCTGCAAAGAAAACTCTGGATGCTTGGCCTACATATTAGAAGACGACACCACCGCTATGTGTTACCGAGCTCCATGACTTCAGGGCAGCCTGCCTCACAATGTCTGTGTTGAGGATTATGATGGTGCTTATGCACAAAGTTTGCACAACAGTTTGCCATCGAAATCCAAGTAACGAGTAAGTGTACTCTAGATGTGATGTCATTTTGACCACTGAGACAACTAACATTTCATGTTTGTCTCCTACGTTGTCGTAACTTTGATCGATCACTGACGAATGAATTTAGTCTGCAAAATGAATCCACTAGTAGTAGCAATACTGGGGCTGGACGATATTCTTTCATTGCTACACCAGCAACAACAACAACAACAACAGCAGCAGGCACCACAGAGGAGACGAAGGAGAGTGAGACAGGCCCAGCATGCCCCACCAGTGTAGCCAGTGGTACCACACAGGCAGCCCCCAATCCCTCGCATCAGAGCCAGTCCATTCAACCTAACCCCCGAGCAGATCCACACCCTGTACTGTCTGGACCGGGACACCATCACTACCATCGTGGACATGATACACGGGTCAGCCTCATAGAAATACGCACCGCCATCCCCTCTATACTGAAGGTAGTGTTGGTGCTCCATTTCCTTGCAACAGGCACCTACCAGCACACAGTGGGGAACATGCATGGCATATCAACCTTTATTTTCTCGCATGCTGAACCAAGTGCAGGATGCCCTCCTGAAGCACACAAGTTACTACATATCCCTACCACTGACTCGCCAGGACACATTTGATACAAAAGTTGGCTTCCATGCACTGGCAGGCCTGCCAAATTGTATTGGTGCCCTCGATTGCAACCACGTCGAGTTGGGGGTCCCACATGCCATGGAGGTGAGACTCAGGGCACTGGGTGTGGGGGGGGTGGGGGAGGAGGACATGGACACTGTTAACCAATAAAGCACACATACACAATAACCAATGTCCAGTCATGTGATTTTTCTTGACACAGCGGGTGTATTAAACATGAAGTATATACAAAGTGCTCTAACCCTCCCTCCCCTCCCCCAGAACTACCCCACACACCCTCTTCCCCTCCCCCAGAACTACCCCACACACCGTCTCCCCCCACCCCCAGAACTACCCAACACATACTCTCCCCCTTCCCCTCCCCCCAGAACTACCCCACACATGGTGTGCATTTCAATGCAGCATGTGTTTGCAACAGTTGTCATTGCCAGGCTGCCCCTACTTTCCATGTCCTCTACCAGCCTCGGGTGGCGCATGTCTAGCCAGCGCAAGGTCCACGCGGACCTGCACAGGGGGCTGGTCTGCGTGGAGCTGGCAGAGGAGCACGTGCTTGCTTGCTCCAGTCCCTGTGCGGGAGGCTGGGCCTCCATGGCATCTGCAATGCGGCTGAGGACCTGCCTCACAGCAGTCACCTCATCGCAGACGCGAGTCGTACTCGCCTCTATCGCAACTTTAAGGGCCACAGTGTGTTGGCGGCACTCCTGCCTTGCCAGGGCGCCTTCGGTCACGTGCTGTCCGACCAGCGCTGTGAGCTCCTCCTGAGCTGTTCTACGAGTGCCATTCTCAGCTCTCCGTCCCCGATACCAGTGGAGGTTGATGCAGCATCCAGCAAGGGTCCCACATCATGTGTGCTCTCTGTGGGGCTCAAGTTCCCTGGCCATGACTCCCCTCCAGACTGCTCATGGCTGCTGGCGTTGGGTGTGCTGTGTGGGGTGAGGTGGGGTGGGGTGGGCGTGACAGCTGCGGCCTGGGTGTGCCATGTGGTCCAGATGTTTGGCTGTGTACATCGTCTGTCAGGGCAGCAGCGGCAGCAGATTCACCAACAGAACTGTTGGCAGCGGACAGTGACCCATCTGCCACTGCCGGTGGTAGCAGCTGGTGTGGGCACTTTTGCAGTGTCAGTGGCCCTTTGCCGCCCCGATGCTGGTGCATCCTGTGATGCTTTGGCCTTATGTGGCAATCCAGGTTTGGCTGTGCCTCTTGATGTAGAAGGCCTGTTGCTCCTACCGTGCCCCTGGCCTTCTTACTGGGTGTCGTGGCCTGCGCCGCAGAGTCCTGGCCCTCACTGTCAGATTGTGAGCCTGTGGGGGACAGGGAGAGGGACAGCATCAGTGATGGTTCTACATGCATCATGCATATATTGGTATTGATGCAGTTCTACACATTTGAGGGGATTTGGCTTTGGAGTTGTGACATACAGGTTGCTTGCCATATGGGTAGGTCATGCAGGCATACGTCTGGGTCACACATGTATGAGGTGGTGTATGCTGTGTGATGTGCCTTCCAGTTGTGCAATGCATGCAGTGTGACACATGAGTTTACATGGTTGTGGGGTGTGTGTCAGGTATGGCTTTGAGGTGCTGGATGCATGTGGATGTGATGGTGCTGGGGACAGCCTATAGACAGGGTTGTGTGCATGTGTGTGTGATGGCCATGCATTGGCTCTTTTCACTGTCACATTTGTGGGACATCATCATGCTTTGCATTACAGTGTTTTGTGCGGACACTCACCTACATCTGCCGATGAAGGCACTCCCCGCTACTTTTCTCCCACTCCCTCAATGGACTCCATCCCAATTGTCCTGGCACATGTTTCCTCCCAGCAAGTCGTCTTGATTGGTGAGCTTGATCTGCCACCTGTTTCCATGACCTGGATCCTGTTAGCTGCCAGAATGTTTGACGCATAGGCACAGGTCGTCCCAGCGCTTACGCACATCTTTCACGGTGCGGGGGGTGGTACCGACCGCACTGACTTTAGGTGCCACCTACTCCCAGATCTCCTTCTTCCTCATAATGGCAGGTCGACTCATATCTGCCGCAAACACGACATCCCCATTTTCTGCAAGGGTGTCTGCGAGCATGTTTAGCTCATCCTCCGAAAAACGCATCTTGCGCAGGCATGCAGCACCTTTCTTCAGGGCCTTGCCCATGATGTGATGGTATGTGAAGTTGGGGCTGCTATGGTGATGATGCAGGTTCTGTGTATGGAGGATTGCAATGGATTGTGTTTTTCAAGATGGCCGCCGTGTTCTTTCGATTCCTGTGTGATGACGCTACTTTCGGTTCCACTTATTTACGGGCACCGCTAATAGCGGTGCCCGCTAATGCCGTATCCATTGATGCCGGTAGTGCTGCCAGCGCTTTCCATGATGCCGCCAAGGTCCATTTTTTGGACTTCAGCGGCATGCCGGCAATGTCATTACTGGCATGGCGCAAAGCTTGTGCCCGCGAATTCGGAATAGCCCTCCATTAGCGTGCTCTTTACTACACGGACACGGTATTTACTCCATGCCGGTAAGGACAGTTACTTACCTCCAAACTCGTAATGAGGCCCCTTGTCTCCAGGCTCCCCTCTTCAAGACCCAGCAACAAACACATCACACATTCACATACACACCCACATTTCTAATCCTTTATAAACAGCTTGACATTTTGCAGGAGAACATCTCTGAGCTCTGCAAGGTATCCGTTTATCGTGCAACTTGTTCCCCTGCTTGCAGAATCGGCTTGTTTGTTCGTGCAGATAAGGGTATCGATTTCTGATCTCAATTTTTTTTCTATTTCCACATTATTTACCCAGTATTGTAATGTTCACTTAGCTCAATGACTTCACCGTTGTCTAATGTTTCAAGTATTTTGATCTAAAAAAATAGAACATTGCATCAATGTCCGTTGTAATAGAATGCAATCTTTTGTGGTCCACGTTTGTAAACATGTTGCCTTTTGATGCATGAAAGTACATTCAACCGATGAGTAACAAGTCACGATTTGTGGTAGAACAATCATTTCTGTAAGACAGTTATCGCTGTGTTCATTTGAAAAGATTATACAGGTTTACCTTCTTTGATTTAAATATTGCATAGAAAGCAGTGCTATAATTCCATCAATCACATGCATACAGTATTCTTTTTTTAAATTATTTTTTTTTATACAGATCTCACAGACTTTTAAAGAATGCCTGCTTGTATGGTTTTCGGTTGCCCTTCTATGTGCCATGCATAAGGTCCGGGCATAGTCCTGCATAGATTCCCGAAGGATATTGATTTAATAAGAAGATGGGTTAAATATTGTGGTTTTCCGGCGGACGAGATTAAAAGTAGAGCCCAGGCTGTCTTGAAAGACGTGAGGGCCAAATCGATTCCGCATCTGCAGCCGGCACCTAACCGGCGACATGTACGAACAATCGAAGTACACAAAAATGAAAGACTCAGAATTCTTCGTAAAGTGCTTCCAAATGCATTTCCAACCAAATTTATGCACATGCTGCCTCAAGTGAGTCCTGCATGATGAATTAGCTGTGTTTGTTGTTATGTAGGACGATGGTCTGCATAAATAAGTATCATCTAATTCGGGTTGGGTACTGAAAGGGTAACTTCATGAACGGACTGGAGCTTTTGTGTATATTTACTTAAATGTCTTACTAAAGTTTCCATAGTTACCAGATTGTATTGAATATTTACTATACTAGATTTCACTATACTACATCACCCCCGCTTTGAGCCTCTAATAAATCAAGCCATCATGATCATTAGAAAACAATGCCATAGTAATCGGTTGCTTGAAATGTCCCTTTTTTGCGTAGAGCACACTGATCGAAGCACAGACCCTCACAAGTGATGAAACCACTGACACGTCCAGTATCCCCATGGTGAGCTCTACCAACATGCACAAAGGGATATTCGAGCGTTGGATCTGCCTACATATCTAATACAGCTTTAATTTTCCCTTGTACGACTTTATGACAATGCACTGAAAATGAATGTGCAAGATTCTCCATCAATTTCTTTTCCGGAGTCAATATATAGTTCACTCGCCTATTGTTTATTTTGCTTGTCCTTTACAAGAATGTGTTCCACTTGGAATTTCAAATAAAATGAAAAATGTTATGTGTGCTATCAGTTATTTACTCTAAGTGGCATGCATCAGTGTCTCTCCATATGTACCAGGGTCTGCATCTGATTGACAAGTACTGTGTTACAGGGGGATGCTGTAACTTCGACTACAAACACTTCCTCCATTGCAATCGGTCCAGAGTATGAGGTATGCATACTTTCAGTTCCCTTGCAAGAATGAAGGTCAATCCGACATTATTAGAGAGTGAAATGCATGTAACTGTGCAGTTTCAAACTTTTATGATTTTGGTTTTAACGTTACACTTCCTCCCTAATGCAGAATACATTATAAAAAGTTTGAGGGCAACATTAGTCAGTATGTTTTCCACAGTTTTCTTTGACCAAGTACATGTGTCATCTCGCAAGCTTATCAGGTGAAATCTGAAATGTATATTATAACTAAATAACATACACTGTTTACGATGGTATGTGTGTAAGTGCTATGTACAAAGAAGGATGAATTTCCAGTATGATAGACTATTTTCATGAATATTCTATTCAAGGAACGTGTGGAATTAGAATTAGAAGAGGAGGCACATGGGCCAGAAGAGAATCCCACGGTCTCAAAGAAAAAGGGTAACGAACAAACAAGTTTGTTTTGTAGACGTTTGAAGGCTGGTGTTTTATTCATATAATATTTTTGTTTTTAAAGTGGTATCTGCTGTTTGTGTGCTATACATGGAGCATGTTTCTCAACACATCTCTTAGAGGCCCAGAAGGAAGAGAAGTATATAGACACAGACAACACATGAAACCAAAGATGTCACTTGCCAAACAGATTTCACAATGGAGCAACTACTATTGAGGCACGGCGTGGTCCAGTCAATAAGCAGACTAGTGATGCTTATGCCCAATGGCTGGAAACTGAACGGAATGTGACCGACGAACCCTGCAAAGTGTCCATGGACCATTGCTACCATGTGACAACTCGACCAGATGAAACTGAATACAATGAAGATGCATTGCAATTCCTTGCAGAGCCCTTGACACAATCTACACCTGCTAAAAATGTTCCACCCAATGCAACGCTTACCTGGACTCCTCAGGAGCGTAATGCCTTCTCAGCCTGTGAACCTGTTAATTGGGCACTTTTTTGATTCCTTTTCTGCGTAAACAACAACAACAACAATAATAGAACTGCTATAACATCTATTTTCTGAAAAGTTACTGTCTGTGTACTTTGGTAATCCCTCCCTTCTCACCTGTGTTTATTTTTTGTGGAGCTCTCCATTCTGCTATTCTACAGAGGTGCGTTGCAATGAAGAAATTATTAACTTTGGAAGGCTGATGTCTTCTACGGATTCTTGCCTTAACAATGTCTTGCCTTCCCAGAATTTGTCTTTGGATAAGTATCTGGAGAATATACTAGTCTTTTAGATCTTGAAAAGTTCCTACGTTGGAGGGATCTCTAATATTTTCCTTTTTACTGGCAGGTTCTCGGAATTCAGAAAGATTAATGGCTGTGGAATGACTGCGACCTTACTCAGAATGAAGAAACGTTTAACAAATGTAAGCTCGTCTATACGGAGTAACTGCAGACTTCAGGGAAGAGCGTCGTAACTACTGTGCAGTGAAAACTTGAACCTTCAGGTACGTAAACTTATTTAAACTTCTGTTTTTATTTCTGTTAAGTTTGTTCGTTAATGAAAATACCTTTTGTCTGCAGGTTTTCAGAAAGCTGCGGAAATACCTTCGGAAGATGCGTAGGCTGCGGAAGAAACATTTGACTGAAGATCTTGCGACTGCGAGCAAAGACTGCTGCTTGAAGACGCTGTGGCTGCGAGAGAACTTCTGACAGAAGATGCTGCGACTACGAGGAAACGCTGCTGACTGAAGAACTTCTGTTTGGTAAGTCTTTTCTTTAACTATGGAATTCGGTTATTTTTTCTGTAAAAACGAATGTCTCCATTTTCTCTCTTGACATGCTCTGTGAGGAGAGACGCTGGTAGCGTTACCAGCTGTCAGCGGAGCAGATGTGAAGCGAGCACTCCAGCGGAGGCGTGGCTTAAATCGCTCCCTCTGCAATATGTTTAGAGCGTGCTGCAGGTTACCAATGGATCTTGCGGTGGCCATGTTTAGTGTATGAGACCACTGTAAGCACTACGAGACTATGGAAGCATATGCTGTGCATGGTGCAAATGCCATGTTTGCCAGGCTTGCACCCACTTTTGACCTGCTGACTGATGTGTTGCCCCTTGCCTCTCCCGCATGCCTCAATGGGAATTGTGCACACTGACTGGGATCATGACACCCAAGAAACATTCAACGTTACCTGTTTCTCCAATTTGTGTGCAAATATCACAACCTGAACTAACAGAGACTGAAGCTTCAACGCAATTGACCGAGGAACTTGCTAAAGATCTCGACTTCAGTTTGCCTAGTTTGGGTGATTTGTCCACCACAGTCAAGTCACAAACCACATTCATGCCGGACGATTGGCTAATAAAGGAGAAAAACTACATTGTATTTGACAGCTGCCTGCTAGAGTTTGTACAGATGCTGAAATGTGTCCATACATAGAGTGGGAACATATGCAGGGAGCCGTTGGTGAATGTGTCTTGTGTATAACGAGAAACTAACCTGAAAATCCAAGCCAGCTGTATCCACATCCATAATACATTTTCATGGTCCGCTCAAGCGATGCTGGGCAAAGTGCCAGCTGGGAATCTATGTTCAGCTGCTTTACTTTTCAGCAGGTCTACTTTCGGTAAGATTTCCAGTTTCTGTACATTTGTGGGAGTTGAGTTCCTTGCTAAAACCCAGTACTACAAATATCAAAGGGAATTCTTATACCTCGCTATTAGTCAAGCCTGGAAAATTGAAAAGATGTCAATCGAAAGCACATTCTCTGGCTAGCTGGCAACAGACAGTGTGACAGCCCAGGATCTTCAGCAAAGTACTACACATACCACTTACAATACTTGGAAAGTAAAGAAATTGTGAGTTCGGAGATCGTGGAGGTGTCCGAATGTACATCTTCTGTGGCCATGGAGAAATATGATTTCATCAAATCCGTCGAACATCTTCAATCGAGGGGAATGCAAACAGACAGTTAGCCACTGACAGGCATGTTTCGGTAGCCAAGGTCATGCTAGAGCAGTTTCCACACATTCGTCATCAATTTGATATATGGCACGTTGCCAAATCAATCAATAAAAAAAGTTACAGCTGCTGGTAGAAAAAAGGGTTCGGAAAATATTTTTAAAGTGGTGGCAGTCTATCAGCAACCATCTTTGGTGGAGCTCCAAAACTTGTGATGGGTCTGTAGAAAATCTACTTGAAAAATGGCGTTCATTGATGCACCATTGTTCCAACATACACTCATGGACAGAAAATCAACATATTCATGAATGTCCACATGGACTTTTTATTTATTTTTAATTGAAGGAGCAGGAATGCAAGAAGAAGTGTTGGGTGCCATGTTCACCTCCACCTAAAGCTCTTGAGAAGATTGTGTACAATAAAACGCTTTCAAGAGACCTGAAGGGACTCGCAGAATTCTGTCATACCAGAGATTGAGGTGTTTCATAGTATGTGCCTAAAGTACAGGCCCAAAAGTTTGCATTTCAGCATAGACGGTATAGAGGCCAGTACAAGATTAGCTGTACTTGCACAAAACGAAAACGTTGGGAGGGAACAATCAAAAACTGCAGGAACCTTCGGGATGCTTTGTTACCTCATGGCCTTTAGAAAACGAGGCAAACAATAGGAGGCCAAGCCAATATACTAGGAAATGTAATTCGAATTTGTGAACAATTTGACATTGAATGTGTTGGCCATGCATACTCATGGAATCAATCCTGATTTTGTTCCTAGGACACATACAATGCCACAAAACATTGCAAATGAGCACTGTCAACTTAAAGCGGAACTTGTTGAAAAGTTGACTTCCCGATATAAATGATTTGTAGAAATCTTCATAATCTGCTCACAATAACATTTTTGATATGTTACCCAATGTTTGGACATTGTATATCAACTATCGAATGCTATTACACTCAGTTTCAATGCTATAAAAAGTATTTAATTATGCAGATTAAATTTGGTGCATGATTCATTAATGTATATCGTTTACCTTCCCTTTATTGATATTACTGGTCCTAGATAGGTAAGACACATGTCTGCGGTTTCTATTGGTGATATATTTGAAAATAGAATTGCCCCAGCACCTCAATGCTGCACTGCCCATTTGGGTTGCTGAAATAATGATGGGCACATGGATATTTGCCATCAGTCAAAGGTACACTGAGGCTTGGTGTCTGTCAAACCCTCTTCTAGATCCAAACCACAACCACACATGCAGTGCTTGGCACTGGCATTAAGGCCTAGGGTGGGTAAAATGTTCATAGCAATGATCAATCGCCTGACCTGTGTCAACCCCATAACTTCCAGAACATTGTGCTTTAGCGATTTATTATTTTTTCAAACACCTCGGCAAGTGGGCACTCTTTACACACTCACAGAATATGTCAGTCTTTTGATGCGTGTGTTTTTTTGGGTTCCCCATAGCTGTACATAGCTCACCATAGCGTCCAAAATGTCATTTTCCAATGTATCCTCTTTGTCAACTTTTTGGCAATAAGTGGCTGTTGTTGCTAGGTTACCACACAGTGCGACTGTTTTGCTTTGCATGCGCCAGCCCTGTGTCGTTCCCTTGTGTTCTACCCGCCCCTCCCCCACCATTCCTCTTCTTTCCTCTCCCTACCCATTCTATGGTGCTCTGTCTCTCCTATCTTTTCTAACTGCTTCTCTATCAACTACCCTGCTCTGCTCACTAAATCTGGTAGGAATACGTTTTAAAAGGACATGCCTCTTAATTAACAAGTCTCCAGGTTCAAGTCTCCTTCTTGGAGACTTAAACATCGAACTGGATGCTTCTTGTACTTCCGCTGGACTCACGCAAAACTGCTTTCCTGAACACCTCTGAAGACGTGCTCTCCAACTTTGATTTCAACACCCTGTGTCCACATCTTACTGGATCTCTACTCTGCCTTTGACATGGTCAACCCTGCCATCCTGCTCAACTGTCTGTTATAACCGGGGTATCACCAATCAGGCCCTGGCTTGGCCGACTTCTCTGTGCCCCCTCCCTTGCCACGTCACGACTTCAAGCACTTGTGCATAGGCGCGTTATGAATGCCATATCATATCATATGATATCATGGTCTGTTTTGGACAGACACAAAATGAATCCTAGGTTACACCAGCCTTTCAGTGGCTTGTAGTGCCAGTTTTACTTACCTTTGATTGTAACTGTTGCCCAAAACTACTTTGAAGTAATGGCTTCCGCGACTCTGTGAACCCGAAAAGCAACTGTAATTGAGCATTACACCCCAAGGTCCAACTCTCCTAGAATGACTTATCGAGAATACAATTTTTAGTTTTATACCGTGCTTATTATAGGAGTATCAGAAGATCAGAAAAATGTACTGTCCACTTCATTAGACTATGTGATTCCTTGCTGAGATTCACGGTGCAACGGATAGATGGATAGAGTCTACCAAAGTAATTTGATGTTGGCTGGGTTAGCCTGCGCTCACCAGCTATTTTCAGATTTGGAAAAATGATCTGCCACCAAGGGCACACCCTACTGGAATAGTGGGAACCAATTTGTCATCACCTCATGCCCCTTCCTGACCTGCTACGGCCTTCTCAAGACGATATGCTTTTTGCTTGACCGTCGCGATTGTGCGCCTTCGCGCACTACTGAAATGTTGGGCACAAGGCTACTGACTTCTCAGGTCCGCATTTGAAAGTCAGGGACGACTCCGAAAAATTGTCCAACGCTCATCCACGCTTACACTATGCACACGCACGGCCAATTGACACAAGGCCTAGTCGGATCATGAAAACAACTAACTTGGTATGGGCAAGCAATGTAACCCGTCTGGTTTGAATGTAGACAGGGCTGCCTTAGGTGGGATAGATAATGTTAAAGGCTGTCCCCTGTTACGCTCACAACATAATGAATACAAACCCCTCAGGTAAGAAGCCAAGAGATAGCTTGCAGAGTTAAACAAGGTTAACTTTATTGCGAAATTAAAAAAATTATCAAAGGAGTCTTCTCTTCAAAAACGTTGAGACTCCAGAATTAATGATTTTGCCTATGGAAAGGCCACTGTGTTGTGAATGACATCACATATAGGTTCATAACCCGTACTATTGATGGGTAAGTATTCATGATCGCGTGGCATTGGTGGATGCCAGTCAACAGTTTATTTTTCATGCGAATTTCGAATTCCACGTCTGTCAGCTCTGCTCATCGCTCCATGGAGTGAAGGTCACTTCGTGGGATGATGCTTGTGGGGATAGAAGAAATTAATCAGTTTACGCTGACGCGTCTTGTCTGGTATATTTTATTATTGTGCCATTCTTCCACAAAAACGAAACCTACCACGCATACACGGTGAAAACAAGCTTCAATTGTTATTTGACCTTGACGAAAGGGAGCAATCGCCAGGATAGAAGGACAGAAGCTGCCGAATACCCGCAAAAATGATAACATTTACAGTATTGAAAGTGGACATTGGAACATTTAGTTTCAATTATGCAAACCGCTGTTCTGAGCAGACACTCCGCATTACGCCAAGAGAATGGAACTACCGAACAAAACGTGAGTTGAACTATCCCCCATATTATCTGTTTGCATATGGAAGAATTCAGCAGCGTGCTAATATGCCATTTGACAAAAATAGTGCACAGAATCGGGTGTTCCGTTGATTAAATTTATACAGCGCAATTTTTAAATAACCAAGTGCGTAACTCGCAGTTTCTTTATAAAAAAAAGTCTACTAATAATTGTTATTTGGGTTTAGTTTAAACAGGAATGAGTAAAGGTGTGTTCTTTTTTGGCCGATATTGGTTACTGACATTGTTATAGGTTGTTAGTGGGAGCATATTGTGACGATTATTCATCAACGACCCGCAACCACAACCTGTATGTAGGCTAGTGATATCTAAACCATGGATTATCGGGGTGTGCCATCAACGTTGCATTATTGGATGTGCCGGGGGCAGAACATTTTCCAAGGGTACTTGGTTCGCTTTTCAATAGATAATATTCACAGTTCCGTTTACAATGCCATCTGTCTGTTCCATTTCTGCAGTAGTTTCTCCATACCATTGGGAGCTATACCTACTTCACAGCACTAAACTTTAATGCACATCGTAGTCTAAAATACTCCCCCCACCTTGTCTGTGTGTGTTCATTGTGTGTGGTTTGTGTTCATTATTCGGTTTCATCCAGTGCAGAATTACAAGACAAATGGATACATTTGAATAAAAAACAGATACTAAAATATATTTTTATTCTGTTATCTCTACAGATATATTGTACCGTTCTGTGAATGCCATAGTTTCCAGCTACCGTGGGATGGCTTTGTCCATCAATAATGGCAGATACGCCTTAGCGCATCGTTTAGCATCACCATCATGTGGGACGATAGACTGGGAGCGACAAGGAGCAACCCGTCATCATTTACGGTGTAGCAAGAAGCTGATGCGTCGAATCCACATCTTCTCCCGAAAGGAACACCATGTGCGTCATTATAAAGTTTTGCCACTCTAACCTAAGGACAGACAACAATTGCTCGTTCATCGCAATCAGTGGATCATGATAATGTAGTTTTTGGAGCATTCTTTGTTAAATAAAAGCACTTGCGAAATTGCAGATTACTGATGTTTTCTTTAAAATTATTGATTGCAAATCCGATTTGGGACGCGCTGTGAGAGAATGTGGGTTTTGATCTTCCGGGTTCTGCATTAACTGACGTTATGACATGGGTGATGACTGGGCGCGTTTGGCTACGCTGCCCACTAACACCATGAAAATAGGTAGAGCATACAGTTTGGAATGGTGATGTCAGCTTCAGGGGCGGTTGATATGATGTACTGCCGCGAGGGCACTTTAACTTAGAGGAAGATTACACAGTCGATAAGATTAGCACAAGATGGCTTGCGCCCAACCCGTTGTTTTTGCATTTGTAAAAGTGAGGAAAACTAAGGCAAGATGCATAGGAACGTTTTTGACAATCGATCACAGTATGCTGAAAAACACATGCCTGAACGCTCGGGACAATAACATTTTTGAGCGCACTTTCCCTTTAAAAAACAACCAAATGAGGTTACCTAGAGGAAAGAGTGAGAACAACAAGAATGCAGGCAATTCAATGTGAACAATAATAAGGAGACCAGTCAACCGAAAAGGAAACTTAGAATAAAGAGCACAAAAGAGCACAGAACAGTATGATGTAAACAATAATCAGGATAACAGGGCATTAAAAACAGAGCATTCGACGAAAGAAACCTAGAAGAAGGAAGAGAACAGCAGAACACAGAGCAATACACAAAAGGACTGGGAAACAGTTGGGAGAAGTGACAGGGTAGGGGAAGGCGCGTGTAAGGACCCACAGGGGAGCAAGTACGCTAGGCTGGTGTACCTTTAGCCTAAATAAGAGTCTGATATGACCTTAGGCAGGAATGACAGTTTGACTCTTAGGAAGACTTTGTCCTTATGAAATACTGTAAAGAGTGGTTTATAGGATAGTGCCTGCAACTCACACTCTACGTGCTGATGTTAGCGCTACCATCAAGATGGTTTTGAATGTTCGTAGCCTTGAGGGACATGAGTGGAGTGGTTCAAATTGTGCATGCTAACTTTAAAACAAGGTTTAGGTCCCAAACAGGGACGTGAAAAGGAGATGGAGGTAGCACAGTAGTGAGTCCCCACAGAAATTGTATTACCAAAGGTAACTTAAAATATGAAGTTTCCTCAGACGAGCGCCTGAAGATGAAAAGCACCGGCAAATAACTTTGAATGGAGTAAAGTGAATGCTCTCTGCTTAGTTGGCATAAATCGATACTGATCCCGGTGCATAAAACGGGAGATAGGAACAACCCCTCAAATTACAGGCTTTTAGCCATGTTAGACGCAAGCTCAAAGATATTTGCCACCTTTCTTTTGCCAAAACTTACTGAGTGTCGAAAAGTGGTCTTTTAAAACCTTTTCAGGCAGGGTTTCATAAAGCACACAGTACTTTAGATAATGTATGTGCCATTCAACATCTTATGGCTGAGGCCAGTGATCGTTCCCAATACTAAACTATATTGCCGTTTCATTGACTACAGCAAAGCTTTTGACAGGGTATCACACCAGCATCTGTGGGACAAACTTGAGCCTGGGGGATTGATCCCCATTTATTGTACTTTATAAAACTACTCTACAGAGATAAGACCATTGCTGTTCGTCTGAATCAAGAGGGGGAGATGACTGACTTTATCCCCACTAATTTGGGATTAAAGCAGGGATGTGAACTTGCACCCCTCCTTTTTAATGTTTATATATCAGACATGGCCATCTCTTTGGAGAAAGTCCGGAACTATCCGCCTAAACTTAACAGAGTCCCCATATCTTGTCTTGGATAAGCAGACGATACAGTCTTATTTTATCAGAGCCCCTTGGGACTCCAGCATTCGCTCAACGCGCTTGCAGAGTTCGCATTGGCAAATATGCAGATCAATACCAAGAAAACCAAAGTCATGCGACTTGCAGGCAATTTCCCTAGTAAATGTCTGTTTGTATGGAAGCTGGGAGATGATAGGCTACAGAGCTACATTTATTTGGGCTTTCCTTTAAAGCGAAATCCCCCTCGTAACCTCTGCAAAGAATTCAGTCCCTAGAGTTTGGAAGAAGTGGTTAATCATTAAGAGATACATGACCAGTAAAGGAGGCAACAACTTGGAAGGGCTTCTTACCATCTATCGAATGAGTATTGTACCCGCAATAGTATATGGCCTGTAACCTCTTTCCCAGGCCTTGGTCTCTTGGCTGGACAACATTGAAGCAAAAATATTACGCTCAATGATGAACCTCCCCAATTCTGTGCCGGTAGAGGCATTGAGACTGGAATTCAGAGTGTGCTCTCTTGTAACCCTTTGGTTGGTTCAACGATCCATCATTTATCTCAAAGTAAAGCATCCGCTGAACAAAGTAAATGGATTGCTGAAAATACTGGCAAAAAGCAAAAACATAGGTAGGAAAACCTGCTTTATTAATGAACTGGAGAAATATACTCTAGACCTACTGTCAACTTTGGATCTAGAAATGGCCTAGATTAGTGAGGCCCCTAACAGGGATACAATTTGGAAAGATAAGCCCGTACTGTGGGATAAAAGTAACAATCTTGATAAGCTTGTACAGAAGAAGAGATACAAGTCTTTTCAACTCAAAGTTTTCTGTTAAAGGGACCTTTGTCCATATCTTATCAAATTTGCAATCCAGGCCTCAAAGAGGTTCATTATCTACCTTTGACTCAATATATTGCCTACATCTGAATAATACCCCTCTGGAAGCCAGACAATGTCCAATCTGTCACCTATAACTTGAAACTGATCGACATATTCTGACTGGGTGCCTGTTATTGCACCCTTTATATGTAAAAGGCTATGGAAACTTTGTGAGGTACACAGCAAGTATTGAGGCAGACCAATTTTGGAATACGCTTGTCCGCTCAGAGTCCTTTGTCATTACGACGGCAGCTTACCATATTTGGACTTGTGAGGCTTGCAGATTTTAACTTTTAATCCTTTTCATATTGATTTTAGGTACCTGCGAGTGAATTTCCAAATGTTAACTTGGACATATAGTGCATATGCAACCAGAGGTATTTTTGAATGATGAATATGTTGTGTATGTTATTATTCTTGAATGTATTTGGTTCCTCCATAATTGAAATCAATATGTATTGATATGAATGTATTATGTAATTGTGCTTAAAGTTTGGTTTTAACTAAATGCACATTAAATGCAAAAACAAATTAATAATAATATAACTCATTTTTGTTAAACCTGAATTGCCATATTGCACCTTGAGTTTTATGTATGTATAAGTGTGAGAGACAGATTCCTTTTATTAGAGTGTTTTACTTTAGTCTTGTTTTGATAGGCAGGGAAATCTTTAGGTTAGGGACACAGGCGTTTGTCTCCCCCTTTTGAGTTAATAAAATGGCAACTTGTGAAAAACCTTTACCAAGTTGTCTGCCTCGCATTTCTGACCTCTCACACTAGCCTCTCAGAAACCAGGTGAGAAGGATCAGTGTTCCGATTTCTGGGTTATCCCGCTTGCGAGAGTAGATCCACTCTGTAGCGAAGACATAATGGAGGGCAGGTGAACATATCTAGAAGGCCAGGGTACCATGTCCTCCTGGGCCAATCCGGGGCAATCGGGATCAATTAATTCCCCCAACTTTCTCAACCTTGTGATGACTTGAGGAATGACGGAATGGTGCGAACGCATAGAGGAGTGAAAATTCCCAGTCCACTACAAGCACCTCCCCCAGAGCTCCTCTCTTAGGAAATTCCCTGGAGCAGAACAGGCCACATTTCCTGTTGATACTGGACGCAAACAGATCCACTTGAGGACGAAGATCTCTAGAAGGACTCGCACTAGTGGGAGATTGTGCTCTGCCTGCTGTGATGAATCGAAGGAATTCGTCCCGTCTCCCAAGGGGGGAAGCCACCGCATTGAGGCTAGGGAAGAGAGGCCGCACTCACTCTCCGTAGGGGTCTGGGCAAGTGAGACCTCACTGGGAGTGACTCCCCCTTAGGGGACAAGGACTCATTCTCACAAGGAACTCTAGACCAACCACAATATCTGCATAAATGGTACTACTGCCTTCCATGAAGCATACTATGTCCTCCTTCCATTTGGCTTTAGACAACGTTGAGTTAAATAAATAATTCCAAGGAAAGGAGAATATCTCTTTAAGAATTACCAGGTTACTCACCGTAGTGACCACCTTACTCCTAGTCCATAGTCCCCTTTCCTCCATACTTATGGGATATCTCTCCGTCCTGTGGGACGGGACCGGAGCACTTTGTAAAAAGCATCCACATTTTTTTCAAAAAATGTGTCCCTCCTCTCTTTCCTGCACGGGGCCCGGCACGCGGCCGTAACCCCGCCCACCTTGGCTCCACCCCGCGCTTCGCCCATCAGTCCTTTTCTATCGCAGGGTCCAAGACCCATTAGCAATAACAGAGGAACCTTATTAGAGGGGACGGGGGGCGGGCGTATGGAGGAAAGGGGACTATGGACTAGGAGTAAGGTGGTCACTACGGTGAGTAACCTGGTAATACTCCTACGTCCCGTCCCCTTTCCTCCATACTTATGGGTGACTCCCAAGCACTCCTTACAGGAACTATGGGTGGATGGAAATACCCCTTACTGAAAGAGGTCCTTCAGCACAGCCTGGCCGAACTGAGCGTCGGCCCTGGAGCTCATATCGAAGCAGTAATGCTTACGGAAAGCAGATGGGGAGGCCCAGGTAGCTGCTCTAGCGATGGACTCCCAGGGAACATACTTCTGAAAAGCAACCGCAGCTGCCTTGCCTCGCACCTGATGCGCATTAATACCCTTAGGTGGTTTCAGCTTTTGGACGGTGAAAGATTCCGTGATACAGGCAGCAATCCATCTAGAAATGGATGCCTTAGACACCGGCCTGCCCTGGGGTTTACCGAAGGTCACAAACAGTTGGGAAGAGCTCCGAAGCTCGGCAGTCCTGTCCAGGTAGAACTTAAGAGCTCTTCGGACATCCAGGCAGTGTAGAACCCTTTCCGCCTCCGAGGCAGGGTTCGGAAAAAAGACCGGAAGGGAAATCGACTGATTCAGATGGAATTCGGTCACTACCTTTGGTAGGAAAGCTGGGTTCGTCCGAAGGACTACCTTGTCCATGTGAAAAACCAAGAAAGGATGCTCCACCGACAATGCCTGGAGCTCACTCACTCTCCTCACTGACGTAACGGCGACCAGAAAGGACCCTTTCCAGGACACGTACTTGAGGTCAACCGTAGCCATTGGCTCGAAAGGTTTATGGCACAGCACCATCAGGACTACGTTTAAGTCCCAGGGCGGGTGCAGAGTACGAACCGGAGGGTAGATGCGTGTCAAACCAGCAAAATGTCTCTTCACCACCGGGTTAGTTAACGAATAAGAACACCAGTCTGTAGAGAGGTAGGCAGAAATCGCAGAGAGGTAAGTCCTGCAGGACAAGACATGAACCCCTGACTCTGCTAGGGAGGAGACAAAGGACAGCACCGTGTCAATCGTCGCCACCCTCGGGTCCAATTCTTTCTTCTTTCTTCAAACACCAATGACAGAACCTGAGCCATTTACTCTTGTATTGGGATCTGGTCGAGGGTTTCCTGGCTGCCTGGATAATGCGCATGTTATCCGCAGACAAACCGAAAGGCTCTAGCGCCGTGAACTCAGGCACCATGCCGCCAAGTTGAGCGATTGTGGGGAGGGGTGCCACATCTGCTGTTCCCCTTGGTGAAGAAGATCGGGAGTTACTGGTAACCTGATCGGCGGACACACCGACAGGTATTGAAGTTCTGAGAACCAAAACCTGGCCGGCCACCACGGAGCTATCAGTAGAAGAGAACAGTTGACAGAACTTTTCAACTTCCAAATTGCTCAATGAACCAGAGGAAGAGGCGGGAAGGCGCAAGCTCTCATGTTGTGCCATGGGATCTCGAGTGCGTCCCCCACAGAGGAGGCTCCCAGCCCCTCTCTGGAGGCGTACTGAGGAAGCTTCTTGTTCATCACCGTGGCGAAGAGGTCCACCTCCGGTGTGCCCCAGCGCGAGAAAAATCATGATAGGATCTCCGCCTTCAACTCCCACTCGCAGCTCACCACTGTCCGCCGGCTGAGGGCATCCGCGGTGACATTCAGCCGGCCCGGGATGTGCACTGCAAGCAGCCAGACCCCATGAAGCACGGCCCACTCCCAAATCTGAATGGCCAGATCCACGAGAGGGGGAGACTTCGTTCCCCCCTGCTTGTTTATGTAGTACATTGACATCACATTGTCCGTTCTTATGCGGACCACCTTGTTGACAATGAGAGGTCTGAACGCCTTGAGCGCCAGAAAAATCGCCAGAAGCTCCAATTGATTTATGTGCATGAGCTTGTCCTGAGGTGACCAGAGGTCCGAGACCTGAAGAAGATCGAACGTTGCACCCCACCCGAAAAGGGAGGAGTCTGTCGTGATCGTCACCATGGGGCTTGGGTCCTGAAACCCGACACCCACTGACAGGTTGCTGAGAGAAGACCACCAGTCCAGGTCCACTCATGGAATCCGGAATCATTATCCGTTTGGAATCCAGGTCCACAGCCTGACGCCAGGAACTCCAAAGACCCATCTGGGTCCGCCTCATTTTGAGACGAGCAAGAGGAAGAGCCAGCACAGACAAGGCCATGAGGCCCAGAAGCCTCTGGAACCACCAGGCCGACATGCTCTCCGACTGCATAAACACCTGACACGTGGCCAACAGATCCGCCATTCTGTCCCCAGTCAGATACACAAGGCAATCATCGTGTTCCAACGAAAACCCAGGAAAGTCAGGTCCTGTGAGACCGTCATGGAGGAATTTCCGCCAGTTCACCGACAGCCCAAGATGGAACAGGAGGTGAAGGAGAGACTGGAGGTTGCCCGCTGCTGCCAACGGGCAGGGGCTGCGTAGAAGCCAGTCGTCCAAATAGGGATACACATGGATAGCCTGGAGACGAAGATAGGCCGCAATCACCGACATCATCTTTATGAAGACACGCGGCGCCGAACTGAGGCCAAAAGGAAGCACCTGAAACTGGAAGTGCTCCTCTCCCAGAGAGAAACAGAGATATCTCCTGTGTGGGTTCCAAATCAGGATATGCATGTACGCATCCTGAAGGTCCACCACGCTGAGCCAATCGCCCGCCTGCAAAGAGGAGCGAATTTGGCAGGGCATGATCATCTTGAATTTCTCTTGGGGTAGGGAAAGATTGAACTGGGAAAGGTCTAGGATGGTGCGCAGGCCAGCCTAGTTGGGTTTGGGCACCATAAACAGCCGGGAGTAGAAGCCCTCCCCTCGCTCCCCAAGGGGAACGGGTTCCACAGCTCTGAGGAGCAGAAGTTTCTGAACCTTGGCCTTGAGGGAGGGTGAGCCTGACAGCTGAAAAGGAAGGTTGAGGGGTGGGGTAGGGGGTAAAGGTAAGCGGAAGCCCACTCGAGCGACTGACAAGACCCATCTGTCTTCTGTGATGGTCTGCCACGTCTCCCAATGAGACGCAATGCATCCTCCCACCGGGGTCTCGTGCGAGCACGGAAAACCCTCATTTGGCAGGTTTATCGGTGGCAGTGCCACCTGAACCTGATGAGGCTGAGGAGCGGGAGAAATACCGCGTACGCTGTTGTCTACGGCGGTTATTCCCCGCAGGAGTATCCACTCTGCGATTTTTGCGGTCGAGGAAGCCCCTAAAACCAGAGGAAGGTCGACCTTGCGACAACGGCCTTTGAGTCTTGAAGGGAGGTTTAACCAGAACAGACAAAGATTTAGCCGTCTGAGTGCGGTCACTGGTTTTGGTGAGCTCTACGTCAGTAGAAAAGTGAAAAAGCTCCTTACCATCAAATGGAAGGTGCAGGACCTTGTCTTGCACCTCCTTCGAGAACGTGGTGGCATGCAGCCATGCTTGCCGCGAGGTATCAACCCCTAACATCAGACCCCGAGCCGAGGTGTCTACGTGATGAGACGCAGCCTCCAGGAGATTCTGGGCCAAGACCCTGGCATCGGAAAGGCCTCCTCTGAAATCCTCCAGCTTCTCGACCGGGATATGCTCCTCAAACTCCGACAGACCTCTCCACATCCGCATGTTAGCTCCCGCCAAAATCAATTCTGCATTGGCCTGCCTGAGCTGCAAGGCCGAATTGGCAAATAATGTCCTCACTGGGGAGTCCAGGAGCTTGTCCTCCTTCCCCAAGACCTGAATCGCCGTTGCGGAGGAGGAAGCTGCAGGTCTGCATTGCAACGTGGCCGCAGCCACCACTGTGGAGGAGGGAGGTGGACAAGACGACAAGGCCACTTCTGAGGAATGTAGCCTGTACCTCGCGTCAATCTTTTTATAGACAAAAAGTCCTGAGTGTGGCTTTTCCCAAACTCTTCGGACCTCGGCCAGAACGTCCTTCTGCAAGAACAGGCCGGTACACTCCAAAGGAGACAAGGTGAACGCCCCAGAAAGCACGCCCTCCTGCACAGCAGGTGCCTCGGGCACCGGAACATCCAAGAAGCTCATGTCCAGTACCCGGTCATGGAAAGCTCTGGTAGAGCGGGGCAGGTCCTCGTTGTCCTGATCGCCTTGAGGGTCATCTGACAGGTCCGGCTCCTGCTGAGCGAGTCAGGCACTGCCTTGTCCACTGGGGACAATGGCGGCACAGGCAGAAGCGCAGGGGGAGGCACCACGGGCAAGCGAGGCGCCGATGGAACCACCGACGGGACGGTTGGAGCCGGAGGCGCGGGTGGACATATCTCCTTGAAAAGCCCCTTAAATATTTCCTCATGGGGTCGGTGCGCGTAAGCGCCTGAAACTTACCGAAAAAGGCGTCCTCAGGAGATTGTTTCGGCACATGAGGAGGCCTCTCATGAGGTGGACAAATCCAGGGACGCAACGGGGACGGGTGCCACACAGGCCCCTCCGCCGACGTATCCACATAAATCAAGAGAGCCGCCCCCACGGGTAACGAAGCATTGTGCGGAAGAGGCATCCGGGCGTTCCAATCAAAAACTGGCCGGTAAGGATGCGCACAAGGGACCTTAGGTTCACCCGAAGGACCGAACCCTACACCAGGGGCCGATCGCGTAGTTGTAGGAGTAGTACCTAAAATGGCCACCGTGGTCGTGGCGGGAACGGGTGCCATTTTGTCCTCATCTGAGGGGAACTGCGGCACGTGAGGAAGTGAGGCAGGGGTCCCAGTCGATGGGTCAGGGGTCTTAATTTTAGCCTTAACGTAAGGAACCTCGGCAGAGCCGGTACTATGAGGCCTGGAATGTTTCTGTGACATACCAACCGCCAACTGAGCCTTCGAAGGAAGAGCCTCGGCACTGCCGGTAAAAGAAGAAACCACCTTCTTTGCCCCCTCAACAGATCTGGTGTCACCACAAGAGCGGGAACGGTGCGCTGTCACCGACAGGGCCTTGCCCGGCCCCTCAGAACTGTTGGTAGCCTTAGCCTCTGTACGAGGGACCTCGGACCTAGGCCCGGTAGAAGCCTTATCAGCACGGGCCTCGAACATGCATTTGGTAACCTCAAGCCCAGCCAAGACCTCGGGGCGTACCCCTGTTTTGTTTTTGAGGGAAGCCGAAAGAACGGCTTCAGAGCAAGCTCCGGTACCCCACGACTCAGTAGAACTGGATCTACACAAGCCCCCACAGGAGGGGCCTCGGAGTGTACTCCGGTGAACACAGACCTCTTACGGAGACCCTCAGAGAAAACTCTGGTAGAATTATTAGGCCCGACAGGCACCTCAGGGCGAACCCCGGTAACAGAGCGATCATCGCCCCTCCCGGCTCGAGAGGAACCCGGAAAGGTATCCCCCGGCCGGGGTGCTCTGAAAAGTAAAAGAACTTACCGGGCGTTTTTTCTTCTCGTCGATGAACACCTGAAAATGCGAAGGAGGAGTCCGACCGAACACCTCCTCCCACTGCTCCAACCGACGTTTAAGAGCCCGGACCGAAAGGGAGTCACAGTAAAAACAGGAGTCCCAACGGTGTTCCGGACCCAAACACTCTAAGCAAAGAGGATGGGGATCCGCCCTCGCGAAGCGACGGTGACACGATGAACAGTCTGGAAAATCGAGTTTAAAAGACAGACAGACTAGTAAACGCTAGCGAGAACCAGAGAGGGAAAAAACGAAAAATGTCAGAGGATGCAAGTGCCCCGATCGTGCGGAGAAAAGGACTGATGGGCGATGCGTGGGGCGGAGCCAAGGTGGGCGGGGTTACGGCCGCGTGCCGGGCCCCAAGCAGGAAAGAGGGACACATTTTTGAAAAAATGATGCTTTTTACAAAGTGCTGCGGTCCCGTCCCACAGGAAGGAGAGATGTCCCATAAGTATGGAGGAAAGGGGACGGGACGTAGGAGTAGAGATGAGTTTATAACTGGGACGAGCGGATCACAGGAAGAGAGAGCATGGCGCGCAGGGTAAGCCCCCCTGACGTAATCACACATTGGAGAGGCAGAACCGAGGGAATCCCCAGCACCTGTGGGGTCAAGAAAACTGAAGAATGCCAGCTCAGGAAACCGCAGAAGCAGCAGAGCAGAGGAACGAGAAGCCATATTGAGGACATGGAGAGAAAAGCCCATCGAACAACCCCCAAGGCCATAGCAGCGAGCAGAGCAGCCTGCAGGGATGCCAGGAATGGGAAGCAGAAGAAAGTCGGGCCAAGAAGCGACCAAGCAAAACAGGTTACACATGCAAGTGCCGAGCCCCACAACAACACCATGGACAGATGTAGGCACAGGGGTGAACGTGAGAAGCACGAGGCCGCAGGGAGGATCCTATTGTGAGGAAATGAACGTGTGAAAGCCATGAGGGCAACGTTCGAGCAGTACACCTGACATCATTCCACCCAAATGCCAGAAAAAACGCCCGGTAAGTTCTTTACTTTTCAGAGCACCCCGGCCGGGGGATACCTTTCCGGGTTCCTCTCGAGCCGGGAGGGGCGATGATCGCTCTGTTACCGGGGTTCGCCCTGAGGTGCCTGTCGGGCCTAATAATTCTACCAGAGTTTTCTCTGAGGGTCTCCGTAAGAGGTCTGTGTAGCAGAAGTGACAGCACACAACCTTTGACCTCTGATGACATCACAGGAAGTGATCTCATTTGACCCCATCCCAAAGTGACATCACAGGAAGCAATGGAACATGACCTTTCACCCCTTGACAAAACAGGAAGTGGCATCACATAGCATTGTTCCCAACTACACCATGAAAAATATGGTTACGATATCACTAAAATCATTATGTGATATACATTTAAAACAAGAACGGATCACCATATGTATTGTTAATATCAGTGTGTATAGCCCCATATTACCAAATTACTATGAATGCAAGCAGACGTCGGAGGCCAAATGGTAATGATGTGTTATTATATGGCACTTACGCTTAAGCACTTTACACAGAACAAACATACCGACAATATCACGCAGCCTGTGTTGGTACTCATTTATTGACCTCAGAAGGATGAAAGGGTGAGTTGAGGTGTTTAACAGACTAAATCAGTGACTCACCCTCTGAAGTGTGCCTTAAATAAACCTTTAATGAGTCTAGCAATTATTGTATAGAATTCCACAAAGACAAAGTATTTGCTATTCCTATTCTTTCTTATTTAGGGTCACTGCTCAAAGTGTTACACTTGTGGAACCCTCTGGTTTTTTTTTTATTTTTTTTTAAGAAGCCTGAACAAGAAAGGCTGCCACTCCAGAAACCACAAGACACTAACCACAGCCGTTTATAAAATAAAAATTAAAAAAAAAAATAAAGGAAAAAATCTTTTTTTTGTAATTGTTTTTTTTAGGGGTAGCAAGGGAGGCCACAGGAGTCGCAACTGCGACCCCTGGCGACCCCCAAATGACGTCCCTGTAAACCATAGTGACTCGTTCTACGAGTAAGGAAAGTAACAAACAAAGCGGAGTGGGAAACTGAGGAAAGGTGGCAAATAACCTGGGAAGGAGGGATCCAGCCACATGAACTCAGAGTTGAAGAGTGGAGAAAACATCCCATCCAAAAGTAGAACGAGGGATGTAAATTGAGACTGCCAAGTGAATTCAATAATACACAGTAGAGATAATCCAGGAGAGGGGGGGATTCCTAATACAGAACAAGTCATACAAAACCTGAGAAAGGTTGGATCTCAAGGATGTGAGAAACCGAAAGTCAAGGCAAAGACTGTAAAAGAATATCACAAGGAAAGTCGACATAAGTAGAACAGTAAAGAGTGTACAAAACCGATGAACAGGTGGATGAGCTACAACAGCTCATGAGGAAAACCCCAAGCAGGTGTCAGAGAAGATCAGCATAAGAACTATATTTCTAAATGGAGACATTCGTGTTATTGACAATACAAGGAGCCAAGATAAAACCCCAAGAGAAAGCCGCAACCAAGAAAGCATAAAGAAAAACTACCAGGAGATGAGACACTCTTTTGGCCTACATAGTTGTTCATATTGGTGGTAGGGTCAGGTAGTTTTCGGTTTGGGACAGAGAACATTTACTTTGGACTTCCTGATGACAGACAAGCACCTATAGTTACTTTAGAGAGGCTGTGAAACTCCCTTTGGCAATAGGGAGACATGCCCTTTCTTTATAATTTCATTAAAAGGAACGTAAACATGTTCAGAGTGTGTCCAACTCCTTCTTCCGACCTGCCACACTGTTCAGAGCGTCCACCGTTGTATTCTCTTTCCCGGCTAGGTGAATAGCAGACAGAGATACCATTTTGTAGAGCCCAAAACCAGAGCTGTATTGCCTCCTTGCTCGGTGGTAGTGACTCTACACCTCCTGTTCTTTTTGTTAATTTTTAAATTAATGTATTTGTTTTGGTTTAAAGATGAAAACCTTTACAAAATACATCATCACGTAGCAAATACATACTAAGGAAAACATAAAAATGGGAACACAAAAGAGTAAAAGGCTAAAAGAGATGGCAGTGGAAAAAGAAGGAGTCCATTAACCAAAGGGGATGCCCAGCCGTGACAATGAACCAACTTTTGTGCTTCATGTTTTTTTTTCTTTTTCCCTTTATATTGTGATGGTACTTCTTTATAATACTTGCACTGTTGTTGCTGTTAATAGGGTCTCATGTCCGGCAATCATTCTATCCCAAAAAAACTCTGATATCAGGCCTTCCTCCCGGGCCACAAATCTTCTGAATAATGATAGTCTGATTTCCCAGGTACCCTCGCACTCCATCAATAAGTGTCTTAATGATTGTTTGCAGGGTGATTTGCACTGACCAGTTTTTTCTGCCTGGTCCCCCTGGTTTCTCTTTGCCAATATTTCCCCAGTATGAGCAATGTTTAACCTGAGTCTAAGAAACTTATTTCTCACAGTTCTATCTGTATATTTTTGAAGGTATCGTGGCAGGCACCCTAGTTTTTTTCCCACTTTTAGGAATAAGTTTGGAGGGTTCATGGATCTTGTGCTCGCGATTGTGACTATCCAATCGCTTGTTTCCAATGACCTCTTCACCTTCAGTGGGTTTGAGACTAAAGTTTCCAGGTTGAGATCAAGTCTATTCAGGATATCTTATTTTCAGATCTAGACTAGTGAGTATCTGAGATCTTGAGTGTTTGAGGTGCTCATTCACATCTACTTAAAGTGAGTTATTTTCTGCAGTGATTATTTTCCAATACAATCTGATAAGCTTCCAATCTGCTCGGCACCCCAAGGATACCAAGCCCAGTTCAAATCGTAGACTCCAGATTGGTGTACACATTGGGAGACCCAGAGATCTTTTCCAGAGCGCACCCTCCAGTTTATTCCAATTTATGTGCCAGAGCAGTGGCTTTGCTTCGAGGCCATGCAATAGGACTGGGATTGCTTTTGCCGTATAGAATCTAATGAGGGGTGCAATGGAAAATCTACAGTATTTGGCGTTTAGTTTTTTCATTTGGAGTATTATTTGTGCAGCTTTCTCCATGATTTCCATTTCGACTTTGCATTTTGCTGGGGAGGCATACATCTTGTAGCCCAGATATATTCGCTCTTCAACATCACAGGGATGACCAACGCGGAGGGGAACATGAATGCACCCAAGTGTGACATGAAAAAGATTAAAGAATAGTGGAGCGCACAGGCAACCTTGTCTTACCCCTCTGAAAACATGTAGTTCTGTAAGGTGACCTTGTGCGTCTAACCGCAATCCTATGGTGGTGTTTCTGTGGAGATCTATTAGCATTCCTAGCAGGGAGTCTGGGATCCCCCAGCTGTGTAGTTTGTGCCACAGCAGGTATCTGTCCACATAATCGAATGCTTTGGATAGATCTACCCAAGCCCCATAGAGTGGGGTATCCATTTTCTCCCTTAATTTTTCACTTGCTAGGTTTAGGATTAGGCCATTAAGGCTGGTAGACAGTCCCTGTCTGATGGCATGATAGAATCTGCCTTGTCTCCACCCACTGTGATGACACCCTCAGCAGTAATTTCATGAACACTTTGCTGACAATGTTAAGGAGGGCGATTGGCCGGTAGTTTGCCGGACTCAGCCGATCGCCCCCCCTTGACGAATGGAATGACCAGCATGTTCTTCCAAGAGGGTGAAAATGTACGGTTCTTCAGGATTTCTCGAAACAGATAGTTTTGGATCTTGGCCCAAAGTTTTGGTTTGTTTCTCATGACCTGGTATGTCAACCCGTTTGGTCCTGCAGCTTTTGATGTGCGGGATTTAGTTATTATTTCAAAGATATCATCCTCATCAAAGGTAAGATGCCATGTAGCATCTTTAACTATGTTGGTTTCGGGTACCCGGAACCTTTAAAGTAGTCTGAAAGATACTCCACCGATTTTGCTTCAGGGACTAGATTGCACAGGGAGCTGTTAATCCCCGTTTCTAGTTGACCCACCACCACCCAGAAATTCCTGAAGTTGTTCCCACTTAACAGGTGTAACATTTGCTCTCCGTCCTGCTGTAGCCGTTGGTGTCTCTGATTTTTTGACCAATTCCTATAGGTCTGCTTTGTTTTTTTAAGTTTGTGATGTAGTGTAGAGGGGTCACTTATTTATTTTTTTTTATTTTTATTTTTTACAAACTGCGCACTGTAAATCTGAGTTCCCTTTTTTTCCTTTGGGTCTCCTCGTGGAAGATATGAAAGTGTTCTTGCTTCGGAGTGGCACCGAACTTACTTGGAGGGTGTATCGACCAAATAAAATTTCCACATTTTTCTGGATGGGACTCTTCCCTCCAGGTCGAGTTCTGTATTTTTTCTAATTTTCCATTTCCCGCCTTGTTTATACTTGATCACTCTCAGTTTTCCTTTGAGGCCCTCTACTTCCTGCCCGTTCATGGCACTTCTCATGCCTTGCATGTCCGGGAAGGACAGTTCCAGCCTAGCGTGGTCACTCCCCCCCCCATTCATGTTTTATAATTAGGTTTGAGCGTAGGCATAACAGACATGGTGACACAAAGATGTAATCCAGCGTGGATGCTGAAATCCCCCGACGCCACGTCACTGGTGCATCATCACCCTTCATATCAATCCCCGGCAGCATCTCTAGATCCATGCTTCCATAAACTCCAGCCAAATGTGTCCTTTTCTTGATGGTTTCCTTCTTGTTTGCTGGATTTTAGTACTCTCATCACTAGTACAATCTGCATTGAAATCACCTGCTAGGAGGAGATTTATTCCTCTGAACCCGGTCTTCACTCTTGTCAGTTATGAGTTCAGTTCCACTAAAAAGAGTTGGTGTTCTGAGCGGGCAGGATTCCAGTAAATGTTGACAATTACCATTTCGGGATGTGGCATGTCTACTTTTAGATCAATTTTACAAGCTTGTATTCCATTGGGATTATTACACAATGGCACTGTTGAGTTAACAATTGAGTTTTTGATTGCCAAAAGGAGACCTCCTGATGGTCTTCCCTTTGCTTTTTGAAATGCCTCTAGGTTCTGAATTGAGAACCCCTCGATCTCAATGGGGTTTACCAGCCAGGTCTCCTGAAGCAGCAAGATATCAATTGGCCCAAAAAGATCTTCCTTAAGTTGTTTTACTTTTAAATAGGCTTGGGCCCTTCATATTCCAGATCACCAGCTTCAGACCACTTTGCCTAAAGACAGTTTGCCTCCACTCCTAGTTTTTCAAATATTTGAGAGATGATTTCTGGGAGCTTTGACAGCAGGTTTCCATTTGTGCTTTTGCCAGGGTCTGATTTTAACTCTGATGTTTGGGTTGTTCCGGCATTGCCCTCCTTTGTCTATCTTTCTCCTTCCACGGGACTCATCGTATTTGGGGAGCCCCTTGACAGGTCCTGTTCCATGGTTTTGAATACCTTAAGGCCTGCCGGTCTAGATCTTTCGTATTGCCAAGTATTGCTTTATGAGCCCTTTGTGATTTTAAACCAATTTCCACAAAAAGCTGGTCTTTTTTTTATACGGGAATTTCACGTGTTCGATATCATCACTCGCAAACAGAAACAGATTTGGGATCTTTTTAAAGTGAGATAATATCACTGATCTGCAGAGTGATTTATTTTTTGCTATTGCAGACCAACCTCAACCAGGCCTTTCGTATTGAGTAATCGGCCACTTCGGTTCCATCGGGTGCGACCAGCTTCTTGGGGATGATAGCTGCTTGCTCCTCCGAGGGGCTCCTTCCACTCCTGGTCTCCATCTCTCTGCATTTTCCGGAAGCATTCCAGGCCCCCTTCGCTGTTAAATGATTTTCTTGAGGGACACCTTCTCCCTCGTGTGTATTAGGTTTGGGGGGGGAGGGTGAGGGGGTTTGTGCCCAGATTGATCACAGATTTCCTATTGTATATTTCCTATATGTATACTTTATATAGAAAAATCGGTGCCAGATTCATGATTGGGGCATCACTTTGGGTTTTGGGTTCAGCAGTAATGTTTTGATCTGAGGATTGTTTTTTCAGAAATATTGGGGCTATTTTAACGTTAACTTTTCTTTTGGCCTTGCTCGTTATGCTCGGGGGTTGTGGGCATTGATCCAACGGATCTGTTTGTAATCCAATGCTTGTTTTTTGGATCTTGTTTCCCTTTGGGCCCACCGGTTTCCCCATTTGCGGACCCTTTTTCCCAGTTTTTCTTAGGGATGGACTCATTCAGATCTATTTGGATTTCGTCCTCAGTCTGTTCAATGCCTGAGGGCGAGGTGACGGGGGCAATGACCTCAGTGGCCTTGCTTACCACAGGCAAGAACAAGTTTTTCAGGAACATATTTACTCGCAAGTTCTTTACACATTGATTTTTCTGTTTTTTTGTCTTTTTTATTGCTCTTCTTGCATATTGGGGGGGTATGTTTACTGAATTTCTACCCCCTTTTTTCCGTCTAGCTCTACTTCTTCCTTTATAGTTTTGACGGGATGCTGATGTCCATGTGTCTTCTTTAGGGGTGTTCCCTAGGGTGGTATTCTCCGCGATCACTGGGGGAGTTCCGATCACCACATCATCATCATCATCGTCGACCACATTTTTAAGTCTCCAGAATTCTTCCAATGTCGATTCAGATAATGGTGTATCCTCAAATATTGGATTTACATCCTCGCCCTCTTCTCTTGAAACTTGTCCTATGCTCAAGTGCAGCTGTAAACCCACGAGTTCTTTTATGAGCTTGTGTGTATCATCATTGTCCCTTTTCCCCCCATCTTTAGGAGGTGGTAGATTTGGGTGGTGTCTAGCCCTTGTTTCACCCCTTCCAGTTGGGCCTCCTTAAGAGTCGGGAGCAAAATGCTGTTCACTACATTGCTTAGGCCCACCATTGCAGATTCATTTTTTGCCGTCTCATTCGTCAATTCTAACAATACACCGACTTAAGCTTGTACTTCCATTTTTAATAGTTTGAATACTGAGACCAGCGAGTTTAGCACAAAGCTCAACGCTGCCAGTGTATTTTCTCTTGCCCGAGATGGAGTGTCTTGCAAACCCCCTGGTGTCCTGTCTATGGAAACCTGGTTTGAATTCTAGTTTGCGTCTCCTGGATTGTTCAGTTCTGCAATAGGATTTTCACGGTTGTCCCTGTGCAAGGATGCAACCATTTCTTCACCCTCTTGTGTTGATTCTGGGATTTGCCACCCACATTCTCGAAGATCCCCTGTATCATTTGAACTCCTGTTTCTTTTCCTGTAAAAATGATTTGATTCTGCTCTGAATTTTTTTTTGTTGTAGTTATGGTATATTGCAGACCCCGCTTCCACCACTTTTTTTAATGAGGTGAGGGTCTCTCCCAAGTACTTGGTGTGTGTTACATGAATGAATGCACGTGTTATGGTAGCATTCTGTTGTGGTACAGGAATTATCACTGGCTCCGCAATGACCTCTCCTGAATGCTTTATCTGTTCCAAATAATAGCCACCCTGATCAGGGGTGCTTTCTAGGGAGGGAGTGCTGCGAAGTCTCATTGTAATGTTTTTTGTTTTTTAGGGTAGTCTTTTACTTTTACTGAGCGAACGTATAAAAGAGCTCCCAGAGGGAAAACGGTGTTAGAGTAAGGGAGTGCCCTTTTATACAGCAAGGCTAGCGCCTCGCACAGATTTTGGATATGGTGTACAGGCTCCGCCCAAGCACTAGCACGGATTGTAAAAAGAGGTCAGGCTTACTTCAGTGCAGACGGGAGGGAGCGTAGGTGGTTCGGGGTCGCGCACGATGTTATGGCATAACTGGCTCCAATGCCACGTGCACTCCACACTCTTAGGACCTCCCTTTTCTTTCCCTTGGTCTTTACCGTGCCTCCTATGTCCCAGACTCTCTTGCCTTCTTTCCCCTCCTACATCTGACCCTTCCACTAAATCTCCCCTCTCTCCCTCTGACTTTGCCAACTTCTTCTCATCCAAAATTCTCTCTGCCAAAACATCCTCTCCTTGCTTCTCCCCTCCTTCCCTCTCCTCCTCTTACACCCTTGCTAACATGTCCACCTTCTCTCCTATCACCCCAGACTGCGCCTCCCGTCTCCTGTCCAAAACTCACCCTACTGCTGCCCCCTCTGATCCCCACCTCCCTCATCCCCAAAGTCTACCCTCTCCTCATCCCGTACCTTACCACCTTCAAGATCTGTCTCTCCTCTGCTACCTTCCCTTCAGCCTTCAAACACGCTACCATCATCCCTATCCTGAAGAAACCCTCTGCTAGCCCTCTTCTTGCCTCCAACTTCAGACCAATCTCCCTTCTCCCCTTCATATCAAAGCTCCTCGAGCGCCTAGCCTACTCTCAACTCTCAGAATTTGTCTCCTCTCACACCCTCCTCCCCACCTCTCAGTCTGGTTTCCGTCCCAAACAATCCACTGAGACTGCTCTCACATATGTACTCAATTCTCTCCTCACCGCTCGCTACGCTAAGCAATCCTCATCCTCCTTGACCTCTCGGCAGCCTTTGACACCGTAGATCACCCCTTACTTCTTAGCACTCTGTCCTCATTCGGCTTCAAAGGCACTGTCCTCTCTTGGCTCTCCTCTTACCTCTCCAAGCGATCCTTTACTGTCTCCTGGGGCGGCCGCACATCCTCCAACCTCCCCCTGAACTGTGGCGTTCCCCAGGGCTCTGTACTCTGACCTTTCCTTTTCTCCCTCTATACCTCCCTTCTCGCCCCCATCATCTCTTCTTTTGGCATCTCCCACCACTTCTATGCGGATGATGCCCAACTCTTCCTCTCCTCTTCCTTCACCTCTGACCTCCACCACACTCCCTCTTCCTGCCTTATGGCCATAAAAAAAATTGTGTGTCATCCCATTTTCTTTCCCTCAATACTGACAAGACTGAACTGCTTTTCTTCCCTCCTAGCACTCTCTCACCTTCTCCTCCTCCCTTCATCCACTTTCCTCCTTCCGATCTCCCCATCTTGACCCAGGGCCGCAACCTTGGCCTCCACATGGACTCCTCCCTCTCCTTCTCCAACCACATCCCTCTAACCTCCCGTGCCTGCGACACCACCTCCTCAACATCCGCAAGATCCGTTCCTCCCTCACCTTTCACGCTTCTAAACTCCTACTCTCCCTCTCATTTTCTCCCGTCTTGGCCCTTGAGATTCCATCTCCACCTCACTCTCAACTCGGCTGGCTCCCCTTACTTTCACAATTGAAATTTCAATTCCTCTGCCTTGTCTACAAATCCCTCCATGGCCTCGTCCCCCCACCCCCCTATCTTTCCTCCCTCCTCTCCTTTTACTCTCCCTCCCGCTCTCTCCGCTCAGCTGATCTCTACCTTCTCACTGTACCCCCTGCCCCTTGTGCCTCCTCACGCTTCAGTTCCTTCCAACTCTTGCCCCCCCCCCTCCACTGGAACTCCCTACCTCTCTCTATCTGCTCCTCCCCACCTACTCATCTTTCCGCTCCTCCCTGAAGGCCCTTCTTCACTCCCCCTCTTGACTCTCCATCTCTATCTCTCTCCCCCATACCCCTGCCCACCATTCCTTTCCCTTCCCCCACTCCCCCTCCTTCCGATGACCTCAAATTGGCTACTTCAACCACCATATTGAGTAGGTCACCTGCGGGCTCCGCCCCCCCCCAATCGCCTCCCACCCCCTCCCTCCTCTGAATAAATTGTTCTAATTACTGTACCACTGGTTTGTTTCATGTTGTAAATTATGCTTCATTCATTACTGCACCTGTTATTCTGTAAAGCGCTTTGGTGTAAAGCGCTATATAAAAACTCAATAAACATAACATTGATTACCTTCTTGGTGCCGGTTTGTTGCTGAAGGGGCCGCGCTTCTGCCTCCACCACCACCAGCCTCGGGAAACACGGGGGCGGGCAGATCCCGCAACAGTTGGAATGAGAGGTGCACAGCCTCGCACGGCCTTACAGGGAGGAGAGCTTAACGCTCCTTGGCTCCCAAGAGGTGTGCAGCCGTCCTCCGGATGCCTTCCTCGGCTGACACCGCCAGAGCCAAACAGCAGCAAAACAGCTCACCAACACAAACGCACCTACCCTTTACTCCGAAGCCAGGCGTCACGCCGCGAGGGCTGGGTGCGCTGTTTTTAACTTCCTCGTTACTTTGGGGGGCATGGTTTCACTCTCCGAATGCCTTAAAGAGAGAGGCAACACCTTCTCTGAATGGAGTGAATTAAATATTGCTCCTGATTACAGCTCACAGTACACAGTGCGTGTTAGGATAGGCTCCAAATATCCAAAGTTGCAAAGCTTAAAGCCAGAGCCACAGCAGCAACACAGCTCGCCAACACAAATGCACCTCCCTTTACACAGCCGCCAGGCTTCACCTCCTGTTCTTTTGGTGAAGTAATGCATGACCACTGTGTTGTCCGTCATGATCAGGATGTGCATTCCCAGGATGGAGGGCAAAAAGGCCATTAGTGCCAGTCTGATCGCCCTCAGCTCTTAACAGTTCATGCATAGTCTTTATTCTGGTGGGGACCAAAGCCAGCTCATCGTCAGATCACTCATGTGCGCTCCTCAACCCATGAGGGAAGCATCCGTGACTATAGTGCTCTCCAGGCAGGGTTGCCAAAAGAGTTCCCCCATCATCACGTTCTCCTTGGAGGCACACCACAGGAGATCCTTTGCCATCTTTCTCGTGACCTGAAGAAGGTCCATCATCCTGCCGGAGAACTGACCACTGGTATCTGAGGGTCCACTGGAGGGACCTCATCCTCAGACGGGCCTCTAGCACCAGGAAAATGCAGGATGCAATGAGGCCCAGCAACCTCAGAAAATAGATATTGGGTGTTTTGAAATCTCATTACCACCTGCAAGATATGTTGAGCCCTCAACTCGGAAGGCAAAGCCTTCCCTGAGGAAGTGTCCTGGACCGCCCCAATGAATTGAAGCATTTGAGAAGGTGCCATCTGGTACTTCATGAAATTGAGGCAGAATCCCAGTTTGTGAAGAGAGTAGCAGGTGCTGTTGAGATGTTCCAGAGGCTGTTCGGGAGAACGAGCTTTGATCAGCCAATCGTCTAGGTAGGCAAAAATGTGAATCCCACCCCTCCTTAGATTGCTGCGACTACTGACATCAAATTGGTGAAGAGCCTTGGGGCGGAGGGGAGACCGAAAGACAGTACTCGAAATTGATAGTGAGAACTGCCAATGGCGAACCTCAGATACTTCTTGTGTCTGGGATTTATAGGCACATGAAATTAAGCATCCCGAAAATCGAGGACACCATCCAGTCCTGGAGCTGAAGGGCCTGGAGGATCTGCAAAAGAGTGACCATCTTGAATTTTCTTTCCTGAGGAAATTGATCAAGCGCCTTACGTCCAAGATGGGTTGCCATCCTCCACCTTTATTTGGAACCAGGAAATAGGTGGAGCTCCAAACCTGGTTCCGTTCCGCTAATGGTACCTTCTCCATGGCACCTTTCTCCATCAGAGAGAGAATCTCCTGTAAAAGGAGCCGATCCGGATCCCGAACAGTGTGTTCGCTCAAGGGACAATCTGGAGGCTTTTACATAAATGGGAGGCAGTACCCTTGGGCTACTGTCTGTAGCGCCCATGCATCAGAAGTAATGGCGCGCCATTCTTGCAGATACACTCTCCCTTTGACCGAAGGAGTAGTAATAACAATAAGGACCACACTCTACAGCTCAGTGACGGTGGGTGTTCTGGCTGGCGTATGGCTGACCCCAGAGATTTTGCTGCAGCCTTTGAAGCCTGTAGTTTCTCTAGGCTGTTGTCTGCCTTGGTGCCAAATAGGTTGAAACCATCAAAGGGCATATATAGGAGCCTTGATCAAACACCAGGGACCCAGATGTACACTGCCATGCAAACCACCCGATTACTGCACTAGACCCTAGGCACCTGCCAACACAATCTGATGCGTCTAGTCCCAATTGAAGGGATTGACAGGAAGCCTCCTTCCCGTCAAACAGGTTACTAAACCCCTTTTGCATCCCCACTTCAGGAATTTTTTCCGCAGCTTGTGCAATAACATTTCATAATGTGTAGCTATGTTTTGCCAGCACACAAGATGCATTAATAGCTTTTAATACCATGCTTCCTGGTGAAAAGACTCTTTTCGCAAGGGTGTTATAACGCTTATCGTCCCTTCCTTGGATGGTTGGATACGTTACGGCTTTGGATGTTGAAGTTGCCACCTGTACTACTAAGCTCTCTGGTGTTGGATGCTTACAAAGGAAATCAGGGTCCACAAAAGAAGACTTGTACTTTTTTTACCAACTCCTTAACTACAGCCGGAATGCTGTTTGTTTTTTTCCCCCAAGAGATCCAGTATTGGATTTGTTTAGTGCAGTATGGAATAGCAACACAGGCTCCTTTGGAGGACCCTTGTCCAAGATGTCTTGTCATCCTGAGTAATGTCCTTTGCAGGACGACCCCAACCTAAATATTCCATCAGCCTATTAATTACAGTCCTACCAGATGCATTTGGGTCAGAATGCACATCTGGTGTGTCAAATTGTACTTGAGGGGAGGTATCCAAGCCACTGAAATCTTTCAGGCATGATATCTCTTCTAGCCATGATTATTCTGAAATCAACTCTTCTGGAACATTTGATGTTCCAAAACGTTCAAACCTGAAGGGATGACGTCATCTTCCTGCTCTTCCACCTCGATAATGGATCTGAAGGATTTAAAGAAATCTATTTTTCAATTGGGGTTACATTGTGAAGTCGACTCGAGGTCGACGTCTATTTCGAAGGTCCCTTCGACTTAAGACTCCTTCAAGGAGGATGTCACTGAAGCCTTTTGGTTCGATGCTAACTTGCCGGTCGACGCTACTCGAGTAGACATCTCAGAGGCTTTTAGACTAAGGCTTTTGGGCGCATGGGCCGAAGCCTTAATCGATTCCCTGCTGGTTTTGGAAGATGTGGTGGGATCAACAGCCTTCTTTGGCTCTTTTAGAGGAACCGGGTGAAGCCGCCTTTGAAAACACTGCCAACATTTGCTCACAGAATGTTTTCCATTCAGGTTGTTGGGTGAGGAATCCTATTATGAATGATGGAGTTGTTTTTTACTCTTCTTCCATGAAGCTGAAGAGGAGTGACGCAAATCACTCCTGGATCTCAATCTCTTTGAATGTTTGGAGTGTTGTATTGGGCATTTACGATCAAACTCATATGTTTGGAGGATTTTCTTTTTGAAGAGGTGGAGGATGGAGATTTTGACACCGTCCGACAGAGCAAGCTTCGACCTTCAAGGCTTTACTGGTCATCGATTGACAGGAGCCGAACTCATTAACTTCATGATTTTCGCCGAGGCACAAAAAGCTAATCATGTGCGGATCAGTGATCGACATCTTCGAAGCACAGTCTGCACATCTCCTGAAGCATGTTTTCGGCATACACACTGATCAAATCACACAAATAAATTAAAAAATATTACGTTTGTCGAAGAAATTCACAGAGGCAGGTCGAACCATTCCAAGAGCATGCTGTGCATGTAGAAAAACCGAACTGAGACAACGGGTGGAGTGCATGCTATTTATACCATCGACGTCACATCCGGAAGTGGGATTGGTAACAGTTGAGGGACAACAACTATGCTGCACAGCGCACCCTGCTGTCAAACATTTTTTCCGAGACTGCAACGCAAGATACAAATCTATCTAAAATGAGGAATCCGTGGAAGGACGCAATCATTTTTCACCATTCCTTTGTCACAGTTCTCTTCCATTGTTACAGACCTAACAGTCCTTTTCCCTTCATCACAGTCCGACTGCCTCAGGTACAGATTCTCAGTCCCTGTATCTCATTCTCTGTCCGGCGCATCTGCATACTTTAACCTTTTCTTCCTCTCCCTTTGCTTATGCCTGGCTTTGGAGCATTTGTCTGTCTCTTTTGCTTGCCATTTCTTTCACTCATCATTATCACTCTACTGTTTAGCAAAAGCCATTACAACATTACACAAAACAATATCATCACTAAAATATTAGTTTCTTTAGACAGTGGGCAACTACATCATCATCCTTCGATCTTTATTCACGTGCAGCAATCCATTCCCTGCTTGCACTTTTTAATACTATTTGACCGGATAGGAGCCCTTTCCACCACCATCTGTGATAAGAGGGAAATAAAAATAAGAAGTGCACCACAGTATCAAGATTATTAAATAACCCACACTTGTTCCACTTATCTGTTAAATAGCCCAGGAGAATGCATCACAATCTAAACTGCATGCAAATACTCTTGCTTCCTTTTGAATAAGAGGTTGAATGTCTCCAGCCCCCGAATATCCTAATGTTTCAAATACCAGGACATTTCTGCAGGTTACCCACCACTGCCTCCCTTCTCACATCCCAAAATATCTCCCTCACTTCCCTAAGGGAATACGTAGTAATCATAGTTTGGGACTTCTGCAGGTTTCCAAAGCCTAATGCATACAAACTTTGTACCCCAGACCAGCCAACAGATCGTCATACAAGCATTAAAGCTTAAAATAACTTTGTGGCTTTGAATAAGCCAGCCTTCGGGTTACCCCATAACCTAATCCAATATGCAGTTGGTAACGAGGTCATATGATCAGAGGTAGGACAGGCGCTAGTTTCTAAAAGCAAGGGTCTAGGGTCTAGTCGGAGATCCGTTTGAGGATGAAAGGCTTCTAAAGGAGAACCTTCACAGCTACTGTCAATGGAGCACAATGTACATCGCCTCTGTCTTCAGTAACATATATAGCCGCATGGACAAACCTCCACGGATATTTTAATGCTTGTGAAGGAGAATCCACCCCCCCCCCACTAACTCCCTATTGAACCTCAAAGCTCCACTAGTAAATTGGCCCAATTAATTCCCACTCCTTTCTACTTGTGCCCTCCCACCCTTATTTATCAAAGTGGACGCCCAGGTAGTCTAAGTGAGATATTCCCTCTAAACGTCTCATTTACATCAAATTCCTCTTGGGGTCTTTAGTTGTGCCCTTCACAAATGCCTTTCCAGTTGCTAATGACCAGCTTGTGAATTCAGTAGTACAATAAGTGCCCAGCAGTTTACCCATTTCTATTTCATGGTGAACAAGTAGGAACAAGTTACTTACCTGTAACTGTTGTTCTCCAGCATGGGGTCTGGCATGGATTCACATGCTCATGAATATTCCCCGTCGTCAGGCTGGGAATCCTCGGTAAAGAAAAAACCAGTATCAGTTTAGTTTCTGATCTGTCTTTCGTAGTAGTAACCAATCACTGATCTCTGCGTCATACTGACCACAGCCAATGACTGCCCTCTACCTAAGCCCCGCCTATTGGGATCCTCGTGCTATTGCTCTCGAGCGTTAGTGCTTTTTTCGTGCTTTTTCATAGGAACATTTTCTCTTTTGGTCAAAAGAGCCTCAAGCTCCACCGTTTCTTCAACCAATCAACGGGGACCCGTGTCGGATTCTTCTACGCCCCTCTGGCAGCCATCTTCAGATTTGGTAGCACGTGAAGTGGCAGTATGACCAAGTGAAGAGCCGCAGAGGGGTAGGCGGGAGGGTTCGCATGTGAATCCATGCCAGACCCATGCTGGAGAACAACAGTTACAGGCAAGTAACTTGTTCCTTCTCCAGCATGGGGTCTGGCATGGATTCACAAGCTCATGAATAAAGAATACATAGCAGTACACACATGCACAACCACGGGAGGTGGCAAAGGCTCAACATTAAGCATTACATCAAACTCAACATTAAGCAATTCTTACCTCCTCACCAGGCTCACCTTAGGCGAACAGGTCGCGCAGCACTGCTTGGCCGACCCTGGACTCCTCCCTGGAATCCCGATCGACGCAGTAGAATTTCGTGAAGATGTGCGTCGACCTCCACGTAGCAGCCCTGCAGATGTCCAGCAAGGGCACACCAGATAGGAACGCCGTGGTAGCTGCGATCGCTCTGGTGGAATGGGCTCTCGGACGGCCAGGCAGCGGTCGGTTTGCCAACCGGTGACAGTACATGATACAGCCGGAGAGCCACCTGGAAATGGAGGCCTTTGAGAGAGCCTTCCCCTGATTGACAGGTCCAAAGTTCACAAAAAGTTGTGACGTCTTCCGAAAATTCTTTGTGCGGTCCACATAGAACTTCAGCGCTCTAGCTACATCCAGCGAGTGCAAAGTCCTTTCGGCCGGCGACGAAGGCGACGGAAAGGAAACAGGCAACACCAAGGGTTCGTTGAGGTGGAAGTCCGACGGCACTTTGGGCATGAAGGAGGGGTGCGCCCTGAGTCAAGTACGGGGGCTTGCAGGAAAGGGCCTGGATCTCTCCCACCCGTCGTGCAGAGGTGATGGCCACAAGAAACGCTGTTTTCCACGACAAGAACTTCAACGGAGCCGAGTGCAGAGGCTCGAACGGAGGTCCCATGAGCTTGGTCAGCACCACGTTGAGCTCCCACGCCGGGGCCGGAGCCTTCACCGGCGGGAACGATCTGAACAGTCCCTTCATGAATTCTTTCACCAGACGATGAGACCACAAAGACGTTTGCCCCGTGGTTCTGGTGTATCGGGAGATCGCAGCAAGATGAATCTTGATGGACGCGTGCGCCAGTCCAGCCTTGGCCAGCGTCAGAAGGTACGGCAGTACCTGGGGAGCCGTAATCCGTAGAGGGTTAATCTTCTGTGCGTGGCACCAGACAGAGAACCTCTTCCATTTGTGTCCATAGCATTTAAGAGTTGAGGACGCCCTGGCCTTTGCAAGAACCTCTCTGCAGTCGGCCGGTATGTCGTATCCTCCAAACTCGAACGCTGCAGGAGCCAGGCCTGCAAGTTCAGCGACTTCGGGTCGTGATGGAGGATGGCGCCTCCTTCCCTGGAGAGAAGATCCGCGTCCACTTGCAGCTTGATTGACGGGGACGCTGACAAGTCCAGAAGGTCCGGGAACCATATCTGCCTCGGCCACGCAGGTGCGACGAGGATCATCCTGCACCGTGACCTCTTGAGCTGGTTGATGAGCCGGATCAGCAATGGCAATGGAGGGAACGCGTATAGAAACAGGCCCTCCCAGCGGAATGAGAAAGCATCGCCCATGCTCCTCGGCTGGGGAAACCTGCTGGCAAATCTCCGGCACTTGGAGTTCGTCGCCGTCGCGAACAGATCGATCTGGGGTGTGCCCCACCATCGGAAGAGGCGGTCCACTAGATCCTGTCGTAGTTCCCACTCGTGGCACGAGCGCAGCTTTCTGCTGTGGTGTTTTTTTTATCCCTGCCAGATGAAACGGCACCAGAATCATCCCTTGGGCGACGGCCCAATGCCACAGATCCTGTGCCTCCTTGGACAGGGCTGGGGATCTGGTCCCGCCCTGCTTCCTGATGTAGAACATGGTGGTGGTGTTGTCGGTGAAGATCCTCACCACCTTGCCCTTGAGGGACGGAAGAAAGGACCTGAAGGCCCAAAACACTGCACGGAGCTCCAGGACGTTGATATGGAGGGACTTCTCCGTCGGAAGCCAAAGGCCTCTCGCGTGCAGATTTTCGGTGTGCGCTCCCCACCCTTCCAGGGAGGCATCCGTGGTCACTGTCTCCTGGTGGCCGGGGGTCTGGGAGTCCATGCCCGCCGTCAGATGCGCGTGGGTGCCCCACCACCGGATCGCTCGTCGGAAACTCTCGTCGAGTGTGATCCTCTCCTCGAAGCTGCCCGTCGTCTGGATCCAACGCGCGTCCAGGAACTCCTGCAACGGGCGCATCCGGAGCCTGCACAGGCGGATGAGACAAATGCAAGAAGACATCATACCGAGGAGGGACTTGGACCTCACCCTGGCCGCGTCCGCAGCCAACATCCGCTGTACCTTGCCCAAGATGGCCCTCGTCCTTTCCTCCGACGGAGAGGCCAGAAGCGACACTGTCGAGCTTTGCTCCCATAAACAGTGCGTTTTGCGCGGGCACCAGGTGGGACTTGGCGTAGTTTATGGAGAATTCCAGGTCCGTGAGCAGTTGGACGGTCCTTGCCGTGTGCTCCACGGCGAGCTCCTTCGTCTTTGCTCGGATGAGCCAGTCGTCCAGGTAGGGGTAGACGTGGATCCCCTCTCGGCGCAGCTGTGCCGCCACCGGTGCGAGGCACTTGAACACCCTGGGTGCCAACCTCAATCCGAAGGGGAGGGCTTTGAACTGGTAGTGACGCCCTTGGACCACGAACCTGAGAAACTTTCGGTGTCCCTTTAGGATGGGAATATGGAAGTAGGCATCCTCCAAATCCAACGACGACAGGAAATCGCCCTCCTCCAGTTGACCCAGGACGTGTTGGAGGGTGACCATCCGGAACTTCTATGCCTTGATGAATTTGTTCAGTCGTCGTAGGTCCAGGATGGGACGCCATCCTCACGTCGTCTTCTTCACGAGGAAGTATCTTGAGTAAACTCCGGAGCCCCGAAGCCTCTTTGGGACGAGCTCGATGGCGCCCTTCTTGAGCATCGCCTTTACCTCCAAGAGAAGTTGAGGGACGTGATGTTCTTTCCTGGCCACAGGGGGAACGCGCGGGCACTTCTTTAGAAACTCGAGCGCGTGACCCTGAGCTAGGGCGTCCAGCACCCAACGGTCGGTGGAGATGGACTCCCACACGCTGACGAAGCTCGCCAGCCGGCCTCCCACCGGGGTGCTTCGGTGGGGGCCCGACCCCACGGCCGGTTCAGTCCTGCTTCGACGAGGCTTTGCCGCCTTGTCCTCCTTGGCAACGACGGCGGGGTCCGCCTGACTTGCCTCGTCCCCTGTAAGCTTCCTGTGACGACGAACGGGCCGCTTGACGGTAGGTGGAAAATCCGCTGCTGGAACCTTCGGAGGCACCCTGTTTGCCTCTGCCGCTCCGAAAGGGCGGCCGCCGCTGCTGGAGAACCCCAAGAGCCCGGGCCATCTCTGTGTCCGCCTTGATGGCTTGAAGGGAATCGTCCACTGTTTTCCCAAACAGGTTGTTTCCGTCGAACGGCATGTCAAAGACTCTGGTCTGCACGTCCTGACGGAAGTCAGTAGCCTTGAGCCATCCACGCCGCCTAAGGCACACGCCGTTGCCCAACTGGCGAAATCCAGTGTCAGCGATGTCCGTCGCAATCGTAATGGCGTGGTCCGACGCCACCTCTCCTTCCGCCCTCTTGTCTGGTAGGAAGTCCAGCAGGGGGGCCAGTTTGTACCACAACTCCCTGTCGGTGGCAGGGAGCCAAGGCGTTGGCCGCCTTAATCGTCGTCGATGACTCTGCGTCCCATAGTGTCTAATTTCTTTCCCTCGCTGTCCGGCGGGGAGGTCGACGTAGAGGCCGCGCCTCCCGCTTTCTTCCTGGCCGCCGCGGAGACGGCCGAGTCCGGGGTCGGCTGTGCCCGAAGGCACAAGGGGCCGCGTCCGGGACCCGGTACTTCTTCTCGTACCGATCCCTTCTAGCCAGCGTCGTGGATGGGTTCTTGAGGAGGGCGAGGCCCTCATCCCAAATATCGTCTAGTAGAGGTACAGCGAGGACCGTCTTCCTCTTGGCCTCGCGCCGTTGATAAAGGAAACCTTCCTTCTTCTCTTCCGGGCAGAGCTGGAAAAGCTGGGATGCCCTGGCGATCATGGAGTGAAACAATCCAATCTCGTCGGGCGGGGAAGCCCGGGTGGGAGGCGACGACGGGAGATCCTCGTCGTAAACCTTGTCGTCTGTACCCGTTGCGGATGTGTCAGTCCCCGTATCATCCCCACGTGTCGTGGACGGGGAGGAGGGCTGAACAGGGCGCAATGGCTGAAAAGGAGGTGGAGGATGAATCCTTCTTCTCTTAGGGGGAGGGCTCCCAGAAGGGCCTGGCTCCGGGTCCCCCGTCGGGAGCGGTTCCTCCGTTGGTGGTAACGGCAGTCTCGTCCTTATCTCCGAGCATAAGGACTGTATAGCCAACAAAATGGCCGCCGAGTTGTCTTGCGGCACTGGTTGAGGGGAGTCCGACGGGCGGTCAGGAGCCCCGTCGGCACCCGCGACATTCTCGTCGTCTCCTACGTCGGGGTCCCTCCCGACGGGCTGGTCTTCTTCCACGCCAACGCCGTGGCTTCAGACTTCGATCAGCTCCTCCTCAGAGGTTGAGGCCGAATCCACGACAACCTCCTGCCCCCCCTTTTTCTTCTCCGTCGGAGGTTTCACGGGGGTCCTGTCGATGGGCATGAAAGAGGACTCCCTCCGCGGTGGCAGGGAGACTCTGGGACCGAGGTCGCCACCACTGGTGTAGCCTCCACAGGCTGAGCCAGGGCCGCCGCGACTGTCTCGCTAGAGGCCTTGGCCGGATGGATCAAGGCTTTCACCACCTTAGGTGCGCTCACCGCCTTCTCCTTGGGGGGGGAGGGTCACCGCCTCGCTCCCCCTCCGATGAGGCCTTCGAGCTCGACCGGGGTCTCTCCAGGAGCTTCGCCGGGTGCTCGGCCTTCCTCTTGCCAGAGCGTGGTTGATGGCGCCGGGGAGGATGCGCCCTGCCTGGCGCCCGTAGAGCCCGACCGTTCGGCGCTCCCGGTGCCAGCGTACTCGCGGTGCTTGGCCTTCTGTCGGACCCCCGTCGCGCCCTCAAAGGTCTTAGAAGACCGCTCGGACTTCTTCTTCTCGCCTGACGGGCTCTTTCCTTCCAGCCAGTTGGCTAGACGTTGATGGCGGTCCTTCATGGTCCGCTCCGACATATTGCCGCAAAACGCACAGTCCTTCTCCATGTGCGTCTTGTCCTCATGTAGGCAGTAAAGGCAAAGGGAGTGTTCGTCCTCCTTAAAGACATTCTGAAGCTGGCATCCAGGGCAGACCCTGAACAGCTTTCCGGGCGTCGAGCTTCCCTTCTCCTGGGCCATGTCCGAGATGGGCCTGAGAAACTTCTGGAATCCTCCAAAAGCGTGGCTCGACGAAATCTTCACCCTTGAGGGGCGTAGAAGAATCCGACACGGGTCCCCGTTGATCGGATGAAGAAACGGTGGAGCTTGAGGCTCTTTTGACCAAAAGAGAAAATGTTCCTATGAAAAAGCACGAAAAAAGCACTAACGCTCGAGAGCAATAGCACGAGGATCCCAATAGGCGGGGCTTAGGTAGAGGGCAGTCATTGGCTGTGGTCAGTATGACGCAGAGATCAGTGATTGGTTACTACTACGAAAGACAGATCAGAAACGAAACTGATACTGGTTTTTTCTTTACCGAGGATTCCCAGCCTGACGACGGGGAATATTCATGAGCATGTGAATCCATGCCAGACCCCATGCTGGAGAAGCATGGCATCGTCCACAAACCGTAGAAGCAGAACATCCTGGTCTCCCACTATCAGTACATCCAATTGTAGACCAACTAGAAACTCCTAAATTATTCCAGAACAAGATAAATATGGTGAGACCCAGCACCTACCCCTGTGACAACCTTCCCTACATACAAATGCTCCATTAGTTCTCCATTCAGGCCGTACCCGACTCTTGCCACATTACCATCGTGAAGTGGCACTTGTAGGTCGACATATCCTTCCCACGTGGCCTTCCCTCACCAGTGACACCCCCAACAACTACCTATTCAGAGTCGAAAGGGGTTTTCAGATCTACACATTTCTCTTTCCCTTCATCTCACTGGTGAGTGTGGGAACAATAGGGATGGAAATAGCACAAGACAAGACTACCAAATAGATAGAGGTTGACAAGAAGCTGAAAGCATAAAACGTGATATAATGGAACAAGAATTTTGCTCTGCTTTACTAAAACAACCCTGACCCAAGCCTGCATATGAACCTGAGTGGTATTTTTACATTTTGCAACTGGGTTCCTTGATAAGTTGGAGGGTTTGAGGTTTGCTTGAAACTTAATCTCTGTTATTAAGTGTGAAACCTGCTGGAAATGACTGCTATTAGAGTACTTTAGTTGTCCCAGTTGTAAATCCCAAGACATCAACCACCCTTACATCCTTTTTTACTTAGACTCCCGTATGTCGTACTACCTACATATACGTTTGTGTATATTGGGGTATGGGAGGGTGCCTCCTAATAAAAGGAAGAATAAACATTTGTACAACCAACAATGGTTGAAGAAAAAGGCAACTAGGTAAGCGTGGTTGATGAAACCACATCTAACTGCCCTTCATTCTACCAGATCTTCCCTACGCGAGTTGTAAAGAATATCTTTAGATGAATGTTGATTCTCTCTCTGCATAGACATGACTGGTAAATGGGTGCTGTGACCTGGTGTAGCAAACTATTCTCATTTTATTGCACACAATAGTTATCAAACAGATCATGCCTGATATAATGTAAATCTATATTCTATGTGGAAGTGATACACTCCTATATGTTGGCCTTGTATTCAACAGATTGCGAGTGGTTACATCATTCCGTTGTACATAATGCATAGACCAGGCAATTGGGACTTAAGCTGTGTTGTAACATTGACAATGCCATGCTGGATGGTACAGAGAGCACACTTATTTTATGGGCCTTTGTAGCAGTCTGTTGTAAGAAAGGCCTGGCATCAAAGTAAGACAGACACAAGTGATCACAGTTTAAGGGTGTTTATCTCACCCATTTTACAGTTTAATAAACACCTAATCTAAACCTAAATCTAAGATGGTAGCAAGCTACAACCATCAAATAATAATACAGTCCTAGTGAAGTCTAGACAAATAAAAAGGGCCTATACTAAAAAAAAAACTATTGCCAATCATTACCGTTATGCTACAAAAGAGTGTGGGATTAATGTTCAGGATGTTATGGCCGGGGTATTCCCATCCCCACGTTTTTAGTACGGGACAAGGTGGAACTCTCGCACAATACACTCCTGGGCTTCTCAAGCACAAGCTTACAGTTCCATTTCTCAGTATCAGGGCCTTTTGTGCCCAAGTCTCTTCCTCATGCAAAGTCTCTTGCTTCAGAGGGCCTGATACGCCAAAACAGAAAACAAGTTCCTTCTGTTAACCTTTACGTCAGGTGATTAGCCTTCACCTTTGGATCCCCCTCAGCCAGGCTCCAATCTTTCTCTCAGTCGTCAGCCTCCCTCAGTTGGGTTCAGACCAACCACTCAACTGTGGACATCCCTCTGTCAGGTTCATACTTGACATCACAATGTTCACGGCTGTATTCATGCTCACCCTAATTCGCATGCATCCCTCAGTCATGTTCACATTTGCCAAAATAACAGTTCAGTTTCAACAAAAAGTCCTTTACAAATATTCAAGTCGGGTGATTCACTCAGTTTGCTTATGGCAAGCGTGGTTTTTACACATTCACAGTTTGCACAATGTTTCCCTCAGCTGGGTGCGAACGCCTGTTTCACAATGTCAAAACTTCAGGAATGGGTTAAGGACCTTTGGTTGTACAAGGGATTTGGTTCGACCCTTGTATGACCACCTTGAATCTCTATAGTGGCCTTCCCTATGGCCTCTTGGTACTTGTAGTTTTCTTCTTCCCAATATTGAATACATCCTCTTTGTTCAAAAGAGGGGTACCAGCCAGAGAGCTTCGACTGGGCGCCCACGTGGAGGCGGACCACACCATCTCTGGTACTGACGTGTTCAAAAAAGACCTCGTCTAATTATCTTCTTACTGTTGCCACTGCAACCTTGAGCCTAACACAGTCCAGTTGACTATTAGCGTCTTCCGACTCACTGGCTGTGCTGAACTCGTTGCGGTTCCTTTGAAGCGGGAGTCGAGTACGGTACTGCAATGGCAACCTCGTCTCCCTGCCCTGGCTATCAGTGAGAGAGGGTGCCATGTACCGCTGACATCCGTCACACCATTTGCCAGCTGCTATTCCCGGTTTTATGTTTCTTTCATCAGAGGCTTTGCGGGTCTGGGTTGAAAAGGGCAAGGGCAACTCCCTCCTTGACGTCCTTTCAGGTCTCGCCACCTTTCTCTTCTGTTTGAATTGCCGTCCTGGAATGACGGCTTCCTCGTGCGTTCGGCCTTGCTTGGAGTGTGCTCTTGTGCACCGCCTTTTATCCCTATCGGGAGGGAAAGGGCAGTCAGGTGTGTGTAGTTGTCGGTAATTGCCCGACCCTTGTGTTGGGACATGTCAGCTAAATGGCTCAGTCATTAGTCCATTGTAGTTCACGCTGTGAGAAAGTGTTTGTGTTGGAAAGGTGCGGAGGCAGGGAGAGCAAAGTTTTGAAGTATCCTACTGGGCAAGAAAGAGAAAAGGTGTCATAAGGAATGGGATACCATGTCTCAACCTTCGGTGTCCCACTTAGACTCCCCTAATGACCCCTCATCCAGGTGATCCATCCACATTGGTACCACCCACAGGAACTGGATCCAATAGCTATGGCTGTGTTCTGACCACCTGGATGACAGATCCCCGGGGACTAGTGAGTGAGACACCTTCAGGTTTCTCACATTGTGCAAGCTGCAGGATGTGTGCCTCAGCTGCCGATTTAAAATAGTTTAAGTATTTAATTAACCGACAACAGCTTACCTAATAATAGTTGCATTCTTTGTGGGGCCAACAAATTGAATTCAATTTCAAAGTCAAAGTTGAATAAGTTAGTCTAAAAGGCTATGGTGTCTGGTTAGTGGTTAATTGTAAGCAGGGATGAGGATAAGGTGGTTTTCTTATAGCAGTTGGGTTGATGCCAGAGATCTAGTTATTGGGGTATGTTTTTTGTTTTTATTGTTGGTTGACAGAACAGCTTGATTCTTGCACTTGGTAAACTGGCAGAAGGGAGTTGTTCAATGAACAGGTCTTTTCCCTTTTCTTAGGAGCTGTATGCTGCAACAACACAGACCACCAAGAAAATACATGTGAACTCCGAGACCAAGCAAGCAGATGGTCCTCCAACTTTCTCCTCTGCATAATTTCAAGAGTCACACATACATACAGAAGAAGTCTACTTTCACAGCAAATATGATGGCCACGGCCACAGTGAAGCATAGACAATGGAATTATCATATTGTTTCAAATAGAAATTAAAATGTTATTTTGGCAATGTAGGTCTTGTCAAGAAACACATCTTTCACCCTTATTTTAAAAACCTCTGCAGAGCACAATGTAAAGTAGATATGATATATCCCTAATCAACATGGCATCCATTGTTTTTTACTCTCTGCATTTCAAACTTTAAGTGATTTCTAGCATTTCTAATTTGAGATACTAGTTTCCCAGATATAACGCATTCAATTGTATTTCGCTAAATATACAATCATTCAATCTCAGAAATGTTATATGGGGTGTATTCACCCCTTACTGAAAACCTAAACAATTTACCCCACTTTCAGGGGAAATTCTATTTTTATATCTCTTTTTCTAATTTGGACCAAGCTTTAGGTGTACTCCAAGAGAAAAACATTTGCCACAAGAGCAATGGCCACCTTATGCATCCACAGTTCTTTACTTCATATGCGGCTGATGAAGCACAAAATATGTTCCATGGTTGACATCTCTTACTTTCCACAAGGCCAATGGCAAGGACCAATCCAAACCTTGATTTAGTATACTCATCACGTAGGCAGAAGGAGACACTTATTTTGGTGTGATGTTAATACCTACTACACTATTTGCCAGGGCCCCACAATAGTAATGCACCTCATTGAATGCTGGAAACAAATGTTAATAGAACTCATAAAATATTTCTATCAAGATAGCATTCTGCAACGTTTGAACTATCTAGCACAGCGTATACTCTTTGACAACCGGTTATATGCAAAGCATAGCCCATCCTTCAATTTGCAGGAATAATTGCCATCAGTAACCAGGTTAACCCAGCAAATGTGTTTCTGAAGTCAAGCAGTAGCCTCAGTGTCCTCAGTCAATGGCAGATTTGCACACTTCACAGTATTATATGGACAAGAAAGAATCTTGCAAGTACTGCTGTAGTGGGGGGGGGGGGGGACGAATAGTATAATGAATACTCTGAGCATGAGACAAGACTATAGATAAACGGGGTGCACATAAACACGTAGAAGGTGCTTACCGTGGTGTGTGACCAGTACGAATAATCAAAACTGAAGGTCTTGGCAGGCTCCTTTGGGTTCCTAGGGTTGATAATACCTAGAAGAACAAAAAGCCAGTTTCATAAAAGTTAGACTTCCATCCTGGAAAGATAACATTTCTGTGCTAAAAGTCATCTTAAGATTGAAAACATTAACACATTTGAGCAGGTCATGTCTAGAAATGACACCTGGGAGGGTGCTGGCGTGAGAATAAATGAATTGTATTGCACAGGGGTTTCCGCCACACCTTTTATTCCCAAGTCCTGTAAAAAGTGTCATGGGTTTCTCTCCGTCAATGGCCCACCCCACCCCGCCAAAGACCCCAGAGGTTTTGTGGGGGAGCTGCATGAGAGACCTGTCCCTAGCCTGCATGGATCTGCGCAAATATATTGGTACCTCTTTCCCAAATCCGATGCCTATCCTATCCTGCTCAACGCTCTTTCAGGTGGTTCCAAAAAGACTTCAATTACCACCATGCACCAGACACTTCAGACGCCTGGAATGGCTAATGATTTCCAGGCAGCACCACAATGCACCTGTGCCCTACGAACAAGACCCTGGCCTGGAAAAGAAGGAACAGTCTGGTTACCCAAATAAAATAGGATGGGCTTCCCCATTCAGAAGGCTAATGGGATAAACACCCACTAAAGACTGCCCAGGCATGCTAGAGGTGAGCAGCAGCGGTGGGGCTTGAGCAAGCAGAGAACACAGCCCTATGAGAGACAATGGAACCCTCCCAAAGCCTTGGAGGACATGTCTTAATTGAGACAGGAGAGTACCAGAGGACAAAACACTGCAGTGATCGCTTGGCTGGCTGGAAGAAATTGGAGACTGGAAAGGGGGCAGGGAAAAATTATATGTTACTCACCGTAGTGACTAGTCCCCTTTCCTCCATACTGCATGGGCGTCCCTTACTAGGGACGGGAGACCAAACCTTTTTCCACCAGAAAAAAAAACTTCCCCTTTAAATTTAGAGGCGTGCAGGGGTAAGGCCATGGGAGCATGTGCTGCCCTGACTCCGCCCTCAGGCCCCACACCTCAGTCCCCATCGACAATAGTTAAACATTGCCTAATGACTCTGGTTTTATTAGGGAGGGGGGGGAAATGGTGGGACATATGGAGGAAAGGGGACTAAGGACTAAGAGTATGTTAGTCACTACAGTGAGAAGAGTAACTTATAATTACTATTACGTCCCGGCCACTTTCCTCTATACTGCATGGGCGATTACAACTGAGAGGAGAGCCTCCATAAGCAAACAGGTTTCTGGAACCACCTGTCCGAAAACCAAGTCTGATCTAGAGCCGGCGTCCAAACAGTAATGCTTGCAGAAAGCAGAAGGTGTGGACCAGGTGGCCGCCCTGCTTATGACTTGCCACTGAACCTGCCATTGGAATGCGATGGCCGTGGCTTTGGCTCTAACTGCACGGGTGTGCATTTTAGCTGGAAGTGGCTCATGCTGCCCCTCATGTGTTTCCCGGATGGCCGAGACCATCGATTGTGCTACAGAGGACTTGGGTGCCTGATACCCAGTCCTTGACCCGCTGAAAGTGACAAACAGTGCGTCCGACTTTCCCCCTGTTGCGCCAGAAGATGTGCTCGGCCTGTCGGAAGGTGAATGGGTGGTCTCTCCGAGAGGCTGAGCAGCTCAGAGAACCATGGCCTGGCTGGCCACCATGGAGCTATCAGAATGACGCTGAGGTGGCAAGACTCCTTTATCTTGCATATCACCCTGTGGATCAGCGGAGTGGGCGGGAAGGTGTATGCGGTCATGCCACTCCACTAAATCTGAAAAGAATCGCCCAGGGAGCCGGGGCCCTGTCCCTGCCAGGACACGAACTGTTGGCACCTTTTTGTCCCAAGAGGTAAAGAGATCGACCTGGGGTTGTCAACATCTGCTGAAGATCTCTCGCAGCACCTGGTAGTTCAATTGCCACTCGTAATTGTCCGCTCACAGTCTGTTGAGCCTGTCCACCTCAAGTTGGACTCCCCCGGAAGGTGGACAGCCGTGAGGTGGATGTTGTTCTGCAGGGCTCATTGCCACATGCTGACTGCCAGTCTGCACAGTGGAGAGGATCTGGTCGCTCCCTGCTTGTTGACATAGAACATGCTGGTCGAGTTGTCTTTCTGAATGAGGACGACCTTGCCTCCAATGACCGGAATAAAGGCTCCGAGTGCTAACCAGATGGCCTTTAGTTCATGCCAATTGTTATGGTACTCCTGTCAGGTCCAGGTTAAGTGGATGCTGTGGTTGTCCAGGGGGGCGCCCCAGTCCTCGAGGGAGGAGTCCGTAGTGATGGTGACGTGCAAGGTAGGCTGCCGGAAGGGCTTGCCCATCCACATGTTGCAGTCCCTGGACCACCATGTGAGGTCCGGGTGAAGATAAGGAGGAACGTTGATCATGTCCGCCCGAGAGCCCCAAACCTGATTCCATAATGCAGCGAAGTGCAGCTTTATCCTCCTCATCCTGAGTCTCGTGTGGGGGGCGGCCAGTAGGACCACTGCCATGAAACCCAGTAGGTGCTGGTACCACCAAGCCAATGTCACTTCTCGGCTGAGGAAGTGAGAACTGGCCGTCCTGATGGCTGTAATCTTGTCCTCCGAGGGAAAAACTCTCTCGGAGCACGTGTCCCAGATGAGCCCCAGAAAGGTCAGTCTCTGAGTAGGCTGCAGCCAGGACTTCTTGAGAATGAGTGAAAAGCCCAGATCGTGGAGTGTCCATAAAAGCGTGTGAAATGTGGTGCCCCGCTTACGGAGATGTAGCCCTGACGAGCCTGTCATCGAGGTACAGGTAGATGTGACCGGAGGAGGGCTGCCACTGTATTCATAAGCCTGGTAAAGACCCTGGGGCCGAGTTGAGGCCGAAGGGGAGCACCTTGTATTGGCAATGGTGGCCCATGATCCTGAATCGTAGAAAAGAACGATGGTGCTGCCAAATCGGGACATGGAGGTAAACGTCCGTCAGATCCAGGAAGCACATCCAGTCTCCCTTGCACAATGTTTCGCTATGAGCGCTGGGTGGCTAGGTCCAACACAACTCAGGCCTGCCTGGTTCTTTTTCTGAAAGGCAAATCCTGGAGTAGGTGGCCAAGCCTCGCTGGGAAGCCGGGACTTCCTGCACTGCCTGGCACTCAACGAGCAACCGGATCTTGACCAGAAGAGTTGCTGTCCCAATCTGTGGGAGTGGACGGGGGATGGAGGAGAGGAAGGGATAGGTAGGCGGTACCCCGTGGATACTACAGAGGATCCAGGGGTCCGCAAAATTCTGATGCCAGAACTGTGCATGGAGGGCAAGCCTGCCCCCCCCCACCGGAGACATGTGGACCCGGAGGGAGAAGCCATGCCTTTTTTCCCTCTGAGGCTGTTGCGGAGGAGGGGGACTGGAAAAAAGACCTTAATCCCCCCCAACCCCCTTTTTATTGTTTGCGCCGATGTTGAGTCGGCGAACCATCCGGCTGCCTAGACCTCCACTCTTGGAAGCTGCAAAACTGCTCCGTATGTACGCCCCTTGTCTGAGCGCTGCTGTGATTGGGTGTACACCGTGGGCGTGGCCTTTGTGAGGATAGATAAAGACTTTGCTGTTTGCGAGCTGTTTTTCTTTTTATCTAGCCCTTCGTCCGTGCTGGAGTGAAAGAGGTCACCCCCATCGAAAGGCAAGTGCAAGATGCATTTCTGGACATCCGGGTTAATTTTAGTAGCACAGAGCCAGGCCGTCCTTCTCATGTCCGTAGCTATGTAAATGGCCCAGCCAGAGGTGTCAACGTGGGCCACGGTGGACTCCATGTCATCTTGTGCCACAATTTTAGCCTCTGCCAGTCCCGCCTTGAAACGTGACTGGCTCTGAGTCGGAGGTTCCGGGAGGAAGTCTGCTATTTCCCGTCAAAGCCTCTGGTTCACGGCTGCCAGCATGGCATCTGTGTTGGCGTGACGAAGATGCAGCGAAGCCTTGGAATAAAGCTTTTTCCCTGTATGCCTCCAAGATCTTCTCCTCCTTGCCTAGCAGCGCCGCTGACGAAGAGGCCGAGGACGACTGAGGCTTGGAGTAGAGTGATGCCTCAGCAATCACCTAAGAGTGTGGCTGAGGATGGGCCGACAGCAAGAGTGTATCCCCCCCTCCATTTGCCTGTACTTGACGTCCAGGCATCAATTGACCGGCTGGAACGAGTGGGGCTTGAGCCACCCCTTTTTGGCCAAGGAGACAACATCCTTCTGCATCGGGATCCCCGTTCTGGCTGCAGGCCGTAGCGAGAGGACCTCGGCGAGCACCCGCTCCTTTGGCTGCTCGACCTCGGCTTGAGGAAGGCCTAAGTACTCTGCCAGCCCAGCAAGATGTTCATGGAAGGCCTTGGCTGACGAAGGTGTGTCGGGGTCCTCCTCCTCGTCTGTGTCCACCTGGTGGTCCGGAGGGTCCGGCGCCGGTGGAGGAGAGCTGGGAGCCGAAGGCTGCGGTGTGGAGACTGTAGCCAGAGGCTGTGGCGGAGGCTGGTAAGGAACAACCTACACTATCGGCTTGGGGGCCAGAGCGGGCTGCACTGGGGCCTGAGGCGCTGGAGCCATGCAAGGAATGACGATGGGCGCGGCCGGCGGGAGCACGTCACTGTTGGCATCCCTGTTCAAAGCTATAAGTTTGGGTTGTGGCCTAGAGAATCAAAAATGGTATCCCAATTGGGAAAAGCAGCACCTTGGCGCTGCACCCCCTGGGCACTATTGTTGCTCATGGGCTGATGCCAAGCAATCCCCGTCCTCAAATAACGCTTTCGTAGAATTGCTGCACCGGTCAATTAAGTAGTATAAAGATGACGTGTATTCACTGCCATCAAGTTAGTAGAAGTGGTCTCCGGGGGAGCCATCAGATAGAACATGACCAATGAAAAGACTAACCCTTATGGATTGTATACACAGATGATTCCCCTAACCAATCCCTCCACCCCATAGGTTTTTGTAATGAAGACTCATGAAACGTCAGTTATGATGTGGTTTGTTTTTTAAACTGTTGTCAAGCTCGAGAATGATAAAGTGTAGAGCCAATTCGTGTTTGCTGCTGTCCCTGTTTTATCTGGTTTATTGTTAAAACAGGCCTTTGTCATTTACTTTGACTCTTCCGTTTTTGGGTGCGGGATTTCCGCGCTTATCTGGTCCGCTCAGGGCTGGGTTTTCCCGCCCCACCGTAACACTTCAGAAGAGAAACAATGTTCACTATCTTAGAAGGCCGAAGGGGGGAAAAAAATCCCACTGAAACTGTCACCTTAGTGGAATCCCAACAGAAATCAACAAGAATGATTTAGAGACGAATGTACAGGCCCCTCTTCACAGACATACTGAAAGATGAAAACGTAGTCTCCCCGACATTGAGGAAACACACCTACCCCAAATTGCAACAAAAAAATGGACTGGTAGCTGATGTGCTCACCCGGTGCATTTTTTCCACAGTATGTGGAGCCAAACCTATCCAATTTAGGGGAGCACATATTAGACTGTACCAAGATCTGAACAAGTCCACAATAGGAAAATGCAAGGCACTGAGCATTCATGGCTTGGCTGAGGGATAGGCTTCATTTTCTAAACTCCAGTTCACCAATCAGGGGAAGCAGTGTCAGAAAAACAAAAGAAAAGCAGAAACTCCATAGTTTCAGTTCCGTTTCGCCATCTTTCTCCTCTCGTTCAACTGCCATCCTGGAACTGAAACTATGGGGCAAAACATTCTGTTCTCCATTTCCCGCCCTAGCCACCCACGTAATTCCTGCTTTAGGGAAGTTTCTCTCAGGATAAATTCTAGGAGGGAGAGCTGTTTACAGAGAGAGCGGTGTGGGACTTGAGTGATAATGGACCAAGCCTGCAATGAATGCAACATCATACAACAACAGAACATCTCCACCCAGATTCATAGGTCTTCTGCCCTTAGTGAAGCCATTTTTTTGACCCAGAATTGTCCGATGGGGGTTATGCATGATTTAGACCAGTTAATACACAAGCTATCAATGTGTTCATAAAAGCCATTATACGCTCAACTAGTTTCTCATCTCACAGGTCCCCACGACTTCAAATGAAATCGTCCCAAGAACAATTTCAGACCACTCTATAATGTTGTCAATAAGGAACTCAAACACACTATTTTAAAGATAATGGTGGACAGGATGCCATCTCAAGTTTATGGAAAGCATTCTAGCCACTAATTAAGGGTAACATTGACAGTATAACTGCTACTTACCAAGTCCAAAAAAACCTGGCGGGATCTTTGCCTACAAGTTAAAGGTTTCCAATTACACAATGTAGTTTCAATGCTCAAGGAAATGACCTTCTGCTAGATGAAACCGGTACACTTAAAAAAATAATTGCATTATTTTTCCTTCGTCTTTGTGGCCTTAGAATTAAATGCTTACCAAAAGAGTTGCTATCTGTAGGGTGTCTCTGCCCTAAGGATTGGTGACAATAGCAATGCTCTTCAATCTTTGGTATCGCAGGAAGAAATAGACCACGTGATATACGCTCTCCCAAGTAGCATGACCTCAGGGATTTTGCCTTGTTTTACAAGAAATTCCAGGAGATGTTGGACTCACAGAAGGAACAATTATTTAATAGTTTTCAGATAACAGAGTTACTGTAACAATGGGGAAATCAGTGCTGCCCTAAATCCTAAAGTCAGATAAAGATCCTCTGCTCAGCACCTACCATCCAATTGCAGTCCTAAATTATGGTGCCTACATTTATTCAAAGGTGCTGGCAAATCACTCTGTCCCACTTTTACCAAAGATATTTGGACAGGACCAAACAGAAGTTCTCTTTGTGAGACGCGCCCAAGACAACATTTAAAGCATTTCACAATAGATTGAAGGGGGGTAAAGATGGCCGCCGACACTAAATAGCCATGTCAGCAGCTGCCCTGTTGCCTGCAGCGTATTAACAGGGCTCCCACCACCCTGGATACGCTGGGAATTGCCTGCTGCAGTGGTAAACAGACCTCTAGACTCAGGGGCGAGCGACTGGCGGAAAACCAGAGTCTCGCCGGGGACTTACAAAAGACAGCAAGGCCCTACTGTGATCGGGGCTGGCACTACAGTCCAGGAACAGTGAGAAAGCAGGTCCGGGCGGTGAGGTGAGCCGGCCTAAGTAGTGAAGAAGTGCAGGAGCGGCCCACGAGAGGCAGTAAGAGGTAGCCACGGCCCCCGTCGAGCTCCAGACCAGCATACAAGCTGCGATAGGGGGGAGGAGGAGAAGGAGGAGGAGGAGGAGGAGTGAATCCTGCCGGAGGGACGAGCCAAACCTCACAGCCCAAGAGCAGAGAGCGAGGCAGCGGGACCGGGCAGGTGAAACAGTGCAAGATTGGTCCCACTGGAAGCAAGTGAAGGCGGGCCCGATCCCACTAGACCCCAGCCCAGCATTGATGCTCACAATGTGGAGACAGGGAACGGGAGGTGAAGGGAGGCCGGGCCCGATAAGAAGAGGAGTGAGGGAATGTGGGTGGCTCGCACACAGCAGCAAGGCAGACAGTCCCAAGACAGGACAGGAACGTGAGCACCAACCAGGAGGCGAAGCCAAGGAGGAGCAGACAGGGAGCCCAAGATAATCACCCAGACTGGGCAACAACTACTAGCCCTGTTCTGCACAGGGGGAGACAGACCCCTGCAGCGGAAGCCGTGGCAGGGCACATGGCAGTGGGGGCATTAAGTGCAAGCCCCTAAAGGAGGAAGGACTCCCCAGGCCGGCGGCAACAGGAACATACCCCTGGCAGGGGGAGGACATTGGTACCCTGCGAGACGACAGAGGGGCTGGAAAAGACCCCAAGGCAGGAATAGGGACCTCCCACCCCACAAACAGTGCTGTTCTCCCCCCCTCACGCAATGTACTCCACCGAAGGCGGAAGACGAGGGGGCCCCTGCCTGGGACACGCAACCACCCTACTGCACCCAAGGGGAACAACGGCATGCTGAGTGGGCTGACTGGAGAAGCGCCAGACCCTCAGAATCCAGGAACTCGTATAGCCCGGCAAGTATAGGGTGACTGGGGAAGCGGACCTATCCGTAGACCCCCAGCGGTGGTCTGTAAACAGCAGAGCAGCGTGACAAAAGGCAGGGGAGGCAGCTGGGGCAGAGAGGAGAAACCCAGCAGGCAAATCGATCTGGAGGAGCCCACAGAGCACACCCATTTGGAAGAAAAGGGCCAGCAGCAACCCGCAAAGAGAACCAGGAGGACCCCCAAAACATAAAGCCGGAAGCAGGGGGCCCTGGGGAGCAAGGCAAATGTCAAAACCTAAAGCAAGGGCTTCCAAGAAGGCCCCGAGACCCGCCGCGGCAGGGGGGCACCCCCCCCCCACCGTCTGGGGCCCAAACAAGACGTCTCAAAGCATGCCTGACCAAGGGGAGGCTGCGGGGCAGAGGCCAACAAACCCATCTCAAGATTGGACCTACACAAAGACATGCTGTCCCTTCAGGCGTCGCTGACCAAGGCATTTCAGGAGCAGTTCCAACTAATGCGTTCAGACCTCAACTAAGTATGTCGGTCAGCTGGGGGAAAAGGACGGACATTCTGTAAAGAGCACTATAGGAAGTTGGCAAAGACGACAGCCCAGGGGGAGGCCATAGAGCGTCTCAACATGGCCACACAAAATTTGGAAGTGCATATTGAAGACATGGAAAACTGATAACGGCGGAGCAATGTAATGAGCAAACACCTGCCAGATACGGTGGCGGACAGGGATCTGAAGGGGGAGGTCCAGAAGATGTTTGCGGATGACATTGAGCTGGAAAGAATTCACAGAACCAGCAGACCAAAAGGGGGTACTAAAGGCAGGCCAAGGGATGTGTGGGCAGGGTTCTCGCAATAGACACAGAAGGTTGTGGTCCTAGGGGTAGCCAGGGCGAAGGAACCAGTGCAATACCAGGGAACCCTAATATTCCTTTTTCAGGACTTGGCGAGCAGTACCCTGCTCAAGAGGAGGCAAATGGGCCTGGTTGTGAGGGAACTGGCTAACAAAGGAATTCGCTACAGATGGACCTTTACCTTTGGACTGGTATCGGAGTGGGAGGGGGTCCAAAGACGCATCAGATCTCTTCACGAGGGAATGAAGCTCCTACAGCTCGGCACCTCAGGGACTCCAGGAAGGTAACTACCCCCAAGCGGAGAACCGTGATAGACCCCGCCCCTGGGAATGGGGCACAGCGGGAAAAAGACGCAGGTGGCCTTGCAGGGTTCCTATCCAAAGGATGGGGAGCGAGTAGAGGGGGACTCAAGGATAGATTGATAGCAGTGGATCACAAGGAACAAGTATGCAGACTGTTTGAATGTGTAGTCGGCTACAGAGGCATAGAAAAGGCCGTTGGAACATCTGGGAATGTTCCATCTTGGTTGCAGTGAGGGCAGCAGCGCCCGAGGGAGAGAAGGGACAGGGAGGGGGTGGACAGGGGGGAGGGAGGTAGGTGGGCAGGCAGGGCACCGGAATTTGGGGGGTTGGTGCCAGGGGGTTGGGGGGGCATACAGTGGAAAAAGGGAGGAAGTAACTGCGCAAGTCTGAAGGAGGGAGAATTACCAGGTTACTCACCGTAGTGACCACCTTACTCCTAGTCCATAGTCCCCTTTCCTCCATACTTATGGGACATCTCTCCGTCCTGTGGGACGGGACCGGAGCATTTTGTAAAAAGCATCCACATTTTTTCCAAAAATGTGTCCTTCCTCTCTTTCTTGCGCAGGGCCCGGCACACGGCCATAACCCCGCCCATCTTGGCTCCGCCCAGCACATCGCCCATCAGTCCTTTTCTATCGCCAAGTCAAAGACCGATTACCAATAACAGAGGAACCTTATTAGAGGGGACGGGGGGGCGGGCGTATGGAGGAAAGGGGATTATGGGCTACGAGTAAGGTGGTCACTACGGTGAGTAACCTGGTAATACTCCTACGTCCCGTTCCCTTTCCTCCATACTTATGGGAGATTCCCAAGCACTCCTTATAGGAACTACGGGTGGATGGAAATACCCCTCACTGAAACAGGCTCTTCAGCACAGTCTGACCAAACTTAGCGTCAGCCGTTGAGCTCATGTCGAGACAATCATGCTTACAGAAAACAGATGGGGAGGCCCAAGTAGCTGCCCTAGCGATGGACTCCCAGGGGACATATTTCTGAAAAGCAACCGCGGCTGCCTTGCCCCGCACCAGGTGTGCATAAATACCCTTAGGAGGTTTCAGCCCGTGGACGGTGAAAGGCTCCGTGATGCATGCGGCGATCCACCGAGAAATAGTTGCCTTAGACGCCTGCTTGCCCTGAGGGTTACCGAAGGTCACAAAAAGTTGAGAAGAACTAAGCTCGGAAGTCCTGTCCAGGTAGAACTTGAGAGCTCTTCGGACATCAAGTCCGTGTAGAACCCTCTCAGCCTCAGAGGCAGGGTTCAGAAAAAAGACCGGTAGGGAAATAGACTGATTCAGATGGAATTCAGTCACAATCTTCGGCAGAAAGGCCGGGTTCGTCCGAAGGACTACCTTGTCCTTGTGAAAGACCAAGAAAGGACGCTCCACCTACAATGCCTGGAGCTCACTCACTCTCCTTGCTGACGTAACTGCGACCAAAAAGGACACTTTCCAGGACAAGTACTTGAGGTCCACAGTAGCCATTGGTTCAAAGGGTTTATGGCATAGCGCAGTTAGGACCACATTTAGGTCCCACGGCGGGTGCGGATTATGAGGAAGGTAGAGGCGGGTCAAGCCAGCAAAATGCCTCTTCACCACTGGGTTAGTCAGGGAATAAGAACACTGGTCTGTAGAAAGATACGCGGAAACCGCTGAGAGATAAGTCTTGCATGACAGAACATGAACCCCTGACTCTGCTAGGGAGGACACGAAGGACAGCACTGTCAATCGTGGCCACCCTTGGATCCAACTTCTTCTCCAAACACCAATGACAGAACCCGAGCCATTTACTCCTGTATTGGGATCTGGTCGAGGGTTTCCTGGCTGCCTGGATAATACGCATGTTATCCGTAGACAAATTCAAATGCTCCAAAGACTTGAACTCGGGCACCATGCCGCCAAGCTGAGTGATTGAGGGGAGGGGTGCCACAGCTGCTGTTCCCCTTGGTGAAGAAGATCGGTGGTTACTGGTAACCTGATCGGCGGATACACCAACAGATGTTGAAGCTCTGAGAACCAAAACGTGGCCGGCCACCACGGGGCTATGAGCAGAAGGGAACAGTTCACCGAATTCTTCAACGTCCAAATTGCCCGGTGAACCAGAGGCAGAGACGGGAAGGCGTAAACTCGCATGTTGTGCCATGGAAACTCGAGCGCATCCCCCAGAGAGGAGGCTCCCAGCCCCCCGCTGGAGGCATACTGAGGAAGCTTCTTGTTTACCGCCGTTGCGAAGAGGTCCACCTCCGGTGTGCCCCAACGCGAGAAAATCCATGAGAGGACCTCCGACTTCAACTCCCACTCCAGGTCCACGAGGGGGGGAGACTTCGTTCCCCCTTGTTTGTTGATGTAATACATTGACACCACATTGTCCGTGCGTAGGCGGACCACCTTGTTGGCAATGAGCGGTCTGAACACCTTGAGCCCCAGAAATATCGCCAGAAGCTCCAAATGATTTATGTGCAGGAGCTTGTCCTGAGGCGACAAGAGGTCCGAGACCTCAAGAAGATCTAACGTCGCACCCCACCCCAGAAGGGAAGAGTCCGTCGTGATCATCACCATGGGGGCCGGGTCCTGAAACCCAGCGCCCACCGACAGGTTGCTGAGAGATGACCACCAGTCCAGTTCCACTCTCATGGAATCCGGAATCATTATCCGCTTGGAATCCGGGTCCACAGCCTGACGCCAGGAACTCCGAAGAGCCATCTGGGTCTGTCTCATCTTGAGACGAGCAAGAGGAAGAGCCAGCACGCACAAGGCCATGAGGCCCAGAAGCCTCTGGAACCACCAGGCCGACATGCTCTCCGACTGCACAAACATCTGACACGTGGCTAACAGATCCGCCATTCTGTCCCCGGTCAGGTACACTCTGCAGTCGATCGTGTTCCAGCGAAAACCCAGGAAAATCAGGTCCTGTGAGACAGGGAAGATTTCCGCAAGTTCACCGACAGCCCAAGATGGAACAGGAGCTGGAGGAGAGACTGGAGGTTGCCCGCTGCTGCTAGCGGACAAGGGCTGCGTAAGAGCCAGTCGTCCAAATACGGATACACATGGATACCCTGGAGACGAAGATAGGCCGCAATCGCCGACATCATCTTCGTAAAGACACGCAGCGCCGAGCTGAGGCCAAAAGGAAGCACTCGAAACTGGAAGTGCTCCTCTCCCAAAGAGAAGCTGAGACATCTCCTGTGTGGGTTCCAAATCAGGATATGCATGTACGCGTCTTAAAGGTCCACAATGCTGAACCAGTCGCCCACCTGCAAGGAGGAACGTATCTGGCTGGGCGTAATCATCTTGAATTTCTCTTGGGGTAGGAAAAGATTGAACTGGGAAAGGTCTAGGATGGTGCGCAGGCCAGCCTGGTTGGGTTTGGGCAACGTAAACAGCCGGGAGTAGAAGCCCTCCCCTCGCTCCCCGAGGGGAACGGGTTCCACAGCTCTGAGGTCCAGAAGTTTCTGAACCTCGGCTTTGAGGGAGGGCGAGCCCGACAGCTGAAAAGGAGGGTTGCGGGTTGGGGTAGGGGGGTAGAGGTAAGCGGAAGCCCGCTCTAGCGACTGACAAGACCCATCTGTCTTCTGTGATGGTCTGCCACGCCTCCCAATGAGACGCAATGCGTCCTCCCACTGGGGTCTCGTGCAAGCGCGGAAAACCCTCATTTAGTAGGTTTATCAGTGGCAGTGCCAGCTGAACCTGAGGAGGAGGCTGAAGAGCGGGAGAAAAACCACGTTCGTTGTTGCCTACGGCGGTTACTCCCCGCAGGGGTATCCACTCTGCGAGATTTGCGGTTGAGGAAGCCCCTAAAGCCAGAGGAGGCTTTGTGACAACGGTCTCTGGGTTTTGAAAGGAGCCGTAACCAGGACAGACAATGACTTAGCTGTCTGCGTGCTATCCTTCGTCTTGGTGCGCTCTACATCTGTTGTAGAATGAAAGAGCTCCTTACCATCGAACGGAAGGTCCAACACCTTGTCCTGCACTTTTGATAATTTAGTGGCATGCAGCCACATCTGCCGTGAGGTATCAACCCCCAGCATAAGGCCCCGAGCCGAGGTGTCTATGTGATGAGCCGCAGCCTCCAGGAGATCCTGGGCCAAGACCCTGGCGTCAGATAGGCCACCCTTGAAGTCTTCCAACTTCTCGCCCGGGATGTGCTCCTCAAACTCTGACAGACCTTTCCACATCCGCATGTTAGCTCCCGCTAATATCAACACAGCATTAGCCTGCCTGAGCTGCAAGGCCCGAGTTGGCAAAGATTTTCCTCCCTAGGGAGTCAAGGAGCCCGTCCTCCTTACCCAGGACCTGAGTAGCCGTCGGGGAAGAGGATGCTGCAGGTCTGGATTGCAAAGTGGCCGCAGCCACCACTGTGGAGGAGGGAGGCGGACAAGACGACAGGGCCACCTCTTCCAAAGAATGTAGCCTGTACCGCGCGTCAATCTTCTTACTGACAAAAAGTCCTGAGTGTGGCTTTTCCCAGACTCTTCAGACCTCGGCCAGAACATCCTTCTGCAGGAACAGGCCGGTACACTCCAAGGGAGACAGGGTGAACGCCCCAGAAAGCACGCCCTCCTGGTCATGAAAAGCTCTTATAAAGCGGGGAAGGTCCTCGTTGTCCTGATCGCCTTGAGGGTCATCTGACAGGTCAGGAAACTGCTGAGCTGCGTCAGGCACTGTCTTGTCCACTGGGGACAATGGAGGCAAAGGCAAAAGAGCCGGGGGAGGCACCATGGGCAAGGGAGGCCCCGGTGGGACCACCGGAGGAACGGGTGGAGCCGAAGGCGTAGGTGGACATATCTCCCTGAAAAGCCCTTTGAAATATTCCCTCATGGGGTCGGTGCGCATAAGCGCTTGAAATTTACCGAAAAAGGCGTCCTCCGGAGACTGTTTCGGAACCTGAGGAGGCCTCTCATGAGGTGGACAAATCCAAGGACGTAGCGGGGAAGGGTGCCACACCGGCCCCTCCACCGACGTATCCACATAAATCAAAGGTGCCGCCCCCACGGGCAACGAAACATTGTGCTGAAGAGGCATCCCGGGCGTGCCAATCATAAACCGGCCAGTAAGGATGCGAATATAGGAACCTTAGGTTCACCCAAGGGACCAAGGCCTACACATCAGAGGCCGATGGCGTAGTTGTAGGGGGTAGCACCTAAAATGGCCACCGCAGTCGTGGCGGGAACGGGCGCCATTTTGTCCTCATCTGAGGGGAACTGCGGCACGTGAGGTAGCGAGGCAAGGGTCCCTGTCGATGGATCAGGGGTCTTAATTTTAGCCTTAACATAAGGAACCTCAGCAGAGCCGGTACTATGAGGCCTGGAATGTTTTTGTGACATACCAACCACCAACTGAACCTTCGAAGGAAGGACCTTGGCATTGCCGGTAAAAGAAGAACTTTGCTTCTTTGCCCCCTCAACAGGTCTGGTGTCACCACAAGAGCGGAAAGAGTGAGCAACAGCTTTCACCGACAAAGCCTTGACCGGCCCGAGAGGAACCCGGAAAGGTATCCCCCGGCTGGGGTGCTCTGAAAAGTAAAGAACTTATCGGGCGCTGCTTCTTCTCGTCGATGAACGCCTGAAAATGTGAAGGAGGAGTATGTCGGAACACCTTCTCCCACCGCTCTAACCGAAGTTGAAGTGCCCGGACCGAAAGGGAGTCACAGTAAAAACAGGAGTCCCAACGGTAATCCAGACCCAAACACTTTAAACAAAGAGGATGGGGATCCGCCCTCGCGAAGCGACGGTGACAGGATGAACAATCAGGAAAGTCTAGCTTGAATGACAGACAGACCAGTAAACGAACGCTAGCGAGAGCCAGAGAGGAAAAAGGAAAGAAAAACTTCGAGGATGCAAGTGCGTCCGGCTCCGATCGAGCGGAGAAAAGGACTGATGGGTGATGCGCGGGCGGAGCCAAGATGGGCGGGGTTACGGCTGTGTGCCGGGCCCCGCGCAAGAAAGAGAGAAAGGACACATTTTTGGAAAAAATGTGGATGCTTTTTACAAAGTGCTCGGGTCCCGTCCCACAGGACGGAGAGATGTCCCATAAGTATGGAGGAAAGGGGACGGGACGAAGGAGTAAGGGGGTTGGAGGTGAACAGGCGCAAGGAGGATGGAGAAGACGACTCAAGGAGAAATGGGAAGAGGAAACGAATGGGAGGTAACCATTCAAGTGGTCAACACACAGAGGGCTTAACTCCCCTCTCAAACAGAAAAAAACTGGAGCTCTTCACTAAAAAATCCAGCCAGGGCATAATAGCCCTCCAGAAGACCAGGCAAGGCTAGGATTGAAGGGTTTTTCCCAGATCTGTTATACCTCTAGCTCGACAAAGAAATGTGGGGTGGCACTGGCCATTAGGGACTTTGGAATAAAATCCTCCAAAGGGGATAGAGGAGGCAGATTCATTATTTTAGCGGGGGATTATGCACGGGTCACTTACACATTGGCATCAATTTACACCCCCGACGTGGGACAGGAGGCCTTTCTCAGAGAATTATTACAGGATAGGTTTAGTGCATTAGGACTTCGGGATGTTTGGAGGGGTACAGGGGAACAGGGAAGGTTTCACATTTTCTTCTAGCGTACACGGAACTCTATCTGTATTGATTACGTGTGGGTGTCACCCCCCACCCCCCGACAGGGAGCAGTATCGGGCATCGAAGTTGTTCCAGTTGGCATCGCCGATCATGCCGTGCTCACTATGGATCTGGGGTTGCCAGGACGCAGGCCATCGATCCGATGTTGGAGGGTACCGGGGGAGCTCCTGCGGGATGCCTTTATAAGAGGGGAACTGGAGGATAAAATGAGGGACTTATTTATACTAAATAAGGCCTCGGACACAGGGGAAGAGTATTTGATGGGATGCGTTTAAAGCCACAATCAGGGGGGACTTCATCGCCTTATAGGCAAAGAGGGAAAAACAAATGAGGCAGCTAGAGACTCAGCTGGAGGCTGAGGTGGAAGCAAGCAGTAAGTGGATGGCAGATGCCCATTCCAGCAGATCAATGAGGGAATACCTACAGGCGGTGGGGCCACCAGAATATTCTACAAACCAAGAGCGCTGAGAGGTTGCTACTTTCTGTCCGCCAGCGGTTCTACACAAATGTCAATAAGGCAGATACGTTTCTGGCGCAGCTTATAAGGGGAGCAGTGGGCAGCAACACCATCACAGCAATACTGGATGAACAGGGTGTCCGTTATTCTCGCACAGAGGAGATTCAGGAGTGCTTCTCCAGCTATTATGAGGGCTTTTATGCACCCCAGAACCCATCGACCCGAGTCGCAGGAGGAATTCCTGGACACAGTCAACCTTCCGTCACTGGGGCAGATACAAGGGAATCGTTGGGAAGGATGATCACTGAAGAGGAGGTACGGAGGTTATAGCTGCTCTTCCACCCAATAAAGCCCCAGCGCTGGACCGTTTCACGGCAGACTACTATAAGACATTTGCGAGCTACCGGGTTCCCCATTTCACCAGCCTCTTTAACCACTTTCGGGACTCAGGGAAAATCTCAGCATCCGTGAAGGAGGGTAAAAATGTACCCTCCTCCGTAAACCCAACAAGGACCACACGAAGTGCACATCATTTAGACCATTAGTGTTAATAAACATGGACACTAAAATATATACCAAAACCTTGGCCAATAGGCTCGAAAGCCACCTACCAACCCTAATTCAACCCCGATCAGTCTGGGTTCGTGCATGGGATGCAAATATTTGATAACATTAGGCGAGCGGCGCACCAGGTGGAGAAAGTTCACCAAACCTCTATTCCCGCGGTCCGTCCGTCGCTCGAGGCCATAACGGCTTTGGAGCGCGTGGACTGGCCCTTCTTATTCAAAGTGATGGGGAGGATGGGTCTGGGAGGGGATTTCCTGCGAATGGTGAAGGCCAATAATATTACACCAATGGCACAGCTACTAGTGAACGGGTCTTTGTCCCATAAAACCCAGCTTAGTAGATTGACTAAGCAGGGGTGCCCCCTGTCGCCTCTGCTCTACGCTATACATTTGGAGCCATTGCAGCAAGCCATAAGGGAAGCGGGCGAAGTGCATGGAATGCCCTTTGGCTGAATCCAGCATAAAGTAGCCGCATTTGAGGACAATAAGCTCCTGTCGCTCTCACGACCAAAGGAATGCATAAGGGCATGTAGGGTGATTCTATCAGATTTTGGGGAGGACTCCGGTCTTAAGTTTAATCTAACCAAATCAGAGCTATTACGGTAGCACCCTACGGTGAAGGGAAGGGAGGTAGCAGAGCTACAAATCTCCTTGCCCTTTATATGGAGTCCAGAGGGGATCAGATATCAGGGTTTAAAGAGGACCCTGCAACTCACTGGCTGGTATGCGGCCAACTACAACCCCCCCCCCCCCCATGCCCCAAGACAGCTAGTATTGAAGCGGACTTCCTAAAGTGGTGGGTGCTCAGGATCTCAAGGGTGGGCAGAATGGCAGCGGTAAAAAATGGTGACGCTCCCTCGGCTACTCCGCCTTTTTCCAGGCGGTCCCGGGGGGCTTTTTTTTCGGCGACCTAGGAAAATAACAGGAGATTTTATCTGGGAAGGCAAGAAAAGAGGCTTCATCATTCGCTTCTGATGTCCCCGAGGAGGAAAGGAGGGATGGCACTCCCCAACTTCCGACAGTACTATGAAGCATCCCAATTGTGGGTCATTAGGGAGTGGTTCTCGGGGCAGAAGGAGAAACAGTGGGTGGGAATAGATCGAGCAGGGGTGAGGTGCGATCTAGGGAAGGTCCTGTGGCTACCATGCCAGCACAGGCCAAAGCACATGTACCGGAGTGCAATCAGGAGGCTGGTGGCGGATACGTGGGATAACTTGGTGGGGAAATATGGGATCACGTCATTTCCATCCCCCTTCACCCCTATATATCAGAATCCACATTTTTCACTGGGAATAAAAACACAGGCATTCACTCAATGGCAGAAGGGGGGATGCAGTAAACTACAGGATTTGTCCCAGGGCCCAACGATCAGACCCTTTGCGGAACGTAAGCAGTGCTTCGGGGTGGCTACAAAACCCAGAGGTCAAGGCAGCGGATACTCGCCAATTCACCCCTTTGGAGGAGTTCCTCCTAACACATGACAGGTTAAAGGGCATGGTTTCGAGTCTATATAAAATCCTAGATGACGCTGCTCCCCAGGCCGCCTGGCCCTATATGGGACAATGGGAAAAAAATAGTAGGGAAAGAAGTGACTAGGGAGAACTGGGAAAGACTGTGGGGGCTGATCCCCCAAGATTGTTAAGGCGACCCAACTACAGGAATGCTGGTACAAGCTGCTCTACAGGTGGCACTATACCCCAGCCTGTCTCCACAGGATTTGCCGTGGGGCCTTGCGTGAATTGTATTTTTTATTTACACAGCGCTTATACAAAAGGTGGAGTGCTTCAAAGTGTTTCAAGGCGGGAAGGGAACAAGGGAATACAGTAATCATTCTTAGGCCTTGAAGTTTCTGAATGATCAAACAAAAAAACTAGTATACTAGGCCTGACGGCATTTATCCCAGTGTTAAGTGCATGAAGTGTTGCAGTTGCGACCAGGCTAGGGAGGGGGCGACAAAATAAAAAGGGGGTTGGAGGACAGGACAGAAGTACTTCCTAGTCCTAGTACATTTGGAGGGGATGTGGCGGGGAGGGCACGTGGTCCCATATCTGGTGGAGGTGTCCTAAAATAGAGCACTTCTGGGTGGAAGTATTGGAAGCCCAGGTTCAGGTTTTCGGGGAAGAGGCCAGGGCTCTACCGGAGGAGGTTATGCTGGGATTGGACAGAGGAAACATGGGAGGGGGAAGCAGAGGTCGCAGGAAGGCCAGAACGATGCTAACCCTAGCTGTGATGCCGCTTGTCTTGAAGCACAACACTGGAAGAGAGAGAGGACATTCCCACTTTTCAAGATTGTCTCCATAAGGTATGGGAATTTGTGGCGCTTGAATGGGAAGCATACGCAATCCTGACCCGCTTTGCCAGAGACTGGGGTGAGGTCCGGTCCTTTTTAAAAGAGGATTTGAGCCCAGTGGTGTCCCCAGGGCCAGAAACTGTTGAACACATACTAAATAGCAAGAGAAAATCACGACCGTCACATGACAGAGGCTTCTTTTGGCCCTGAGGGGGAAGGGAGAGCAGAGAGAAGGGAAATGGTTAGGGTGTGGGAGGAGGGGGGAGTAAGAGGGATTGCAGTCATGATTTTTGTTTGTTTATTTCTTGTTGAATATTAATAGAAAATTACCTTAAAAATAAAAAAGTTGACATCGCACAGAGAAAGAGCAGTGTTGTGGTCTCCTGTAGTACAAAATATGGACCAGTCAGAAACCCATGTCACGCACAAAGCAAGAGCGATGGGTCTCCTCCTGAGGGAGACTTTTCTCTTGAGAGCGCAGCCTGTGGACATGATAGCAATACCACTAAGCCAACAGATCAACAATCTAATATTAGGATAAAGGGCCTGACGCAGGACATTGCGGACAGAGATCTGAATAACATAATGCAACAACGCTTCGGGGGATTGGTTACTAATCTGCCGAGAGAAAGTATCGGAATCAACAGAATTCACTGCGTGGGGCCTAAGGGCATAGAGCGGGAGCCAGGCCAGGGGAAGTGCTGGCATCGATTACATCCTACAGCCAAAAGGAGACCATATTGAGAGCAGCCAGACTGCAGCAACACCTCAGGGTCAATGGGAAGGAAATCTCCCTCTTTCAATATCTGACTCAATCCACACTTAAAAAAAGGCAAGCCAAATTGCCCGATTACAAAGGCTTTTACAATTATTTGTATTTGTATTTTATTTATTGATAAAGCGCACCAGGCTCAAAAGGCATCCGGGCGCATCGCTTAGGTTACAACATGGTATGAGCAGACAAAGGCATTACAGAAATTTACAAAAAAAATGAGAGATTATATACATATATTACAGGATAGCTGGTTGCATATTTACAAAGGGGTGGAGCTGTAGACTGTCACTAGGGTGGTGGCTAGTGAGCGGACGGGGTCAGGTCTTGGGCAGATAACCAAGTTTTGGCCATGTTTTTGAAGGTCTGTAAAGATGGTTTAGCTCTTAATAGGTAGGGGAGCGAGTTCCAGAGTTTGGCCGCCATTACTGGGAAGCTGGTCCCACCCGATCTTTGAAGGTTGAAGCGAGGTATGGATAGGCAATTAGTCTGAGCACTTCTGAGGGGTCTGTTGGAAGTGTGGATGGATAATCTGTTGGCCAAGTAGCTAGATGCTTGGTTTGTGAGAGCAAGTGTTTTCATGGATATTCTTTGCACTACTGAGAGACAGCGGATACTTCGTCTGGTGTCCGAGATATGTTGGTTTCTGGGGATATTTCGTGCAGCTCTGATGCCGTTATTTTGGATGATTTGTAACTTGTTGATATAGAGTGTTGCAGTAATCAATTTTAGACATCACCAGGGTCCTGGCTAGTGTAGTACAGTTGGTTGGAGAGAAGAAAGGGTGACTGGCTGTGATGAGCTTACAAGTGTAAGCAGCAGCGGAGGAGACTGCGTTAGGTTGTCGAGCCAAGGATAGGATGGAATCAATATAGATGCCTAGTGTTTTGGTGTCCTTGGAGACCTTAATGGTGTTGCAATCAATGGTGAGGGATTTAAACAGGGGGTCTAGTCTATCCTGCATGGCATCCAGGGGCGCGTAGATACCAGTTACTTCACTGGTTTGAAGGTACTGGAGGAGTTCCGGAGGAATATTGACTCCAGTGTCTACAAAGTTCAAAGAGTTCAATATGTCTGATGTTCACTCTTGTTCCATTCCCTCGTTCGGTTGCAGCTGGGTCCAAAAGAATATTGCCTGGAGGCAGCTAATGGCGTTCAGGTAAAAGTCTGTATTACCAAACACTGTCCGGTAAAGGTTGCATGAGTTTAACTTGCTGTTTTCTCTCCCTTTATAGGTGCGGCATAGAAAGATGCGGCAAATTAAAGGATAATACCTCCGGTGGTAAAGCAGGTAAGCCTATGGTGGCAAAGAGATTGTCTTTGTCGGTTTTCTCGGCTCACCTTGTTATTCCTTTTGTTTTCCCCCCAGGTGCTGGGTTTTGACGAAGAAAATGATGGAGGCAGCGCCGAGTTGAAAGATGCAGTGGACTGGTGAGTATAACGCGGCGCTACTGCTGGCGAAGCGACGCGTGCTGAAATAATGTCCTTTCCAGACTGAGAGATGTGCTGGGTCCGGAATCAGGTAAGGAATCAAATAATGTCTGATCTAACCTCTTCTCCTTTCTTTTCCTTTTGTCTAGGAGCTCCGGATTAGAGGCGGGCGTGGCAGAAGACTGGATGCTGACTTGCAGACACGGTGAGTGTTACGCTGCTGGATGCAGAATAACACGAAGCATGAGCTGCTGTTCGGGCGTGGTTTAAACAGCCTGCAAAGTAGTCCCAGGTAAGAAGTTCCCCAGAACCACACCCGAGTAAAAAATAGTCCCTGTAATAAAATAGTCCCATCCAGGCCTCACGTTGGCTTGGACTCATTTGCAGTATGGTCTGCATAAGGTAAGTAAAGTCTATGATGAGCCTGGCGCCTAAGGCGCCAGGACTGAATCCAAACAGCTCTCAGCCGGGGCTGTTGGGATTTTAATGAGTATCTGGATGCCTGCTCCCGGGGCTGATGGACTCGATCCGGATGCCCGGGGGTAGGCATCATGACAGGTACTCCACAGGTGACTGTTGAGGGTTTAGCTGCCGCAGCAGGGGAGAAAACCCTCATGGATCGGTTTTCCAGAAATTAACTAATCCAGGCCGTTGCTTTATCAGAGAAGTGGGCAGCTAGTTTGAGGTGTTGACAGAGTATTTGGTGATTTACAAGATGGAAAGCCGCAGAAAGATCAAGTAAAAGTAGAAGGGCAAGATTGCCCTTATCTTTTAGGTCTTCGATCTGTGTTTTAAGATCAATGAGGGCAGTTTCGGTCCACATGAGGGTCTGGGTTTGTAACAGGGTCACGTTCGGGGAACATGGTCACCCAGGATCCAGGAGATTATTGATTCAACCTGGGCACGGTGTGGGGGGGCATTGGGGGAGAGGGTTGTGGGGGGGGGAGCAGGGGCTTGCAACCGTGGTTGGCAGGGGAGAAGAGGGATAGGAACAGAGTTCAGGGGCACGGAAGGGAGGAAGGGAAACCATGGAGAGATGGATTAATGTTATAACGTATAAACATCAGGGGGAGGAACTCACCAGTCAAGCGGAAGAAGCTAGCAATGTATATAAAGGCAGGGAAGCTATACAAGAAACGCACATTAGAAAACGGGACAGACCTGTGGGGAGACTACAGTACTTTTCGCATGTCTATCAGGCGAATTCAACAGGGAAGACATGTGGGTCATGGTGGCCTTTAGGGACTCCCTGGGGGTGCAGGGTATGGGCCCACAAGGGTACAAGGAGGGGTGGTATCTGTTCGTCAGGGCTCATATAGAAGAGCAGCTATACAATTGACCTCCGTTTATGCTCCCAATAGTGGGTAGGCATGCTTCCTGAGAGAAATCGTCAGTAGACGGGGAAATCAACCTAGTGGGTGATTTTAATATGGCTTGAGTACCAGAGGTGAACAGAAGTTCGGGAGGGGTTAGGCAAACACTGAGCCCGTCAAAGGGGGGGGGGAGAAAAGAGAGAGAGAGAGAGAGAGAGAGAGAGAGAGAGAGAGAGAGAGAGAGAGAGAGAGAGAGAGAGAGAGAGAGAGAGAGAGAGAGAGAGAGAGAGAGACTCTTCCTCAGATATATGGAGGGTCCTGAAGGGGGAGGAGCAGGTATATACATATTACTCACATGTACACAACACAATGTAGCGTAACAATTACATATGGGTGACTCCCGGACTCATTGGGAGGGTGGTGGAGGCAGAGGTGGGTCAGACGTCACTGTCAGATCATGGCCCTATGCAAATTTGATTGAATGTTCAAGGAGCAGGACAGCAAATGTGGGGGCGGGGATTCCCTAATGATATTTTGGAAGACCCGGTACTGTCTGCAGAGATGGAGGGGTTGCGGGGGGGGGGGGGGGGGGGTTGAACAGCATCTTTGAGACGATGATAAATCAGACGTTAGCCTAATGACGTGGTGGGATGCCTTCAAAGGAATGATGAGGGGGGTAAGTTATAGCTTTGAAGGCTAGGCGGGAGAAGCAATTGGGCAGGTTGGAAAAGGAGCTTGAGTATCGCCTACGTAGGGTCAGGCAAGCATTGATGGAGAAGCAGACGGGAGTGCTGCACAGGGAATGTCTGCATATCCAGTGCCACCTGGACCTACTTCGGACACACAAGGCGGAGAAGGCCATCTTACACGCAAGATAAAAGTACTATGTGGGGGGGCGAATAAGGCGAGCCGCTTGCTGGCCCTCCAGCTGAAGGGGAAGAGGGTTGCGTAGATAGTGCTGAAGGTGGCGTCGGAGTCGGGGGAAATGACAACTGAGAACAGGGCAATGATAGAAGCGTTTGCAATATTTTAGGAGCGGCTGTACTCCTCGGATCATCGGGACGAAATAGGACAGGAGGCCTACCTAGACAAAGTTCAGTTGCCACAGCGAACAGCTGGGGAAAGAGACAACTTGGAAGGGGACATACAGCAGGAGGAGGTCGAAGATGCAATCAAGTCTCTCCCTCTTAAGAAAGCGCCAGCAACGGATGCATATACTGCCCTATTCTATAAAAAATATAGGGGGAAGCTAGCGCTGTGGTTAACCCGGCTGTTAAACTCATTCAGGGGACAAGGGCGGTCTTTTTCCCTAAAACAGGCAAAGACCACACTAGATGCAGGGCATATAGGCCCATATCTCTAATGAACCTGGATGCCAAAATGTACACTAAGATATTGGCTGGGAGGCTAACCCTGTTGATGCCCAAATAAGTGGCCTCCGACCAAACGGGATTTGCCCCGGTGAGGCAGACCTTTGATAACATTAGGCAGGTATGTCACATTATAGAGAAAAATCGGGATTAAACAGATGCCCGCGGTCAACGTAGCCTTATATGCCGAAAAGGTTTTTGACCGCATGGAGTGGCCATCACGTGTATGGGCGTCGGGCCAACATTTCTACAGGCCAATTACAACTCCCCCTTGATACACCTGGCAGTTAACAGACAACTGTTTCCACGCATCCCCCTTGCGTGGGGACCAAAGCAAGAGGGTCCACTGTCGTCCCTCCGTCATTCCCTATTTCTAGAACCCTTCTTAATGACATTTCGCGAGACGGAAGGGATATGTGGGGTTCGGTTTGGTAGGGAAACCCATAAAATCATTGCGTATGCGAGTGACATGTTGCTGACCCTTACAGAACCAAGGACGTCCCTGAAGGTACTGGGGGTGGAGTTGCAAGAATTCGGTGCGGTCGCTGTGGTGAAAGTGAACAGAGAAGTCGGCGATATTGAACCTCTTGGTAGGGGTGGACGAGAGAGAAAAGATAGTGGGTGAGCTGCCATTTAAATGGGCAGCAGGGGGCCTGAAGTATCTGGGGGTAGTTATCGCTAAATCGTTGACCAATTATATGGTTCAAACTACCCAGCCCTGCTACAAAATGTCAGAGGAGGTGACACAATGGAATCCACTGACCATGTCCTGGATGTGGAGAATAGCTACGGTGAAGATGGTGATCATTCCACGGGTCCTTTATTATTTCCTGGCACTTCCCATAACCCTTCTATCCTCTTTCTTTAAAGCCCCTAAGAAAACAGTGATGGCGTTCATATGGCATATCAAACGCCTTAGGGTAGATGGGAGAACGATGATGGCCAACACAGCGGGGGGTGGGGGGGCGGTTTGGGGGGTCCCGGACTTCCAAAAGTACTACCAGGCGGTCCAACTGAGGGTCATCAGGGAATGGCTAACTAGAGATGAGGTGAAGCGGTGGGCGCATATGGATAGCACGGTGTTGACGAGGAGCCTTGTGTTTAGATAGGAGGGACAGGCCACCGAATGTGCATGTCAGCTGTGTACTATCAGTAGTGGGGGACATATGGGACTCCCTGGTGGCGCACAGGTGGTTGCCGGCCTTGCCATCACCTTTTATGCTGCTTTTTGGCAACCCTAAGTTTGCGTCAGGACCGGAGTCGGGCGCGTTTATGCAATGGAAGAGGGCGGGATGCATAAAAATAGGTGACATGTATGACGACCCTGATGTAAGAACATTTGAGCAATGCAGGGAGAGCGTCACGGTAAGGGAAAAGCACAGACATAGGTACAAACCTCCCCAGTAAGAAGTACTCACTAGGCCTGCCATACACTGTCTTTACTCTGGTCAATCGCCCGTCAGCCTATCGCTGTATTTCGTTTCCTGCACCCCAGATTTCGACCATATGTAACCAGGGTCCATTCTGGTCTATGTATTTATTATTGTTGTTCCTAAACTGCATGCCCAACCATGTCTGTAACCCTAAGTTTTTCAAGCACCCAGTTACCTCAGGGTTAGGCGCACAATACAAATATTAAACAAATACAAATACTACCGGCTTAGGCACTGGCTGGCGAGTAACGCGCTTAGGGAGGCAGCGACTAGGTCCCTCAAGCCCTTTGAGAAGTTTGTAACAATGCAGGATGGCAACACAAAACGGGTATCCTCACTGTATAAGCTATTACAGGAGAAACCGTCACAACACAAGTGGTGACATGGCGAGCTGGGAAATATATCCCTGGGGGAAGAAATATCGGAAGAACATTGGTAGGGCATCTGGCAGAACATACCCAAATTGACATGCTCGATACAAGTAAGGGAAACCTGGTATAGAGTAAAGGTACAGTGGCACTATACCCCAGAGGTGCTGTATAGGATGTTCCCGAATACCTCGCCTAACTGCTAGCGGGGTTGTCAATCAGAGGGAACGTGGATACATGTATGGTAGAAGTGTCCAGGGATTAGACCCTTCTGGCAAGAAGTGGTTAGACAGATGAAGGAGATATACTGACTTGACAGTGGACTGGTACCCAAAGAGTAGCTGCTGTGATGGGGGTCTCAATAGATGAGCTTGGGTCAAAGGCGCAAAAGAAAGCATGTGTGGTTCTGCTGGTGGCAGCATGGTTATAGTGCTGGCGCAAAATTGGAATAAAGGGCATACACCGACAAGACATTGATCGAGTGGATTCAGAAAGCATTGAGGTTTCTAGCCATGGAATGGGTCACATACAGAATCCAGGGGTGGTGGGCGGGGGGGAGTTTGGGTAGGGGGGGGGCCAGCAGGAACCAAGCGGATTTCAGGCGGTACTGGCGTCTGGTTTTGGTTTACCTGCAGAGTGACTAGGTTTCAACAGTGCCCGCAACATTTTAAAATAATGGACTTCCTCTGAATGGACTGAAGGGGGTCTACTGGGTCATGGTAAAATGGGAGGGTGGGGCCTTGCTTGTCCGAGAGGGGGTGAGCAGGTGAGTGGGGCAAGGGGTATTGATGTTTATTGTTATAATTGCGAAAATGTTCATAAAAATACTTTCCCAAAAAAATAATAACAGAAACACTGTCAAAGAAATCACAGAAGAGAACACAGAAAAATATCCTTGCGAAATGCAGATTTAATTACAACAAAGAGTAATGTTTAAATACGATCGCTGTCAGGAAGTTGGGAAGAGTTGCCAGATTAACTAGCTTCATATTTGTTATCTAGCATTTAAAAGTGCTAATCTACTCTTGGTTTGGCCACGAAACGCTAGGGCATTACACAAACACGAAGAACTTTGCACATAATAGCAGAGTTGCCTAAACAAATTAAACATTAGTAGAAATAGCAAGAAATGCCCATAAACATGTTCTTGGATCCTCTTTAGGCACAAAATAGATTTCAAAGGTCATGCATTACGAGGACGATCACAAGGTGGAAGAAAAAATGTCAACCACTGGAGCATTGTACGTGCTAATGTATCCACTGATTGATCACCTACAGAGGATTTTCGATTCCACACAAGCTCAATGTCAGGCTCCTTTCACCAAGTGAATGAATAATCCACACGGATTTCAATTTCTTATGGTTGGTCAAACAAAACACGTGCACTCGGGACCCGGGATACAAATTCCTTAGAGGGCAAGTTGAGGCCTGAATTATTAATCATTTAATAATGATCTGAGGAAGACTGACATACAGATCTATGAGTGTGTGTGACTCTCCGTTTGTGTGTTTACAAAGCTATTAGATTTGGAGGACAGTGAATCGACAAAGTCAGAGCTAACCCAAAGGAAACATTACTTGCAGAGCTCCAAAGTTTCCAAGGGCCATGTGTGAGTAGGTCTTTTTTTTTTTTTTAATATGAATTCTGGGACTTGCAATTTTTCTTTCCCATTTGAACTTCAGTAAAACTACAAGTCCCAGAATTCCAATAAAAAAACTGCACTAAGTTGCCATCTCCCGCATGGCCACGGGAAAATTGAGGGCCCTGTACGTTTAGTAGATGTAGTACCATCTCATTCGCGATATTGTCTCTTCACACTTCACTCAGTTGCTATGAAATGGGATTTGATTACATGCAGTAACCACTTGCCCAAAAACCAAGTGGTGTTTTAATGATTTGTTACTTATCAAGTGTACCGTCCTCCAATCGTATTCAAAAGCTAATTTCAAACTGCTGTACTTTCTGCCTCACCCACAGACTGAGGACATATTGACAGAAGGTGGTTCTTTTTAAAGGCTGCCAAAGACCCAGAGTGCAGCACAGACTGTTGTTGCTCATGTCGTTTTATTTATAAAGGCCTTTGAATAATTGTACCATCAATGTGTGGACATCCCAGTGGCAGCTGATTGCCGTTCATATATTAAAGAAACGGGATTGGGTATTTCTGGATACTACTGTGTGAGAGGACATACTACAAATGTCCATTAAGGCTCCCAGTTTTTACTGATTTTTACACATAAATAAATCTAGAAATCACAAACGGAAATACATGTCGCTTCGTTGGGCCATCAAGTTGTCAAACATGCATAGCAGGTCAGCAGTGGTTGTGCAAAGTAACATAGAAAAGGTTAAAAAGGAACCAAACACCTTTCTAAGTTGCTTAAATGGCAGCAGATATGCAGCACTTGATTTGTTGTGCAAGAACGTAGCTGTAGGAGCTTCCCGTTACAGACATCTAAGTGATAATGTGCTGAGTGTGGAGTGAGCCGAGTGTTTTGGTGTTTGGGCGTGAGGGCACAGAGTGGTTGTACTCTTCACCAACTGGCAAAAATAAAGAAGTGTGAGGCTATAGAAAACACAGCCTCCCTGATGATTATTTGAGATAAGAAAGCGCTTGGAGGAGAACAACTACAGACCACAGAACTGCAGCTGATGGGATCTAACCCTGTGAACACTGAGTACCTGTTTTGCAGCAGAAGGGATCCAACCCTGTGAATAATTTTCCATTTTGGGATTTGACCCAGCTATTTATTTTATTTTTGAAACAGGTTTAATTGACCAGGACCGGGAGTGCGCGCCTCACCCTTCTTTATTTTTGCACTCATCACCAATTGGGCCAGCATCTATCGGTAAGCCCGCACCTGTGCATGATACTTCATTCTTAACTTTTCTGTTATCACACTGTTAGGGGTATTGTTTAACTGCATCGGAACATACACCACATACGGTAAATAATTGTAAAGAACTGTATTTGACACCCTTCTGAATTCTGCTGTGCTCTGCATTGGTCATGACGAAACAAGCTTATTTTTAAATTATTAATTCTGTTGTATTTAGTTTGCTAATAATAAAAAGGAACACACTTTTACAACACATGATTCGAAAAAGACAAGAATATTTTACATTTCAACATATCATTTAATTAACAAATTCACGATTTGTCATAATAATCTCATAAAATGACATTAATATAAAACTAAATCACTGAATCATACATCCATCACCTCATGCGTGCGTACTTGCACTTGATGCACTATTTCATTATGCCTACTTAGAGCCATGCTACCAAGAATGATTATAAAGGAACACACATATATAGCTTGTACATACGTTTAAAAAAAACTGAATTAAAAAATCTAATTCGTCATACATGTTTACCCTTTTCGTGGTATTTCTTTTTGTATAGTTAAATCAATTACATCCTCCATTGCACATTTCATAATTTTCAAACACAAAGTATTGCTGGTAGTCAAAGGCAAGTCTAAACGCATAACTACCTACTTATTTCATTAGCCTTTTGTAGTGCTTTCTCGATTTTATGAAGCACTCTTACCAGTGCCACAATTAAACGCATGCTATCACCCCGTAGACATCTTTCCCAAAATGTAATTTGTGCAATGTCAGTTAATTATGGATAGTATATCCCCAAAAGTTTGCATCCGTCATCTTCAAAATGTGAACAATAGACCAACAGGTGTTTCAGGGTTTCAGACCGAGTATCACTTAGTCTTACACAAAAGAGACAATTAGTCTCTGTACTATCCGCTGAACATTGATGCCAATTTTGAGTACGTTTCAACGTGTGGAATTGGTTCAGCTTGAATCTCAGGTATATCAGTCTGACTTTATTACACGGACATTTGATTATATAAGCAGATTGCAACTCTTTCTTGATACCAATGCATAGGTTTCATAGGATTTATTTTATTTGATCATGGAGATCCAATCTAGCTCGTACAATTTACACTTAACCTTAGGGAGACCCAACATGAGATCCTCAATCGATGAATTAATATTTGCCAGTATTTTGTTCATTTGATCAACAAATTTCACAATAGAAGGTAGATTCCCTACCCTCATGAGCTCATTGAGATCCTGTAAGAGAATTGCGCGGCAGAACCAGTATTTTTGCATATCTGGATAATGTGTGCCATGTCCACCTTGATGCCAGCAAGGAAAGCCCTAATTCATGCAGAACTATTGAGTTTGGCACAGATGGCGCAAAGCCTAATGTACTTTTCCACATTTACCCCTGGATCCTATTTAGTACGGCATCCACATTCAAGAGACAGGTGTCAAGTCCAAATAATAAGAGGTTCTACCTTCATCGAGTAAAAACCAAGAACCGGCAATATTGAGAATTTACAATGTTTCCTAAAGATTATTCTCATCATGGATGCCAGAGGTCGAGCTTTAGTTTTTAACAATTGGCGTGTGATTTAATGGAATTAGAGACGGATAAAGTATAGCCAAGATATTGAATGGCAATTTAGCGTTCTATTCTAGCCCCCGCCAAGTGCCAAGAATAAGATTTGATCTGTTTCTTATTGTTAAATATGATGATTTTAGATTTTACTGAGTTTGCCAACAGATTGTGTTCAGTCACATATTGGTAGAATCTATTTAGCTTATTTTGGAGACTATGAGGGGTCCTGTCTAGCAAGAAAATGTCATCTGCAAAACATAACCATGCAGTTTAAGCCCACCGTCTCTTACAGGATAAATGGGTCTAGCCACAATTTATCCATATCACATATGAATAAATGAAACCTGGTTGCCACAAGATTGCAGCCTTGTTTTACTCCAGTCATGGTAGATATTAGTGGAGTGAGTGCGCCAGATTGCGCAATTCTAACTTGAAAAGTTGTGTTTGAATCTAGCTTTGCAATCAGTTGCACCAGCCTCTGTGAGAAACCCAAGGATAGTAACTTCGTCCAGAGCACTTCTCTAATCACTGTATCAAAAGCACATGAAAGGTCTAACGCTGCAATGTATATAGGCCCTGAGTTGGTAACTTTGTACTTAGCGAGGATATGTGCTATTATGATGGTGTTTAGAGAAGTCCCCACATCTTTCCTAAATCCTATTTGATGCATGGAATAGATGTCGTTGTCATGAATAAAAGCTTCAAGATGTTTCAGCAGAAGAATGTCAAATACCTTTGCTGCTGCGTCCATTAGAGCTACCGGGCGAACATTAGATGGATCATTGGGATCCCCTTTTTGAAAGATAGGGATAATGATTGCATTTAGCCATGACACCGGCAAAATGTTCGAAGACAGAATATTAGTAAATTTGGTAAATAAAATGGCTGCCCAAAAATGGGGATCGGATTTTAGGATGCACAATGCAATCCCATTGGGACCAGCAGTTTTAGAAGGTTTTACATTCTGGATAACAGACAATATATCCTCTATCGAAAAAGACAATTGCTCGGTGCATCTTACAAGTAGAATCCCAGAATCATAAGCCTGAAAGGGCAGTGGTAATTTGAATTTGACTCCGATATAACAGTGCCACGTGTCTGCTGAGATTGATGACCCTAAATCGCGTTGTTCGGCTTGGCGTTTGCCATCTAGTATAGACCAGATGTTAAGAGTGTCATTCTTAATGATAAGACCCATCATCTGTTGATTGTCTTTAAAATGTAAATGGTATTTGATGGATTTCATCAAATTTCGTTATTTTTGGAGAATCCTCCGTTTGGCTTCAAAATACTTGTTGGTGACCATTTGCATATGTGTAAGAGACCTAAAGCTGCGATTCTTTTCTCGTTTGATAGAGGCTATTTTAGGGTTATAAGAGAGACTATGCAGAGTGTATACGGGATAGGGCCTGAGCAACAATGCATGGATGTGCTTCTGTATAACCAAGATATTCCATTCCTCCCTCAATGAGGCATTCCAAGTCATTAGGCTTGATTCTTCCACTCGCCAGGCATCCCTATTTAGCAAATAGGTCAATTCAGTACATAACCTGGGATGCCATTTTACAGAAGAACGGACACGGTCCAAAAGCACCAGTCCCAAGATTGGATCACGTGCAACAGGCTCATTTCTTTGGCACAAATTAAGCTGAATAGGTGCCTGGTCGCTAAGAGAACAATCGAGAATGGCTACGTCTTCGACCAATCCCAATAAGCCAATTCCTACGAAAAAGTAGTCGATGTATGAAGAAACTGAGCCCCTTGCACATGTTCCTGACTGAGAACCAATTGTGAATTTAACCACTTGTTCCATTCCAAAAAATAGCAAACTCATCGATCTCCCTTTCTTGCTGGTGACAATTGGTAATTATGGCATGGGTTCTTGTAGCTACAAATGGCCCATGTACACACCAAATTAAAGTCACCACCTATAATTATGTGGTAATCTGGATTTTTAAGACAAGCTTCTTCAAGAACCCCATCCTGGAGATCAAAGAAGTCTTCCAATGTTTTTGCAGCTGGGTTAAAATATATACAAATCAATAAAAAAGTACAAGCAGGCTCCCATGTAGGAATATATTCAATTGCTAGTATTCCATTAGAGGAGAATAGCACAAAAGATGCATGCTTGAAGGTGTTTAGAGAAATAGCTACCCCACCTGCAGGGCGGCCAGCGATGGCGTGCACCGCAGGTTCACAAAAGGTAGTGAAACCATTGATATTAAAGTGTTTTGCGCACATGTTTTCTTGCAAGAAGAGAACCGCAAACCCACTGCAACATTAAGTGCAAGCCAGGTCCTTAAATTATTAAGCCCACAACAGTTCCATGATACTATAGTACAAGTTGACTGGCTAGGATTGTTTATTGTTTCTGGACATTTCTAAGATCGGTGTCAAGATAGGAGCTAACCAACGTGATGTTTGAAGTTGCCACCACTAGTGATATCTGTGTTATGATGTCTGCAGTCTGGACAGGAAGACCTTGACTGATAGAGGCACTTTGCCAGTTGGACTCATTGGAAGGCAGTTGTTCCTCAAGGAAATCAGTGGCCTCTTCAATGGTTGTGAATAAACAAAGCGAGAGACCACGGAGATCAAAGTCCTCTCCGTGTTCCCACAACAACTTTAGTATAATCACTGATTGGGGCGCACAAATCATACAAAGGTTGTTGTGGTTTGCCAACCTGATCCACTCAATGTCATCAGAGTGAAGGGTACGTAATTGCGGGCTACCTTTGAAGATGTTAAACAGAAAGGACTGGTGGTTTAATCTCTGCTGACCATTTTGCGGAGGATCACTACGCCATCCTAAAATGTACACAGAGTCCCTAAGAAACCAGCTTTCCTCTTTCTCAATTTTAGGATTGTTGAGTAACAAAGCAATTGGTCTCGTCGAAGACGATTCACCACTTCCAAGGTTACATTTTGTATGCGTCTGTGTCGATGACATGTCTACCCTAAACGTGCCAGTCGTATATTTAGTATCTGCAGACACCGAAGTGGGTATAATCCGTGTAATATCTGCGTGTCGTAGATTAAAGTCAGAAGTCGTAGATAAAGAGGACATACTGTGAGTCTGCACCAAGGGAAGCAAATTTGGTAGAGAAGCTTTGGGCGGGATAGGTCCCTGTAAGGAAACTCGCATTGTCGCGGCCAACTTCACATTACGGTTGGATAATACACAAGTTATATTGTTGGCCACCAGTGTATAGTAGTTGGATAATTGTCCTGGTTTGCGGTGAAGTTGCCCCGCTGATGGTAAAACCACTTTGCCGATCGCAGATGTTTTAGATATATTCGGAGAACCTTTTTCACTACCCACAAGGCTCCGACTGCCTGACATGACTAAATTGAGGACTATTTTGATTCCTCATTAAGTTGAGTCAAGTCAATTTGTGCCTCACTGAAGGACATATTTGACAGATTTTTTATGTTGAAGTTATGACCTCCCTTTTTCAAGGGTGATTGGCTTTTAGTTTTATTTATTTTTTTTATTTATCATGCAATACAGTATTTTTTTTCATGTTATTTCGTTTGAGCGTCCTTGCATGGGCACGTCTCATTTTACGGGAATATAAAAACAAATTTCCCTCATTTGAGGCATCCCCAGGGCAATAATCTATCAATTCACCTGTATTTTCGTCCGTGACAGTTCCTTGAACTAAGTTAATAGGATGCAGCTCTGCTTGCATTGAGGCTGTTTTCTCAATAAGTTCAATAAGAGTCGAGGGATTATTTGGGGAATCCTTCCGATTTACAATATCTGGAGCACCTGCGATAGACGTAGACATCATGGCCTCACCACCAGCGTGTGCTCTCGTGTGATGAGAGATTAAATAGCGAAAGACATCATCCAATTTTAGTCAGTTCAATTGAATTGCTTCCAATAGTGGGGAAGACATAGCGTCCAAGGTGTGAGCAGTAGATTCCACACCAGCAGACACAACTTTAGCATAAGAGCGCCGAGTTGTGACATCAACTGATCCCTCCTCAAATGTTTGAGTAAATTTGTTACACACCACAGCGATAGAAGGAGTTACAGTTTTTAAAATACAAGAATCCAAAAGGCCCAATTTCTCAGACTGGCAGGTGACGCGAGCTAGCATGAAACCTTTGAGTTTACAGATTTTACCAGAAAGATCGGCAATCATAGATTTAAAATTATCCAGCTGTACGTGCATCTGCTCATGACCTTTGTCTAACAGGTTGAGTATAGTTGAGATTACCGGGAACGACTAAGTATCTACATTTGCATTACTTGGATGCTCAGATTTGTCAATTTGAGAAGCAGGTGTATTTGTACCAATATCCTTCACTAAGGGTCAATACCATCACAATCAGACAAGTCATTTGTCTGGTTTTTTGACATAACGCCAGCCCTAGAATGGCTCCTGTTATGAATGTATGTGGGAGAACTTGTCAATGGCCGCATTGGCATGAGGGGTTATGCCAATCATCACAGCATTTATCAACGCTTCATTCAAGACGGGCGAAGTCCCAAGCAGCCTCAAGGAGGCATGGGTGCGTCCGCTACTCAACAAACCCTCGCTTGACCCAGCCCAACTGAACACCTACCGACCCATTACAACGGTTCCATTTCTCCTTAAAATTTTAGGCAAAGCTGCACACATGCAGATACAGTCCTACCTGGAAAAAACTCTGTCCTAGGAAAAAGGCAGTCGGATTCCGCAAAGGTCATGGTACCGAAACGGCCCCAATTGATTTAAACAACCAAATTACCCAAATTTTGGACGAAGGCAAGCCAGCCCTCCTGCTCCTCCTAGACCTCTCTGCTGCATCTGATTTGGTCGATCATGCCACCCTCACTAACCACCTCACTCAGGCAGCACAAAAGTGTTTTCCAACACAGCAAACGCAGAGCCCACCACCATTAAGCATGGGGTCCCACAGGGCTCAGGCACAGCTCCCACCCTCTATAATCTTTTTACCAAACCTCTCATTCATAAACTGGACGCACTTGGGATCACGTACACCAACTACGCGGACGATACCCAAGTGCTCCTCCCGCTCACAGGACTATACCATCAGGACGCTGCCACCCTCCAGAACATATATGCCACCATCCAAGCATGGATGGCTACAAATGGCTTATGTCTTAATGGAGATAAGACTGAAATTCTCATCCTTGGTCAAAAATCCACTCTCACTAACCTCGATTCACTATACACCAATTTCTGCATTGACAACTGTATTATCCCAGTTCTACCTTCTGTCAAAACACTGGGAGTCGACATAGATGCCACCCTCTCCATGGACAAGCAAGTCAAGGCTATTGTATCTGTCCCAGCCCTGAGCACCAAGCATATCAATGCCATCAAACCTTTCCTAACCAAAGATAACTGCCTCTCGATCGCCAGAGCTACCATTGGAGCCAAACTAGATTATTGTAATGCGTTGCAGGCCGGCACATCCAACTCTTATCTGACCAAACTCCAAACTACCCAAAACAACGCACTAGGAGCAGCACTCAACATACCTAAAAGAGACCACATCTCGCAAGCCAGAAGGGCAGCACATTGGTTACCCGTCAAAGAACGTATTACATTCAAAATTCTTACCACCGCCCATAAATGCATCAATCTGTCAGCACCCTCATATCTATCTGATACAATAACAAGATCTTTTTCCACCAGACCCACTAGACATTGTCACACCAACCAACTGAGGGTCCTGCGCATCAAAAAAGCTAGAGCTGGAGGAATAAGCTTCAACTTCATTGCCTCGAAGTTATGGCATGCTCTACCCAGCACGCTCAGAGCAGAAACCTCTCTCCCGGTCTTCTGAAAAAAAACTCAAAACTAACCTGTTTAACCAACTCTTCTCCTTCTCCCTCTTCTATATACTTGCAATTTCTACTATCGTAACTAAGCAATGAATTCACTGTATGTTTTAATAAGTCATTTTCAATTTCTGTAACAAGCACCACGATGCCCGTTGGGCTGCCTGTGCGCTTTATCAAATGTGAATAAATAAATAACATTGGATGCAGCGTGTTATCACCCTGGAGATTGTGTTGACCGATTTCTCTCAACCTCAAAGGGTGTCTGTCACGATTCCTGCCCCTCATTTCCCAAGCCCTCCAAGATGTCAGGTTGGAGCCAGGCCACAATCACCTACATGGCCCTCAAGGGCCTCTCCATCCCTCCAAAGACCCACTTGGAGTCAGACTTGGCGCTTGTAGCACCAGACTCACTCACTCCTATAGGATAACATTGGGGATTGGACTTGTAGTGCATTGATGGGGACAAGATGGATGCCCCCACATATTTTGGTTCTCAGAACTGCATGTGCGGTCTAGTCTTTTGGGTGTGGTTCAGCCCAGAGGCACCTGGGATAACCAAAGACTATTTAAGCCACACCCAAGCTGAGAAACATGCTTTGCGTTTTCTGCACCTGCAGTGTGACACTCACCGTGTTCGGATCGGTCTCCAGTAGGCCTGCATCTTTCTTCTGCGTTCAGCTCCTGCAAGAGCAAGAACACTGTTAGGAACAGCCTTACCTTGCGGCGCTTCTGCCCATCAGCCATCGCTCCTTCTGTTCTGCAGGCATCTTCGGCGGTGTCATTCACATCCCGGCACGCCGCTTCCTAAGGAAAAGGGAAAAGAACAGAAAAAAAGGCATTAGTAAGCATTCTGCAAATATTCGCTTATTCTTAAATACTGTACAAGCTTCAAACGCTTACCTGAATTCCAGCCGCTCTGGGGGAACTCTGTCCCGGAACTTCTCATCCATCTGCAAGAGGGAAAAGACACTCCAGGTTAGCGTGGAAACATCTATAGGCACCGCATACCGCGCTTACCCACTGCATTTGTTCTTCATAACCGGCATCCACGCTGAAATCGTTGCGGCAACTAAAAGACACAGAACAATAACTCAGTTCAATGCAAATACGAAAGGGGTGCATCGCGCTCTCACTCGCCTTCAGTGAGCGTCATCTCAGCAGCACGCCGCCATCCCCGGACGCCGGCCATCATCTAAGGAAGGAAAGGAACGAAGTTAGAGAACTGTTCAAAAGACTCATACTTACCTGTCGGACTCTTGCCAGTGAAGTAACTAGGCAGCAACGAGCCCGCATCAATCAATGCGCCCCTGCGCTGAAGGCAGGACGGAGAGCACACTATCCAAGAAAACAAGGTGAGCTGTGGATCAAAGGGAAGGGTTGGACCCCGGGAGAAGAAGGGGTTCAAGCACACAGAGACAATAGGGAGTTAAACTCTACCAATCCTGTGTTTCAGGCCCAGTCTCCAGTCGAATAGCCTCCAGGGAAGGGTTCGAGGTCGTAAGAGGTCAGAACAGGCTGAGTGATGTCCTCGTGGATACCAGGTGAGCGTTAGAGAGGGTAGAAACACTGTGGGAGATGTGGGGTCCAAAGAAATTCAATGTTTCCCCGTATTCGTTTAACGTAAGAGCCAGAATCAAAACATCAGAGATAACATTTTTTAACGTCTCCGTAGCGCTCAAATTTGTTTGGTCAGTTAAGTTCTCAGAAGGCGGTATACCTTTCGAATAATCCGGGAGATGATTAGCGCTATAGTCGGAAACCACCCCTATAAGGAGGCTTCCGTGCTGGTGTAATGAGCGCGTGCGCATTCAAACAATCATTCGGTCCAATGGCTAGTGATTGCTGGCTGTACGGGACCATATTCGTATCCATAGCACATTCACCATATAGAGTGGTTTGTGAAGCAGGTGTCACAAGCTCCACATTAGAGTCGTGTATTTGAATGGGCGCGGTAAGATTTAAACCTATGTGCGTCTTTGCCTTGGAAAGACTCTTCCCGCTCCGTAAACTACCAACCAATTTTTGATGGGCGTACTGTTGTGAACCGTTGGGTCTGTGTTTTAACAGGTACATTCCAACGCAGAATAGCTAAGCGACGAGTGTGTCAGTTCACAGCGTACTTGGCTAGTATCTATGTATGTCACAATAATTGATATAGGCAACTTCATTCAAGACAACTTGGCATCTCGGACGTGACACAGAAAGTTTCAACTGTATACGCGCGGAACAGAACTAGAATTTGTTATGACAGTACGCGGTCATAGATAATGCAAGATATAATCTAACTTACAGTATACACCCCCTCGCCACCCCGCCAAACAGCCCAACAGCCAGACACTTGAACACTTCCGGATGCGCGCAAGATGCGCGTGCACTAGGATTTTATGGATAGGCTGGGCAACAGTGGGCGGGTCATAGGGTGGAGTTGTAATTAGAAGAAAAATGTAATCAGTTAACGGCTCAAGGAGGTGCCGCCCTGCGCACAATCACCAGCACAAGCCCCAAAGCGTGTGCAAAGCACATAGTCCCCTCAATTACTTGAATGACGACGTGGGTGAGAGTGCCAATATTTCCATGGCAGCAATCTTCCTCTTGCCGACGGAACGTAGCAGGCACTCAAAGAACAGAAGTACAGTGAAGCAGCGTCTCCAGCCCAACAGCCAGACACTTCCGGAAATGATCTTCTAAACATGCCGCCAGAATGCGCAATGTAAATACCCCGATCACCGATTCCTCACGCTTGCGATTATTCCAGACGGGGAATGTGAACACCACAACCCCAACAGGCTTGACTCTATATCTACGCCGAATGGAGTGGTGACAGAAGGAGAACAGGAACACATTGACTTAAGTACGCCCAAAGGAAAACCTCTATGCAGCATTCGACGTCTGCCGCGTGGCTGTCCGCAGCGGACGGTAGCCATTGAGGAATCAGACTGTCGCAAGCTTAATACTAAAATTACTGATTTTTACCCGACACCGGAAACTCTAGTACAAGTAAACTCTGGTGCCCAGTACATTGAACTCACTCAAGAGCCAAGCTCTAAGCTCCCCTATATTGGGACTAAGCTCATTGAAACTGTTGTGAAGGGCCTTGATTACCCCGGCTCTGGGTCATATGCCAGACTTGAGCCATGGGTCCCTGGGTTTAACAATGGTGGAGTGTTCAATCTAAATCCCCCAAACAGTGCGGTAGCCCCTTGCCCGGAACCCCCATCTGCACAAACTGTGTTGGGAGAATCCTTTCATAAGGACGCACTGGGTGGTGCCCCCGACTTTGTACATGATCCAAAGTCACTAACTCATTACCAGGACGATAACATAATCAGTCTTTTATTACTTACATCGCATGCAATTTTTAAATCCACCTCTTTGGCGGTGGACAACACGATCTCTGAGAACTCCACTCTAGCCACTTTGCCAATGACAGCACTACATCAGGAGCAATGTTTGGCATACTCAAACTGCTGGGTGCTCCGAATACAAAATGCAATATCATTGACAAAAAACAACAGTTGAATTTGAGTGCTGCCATGGAACCTCATAAAACTGCCATGACTGACATCCTTGAAGCTCTAAATGTAACTGCTGCACGGCTAGAGGCCCTGGACAACATGATTATTACCTTGACTAGAATAATTTAGGAACCTAATGGAGTTCATCCTATCTCAGAGATCATTCATGAAACTAGGGTTAAGGACTCATTCCTGTGCCTGGTATTTGAAGAAGAAGAACAAAAGTGTAAAACAGGCAATCATGTATGAAGATCTTACCCGGGGAAAGAAAGAAAATAAAAGGAGGCTGAATACTAGGCCTAAGGGTCAGGGTGAATATGGAGGGCTGAGCAATCTTATGCCTGCACAGGCATGACATAACTTTATTTCTGAACAGGAGCGAAACCCACCCGTCCCCTCCATTACTCAGTGTCACAAACATACTGTCTGAAATACAGTGTGACACACAAACGGCAGGAGTATCCAACAAAGAACATGCCCAGGAGCGAAGGGTCAGGCTCACAAGCAGATTGGATGCCATCAAGTTAACAAAAAGAAGGAGACTGCACATGTCAATTTACAAAACTCTGTGCATGCTAAGGTTATTTTCCCTCCTACTCAGGAAGAGTCGGCTTGAGCAAAACCAAATTCTGGTATCCGTCCACAGCAAATTAAATGGCAGAGCAGGAGCTATTACCCATAACACTGCAACTCAGGCAAACCTTGGTTGCAACATCGGACATGACATGGTGGATGTTGGCCCTGCCACGGTCACATCCGAAGTGAAGGCCCTAAAAATAAGCAGCCTATTTTATGATTCTGACAGTCTCTATATTAATCACCACCGATTATTAAAACTGTTACATAGTACCATTCCATTGAGATTCATCAGAAGCAGCAACGTCAAAATAGTGGACATGCTGGAGAATGTATAACCTCCCTCTGCGATTGTCCACTTTCAAGCCGACTCTACGCTACTGTATACTATGGAGCATGGTGCGTCATTGCATAAATTGGGCTATGAGTGCGAAGTCATTGAAACTTCATATAAAGAGCACAACAGCACTGGCTCTGGAGATGAGGGGACCAAGGGAATGCCTTCAAGGGCTGCACCTTCCATAAGGAGCATTGACCCGACTTCTACTATGGGAGTTGAGAAAATTGCTGACCCTGTTGGACGACTTGCCAATCAATTAACTGCCAATCAATTCAACCCAAAACATTCAGTGCCACACAGAGAAGAAGGACATTGGGAGTGGTTAGCCAACATGGTGGAGAGACGAGGAGTGTGTAGTACCTAACAAAGGCTACCCCCCTTCCTTTCTTCTCATGAGTTGGAATACACGAGGCAACACACATTGGTCTGATGGTGATGGATTATTGGACAACATTGATTATCTGAGTGTGGTGGCCCTACAAGAAACCTGGCTAGTAAACCCCTCGATAATTGACGGATGGAACTGTTTAAATCACCCTGCTATTCAGGTCCTCTGAGGCCGCCTGAAGGGAGGCCCCATACTTGAGTAAAACAAGAACTTTGCTTGGGCGAGATCCCCTGTTCATCGGATAACTTGCTTATAGGCAGGATCACTGTCCTAGCTACGTCTCAACAGCACATCCCTAAAATATTGATCATCATTAATATCTACTTTCCACCATATGAAAGGGCACAGCTGGCTATGATTAAATTGTTGGAGAGTATATTGGAAGGTCTTGTCAGTACTTAATCTATCCTGATTTGTGGAGATTTTAACGCAAGAATACCCACCTTCTCGGCATTGGAGGCACAGTGCTGGAGATACGAGTCCTTTGACTGCCCGAAAACTAACCAATTTAAAATTCGGACGGGTAGGAGAAGGGCATCCCTGCCATTTGCTGCTGGCTTTACCATGGTAAATGGAGTGGTCCCAGCTGATTGCCCCGCCAGACATACACGTGTAGGGAATGGTGTGAGCAGTTCCATTGATTATTTTTTTACTGCTAACACCAGCAAGATAGTGGATGATATGTGCATTAATCCGAGGCAGGAGAGTGATCTTTATCCCCTAGTTGCCCGTCTTAACATTTAATTCCACTCTTGTGGTCTCGTCCAAGCTGAAAACCTTACCATCAATCCGACTCTCAATCATATTTCGTGGAATGACTGAACCATGGGCAAGGCACAGTTGATTGCACAAACAACCTCACTTCAAAACAACGCAGATCCTCTTGGCTCCGAGGATGCTACGTCTCCTGAGTTAGCGCACTCGGTCATCAAAAGTTTCAAATTGAGCATGGACAATATTAAACTGTGCTCTCTGATTAAATCTTTGCCAATACATAGAATGGCCGTCGTCTTCTCTACTGGTCATCTGCATGAGTTTGACCGTCTTATCTGAGAGAGGAAAACACTCCTTCGGAAGGAGCTGCGGAACTTGGCCAAGGCTCCCCTGAGCTCAGTGGAGCATTGTGCCTTAGTCAAGGTCGCCCAACAACTCTACACAAAATGGCATAGGAGACATACATTTCTGTCTGAATGTACTCGATGGAAGGCCTTGTCCATGCTTCACTTATGCAGGATACGAAAACATTTTGGAAGATAATGAATGGCCATAAAGCTGGAACCTGAGCTATTAATGGGGTCACAGAATTGGCCTGGGACCAACACATGGCACTCACACTTGGGGCCAAGGATCGGTTAACATCTGCTGCAGCATATACTGTCACTGATATACTGTCACTGACTGGAGATACCTGACAAATCAGGCTGAAATCTGCAAGCTCAATACTTCCAACATATTTTCTAGGGCCCCTGGCCCGAACGGAATCTGTAACACATTGGTCAAACATGATCCTTACATCTGGGCCCACACACTAAGTAGGTTATTTAGAAGTATCGAAACCACCCAGACTATTCCAACTAGCTGGCGAGACAGCATCATCGTTCCAGTCTGGAAGATGGGGAAACATGAGAGCGCAGGGAATTACAGACTATTAGCAATGTTGGACACTTCCTCAAAAATGTTGCTCGTACCTTACTGAAAGAACTTGAAGACTGGGCGGAAGGAAATAATATACCCTCTAACCAGGCTGGCTTCTGCAAAGGATCTAGTACCATCATTAATTGTCTGGCGCTAGTAACCATTGTAGAGCAAGCCCGGAAGATCAGAAAGATCCCTGTCTATGCAGCCATGGTTGACTTTAGCACTGCCTTCAATACTGTAGACATAGGGTGCCTCTGGAATAAATTGCAAAGCTGGGGAATCCCTCCAGGTCTCTTAAAATATGATAGTGCTACTTCATGACCAGAAGTGAGTGAAAATAAGATTAAATCAGCTAAGGAGGACTACTACATGATAAAAACCTATAGAGGCCTTACACAAGGTTGCACCCTGGCTCCAATCTGGTTTAATTTATATCTCTCAGATGTTGGCCCACACTTCGGGACACAGACACTATACCACCAAAAATTGGCTCAACCATCATACAATGGTTAGGATACGCAGATGATTTGGTTATCCTGGATTTGACTTCAAAGTACGTAGTTAATACAATCAAAACCAAAATGATGGTCTTGAATACATCCAGAAAGATCCTCAAAAAAATCAACTGGAAATATGAGGGGTCACTCATTGAGGAGGTGCCGATCTATAAATACCTAGTGATTAATCTGGACAACTAACTACAGGGACATGATCACTTTGAAAAAGCAAGATCCTCCACATTATCTATTCTGGGTCAAGTTCACATTAGTCATGTATGTAGCAGGCATATGGGCCATGACCCATTTAGAAAAAGTGCACAAACTTGCACAGACTCTACTCAAAAAACTGTTGAGTCTGACTGGGCATCCATTGAGACGTCTATCTTGAATATAATATTCTTCCCATTGCTGCGAGAATAAAATCCAGATGCCTTATAACAAACCTGAAATTAGCTGGTGAACCTAAGAACACGTTGCAGGCCCATATCTAGGAAGTATTGAGGTCCCGAGTCCAACTAATACCCAAGAGCAGAATTGCTCTATTTAAGGCCACTGCCTCTCTTTGGTTGCCTAGGGTGCCTGTGGCAACAGCTGAGCCAGACAGTGCAACCTTCAAGGCACAGGTGAAGCGCTTGCTCCTTGACTTTCGTAATGAACAGCTAAATGTTCATCTGGCTTCTTCTGAACAGGGGGTAGATTTTGTTCACTATCTGGAAAGAAGAGGATCCATTCACAAAAATGTGAAAAGCTTTATTGGGAATATGCTAAACTGGGATTATCTCAGGATTAAGGTCTATGCTGTTAAAACATGGGACTTGGAGGGGAAATGAGCTGGCCATTTCGAGAGAGGATAGAGCATGCTGTTTATGTGGGGATGACATGCTTGAAACGGAAAAACATCTCCTGACGCTAGTCTCTAAACCCACTTCGATCCTGAGCCCTACTCTCTGCAGATTTGACATCGAGTATAACTGCAGAAGAGCTGTGGTATCGGTATCTAAGTGGGAATCATGAGGCATGTGTTGTATTTCTGACCACATCCAGGAGATTTTACTTGTCTTGACTTAATCTTCTGGGAATCAGGGGGGGCGTCTTCCGTTCTCCTACACTCGAATAGGTAGGATGGACTGATAATCCGGACTCTTATGTCATGGTTGGGTGATCTCTCCTGTCCAGGCTGTGTGGAGTTAGGAGTGAAGAACAAGTTATTTCTTACCTTGTAAAGTTCTTTCGATGGGATGTTCCTCTGACGTATTCCTCATCTTTGATAGCATTTTTTTTTCAGTAGAGGGCGCTGCGCGTAGACGTTCCTCGAGCCGATGTCCCTCGACGGCCTTCTTATCGGCGCTGACATCACGCGTTTAAATAGACTTGCGCAGCGTCCGTTGCTCAGTTCCGTTTTGACGTTAACAGTTGTTTTACATGAATTGGTTAATGACCTTGAAGGAGCGTAAGCTGCAACCACAAGGGAAGTATTACTGTGGGGATGGATAGAAGGGGCGATAAGGAATATGTCGGAGGAACATCCCATCAAAAGAACGTTACAAGGTAAGAAGCAAAATGTTCTTTGAAGGGATTGTGTCCTCCGACGTATTCCTTATCTTTGATAGACTCCCATAGCAGTGGTGTGCAATTGGAGGTGGGAGTAAAACGCCATGTTTCCTTTTAGGAATGAACCAAATGTAATACGGCTTTGCCAAACCTAGTCTCTTGACTAGAGAAGGAATCCAGGTTGTAAAATCTTGTGAAGGTATGTGCGGACGACCATGTGGCAGCCGCACATATGTATCGAACCGGAACCCCTCTTTGGAGGGCCGAGGAGGCTGCGATACCCCTGGTTGAATGAGCCCTAAGATTTTGAGGAGGCTCTTTCCCTGCCAGTTTGTAACATTCCAGGATGGCCAAAATAATCCATCTGGAAATGGTTTGTTTTGTTATCGGTAGTCCTAATTTGTGCCCGGAGTAACCTACGAAAAGTTGGTCTGCTTGCCTAATCCTAGCAAGTCTGCTGATGTAAAAGCTTAAAGCCTGCTTTGGGTCCAACCTATGTAGCCTTTCTTCCTCTTTCCCTGGATGGGGAGGCGGATAGAATGAAGGTAAGGTAATTTTCTGAGTGATGTGGAATTCAGAAACCACCTTTGGGAGGAAATTAGGCTTCACCTGTAGGACAACTTTGTCTTTATGAAAAATTGTATGAGGGGGTTTACAAGATAGAGCTTGTAATTCGCTCACCCTTCTAGCAGATGTTAAAGCCACTAATAAGACAGTTTTAAGGGTAAGAAATCTTAGCGAACAAGAGTGGAGTGGTTCGAAAGGAATACCCATCAGGAAATTTAAGACTAAATTTAAGTCCCATAAAGGAACCTGGAAAGGTCTTGGAGGGTAGACATTAGTTAATCCCTTTAGAAATTGTATTACTAAGGGTAATTTGAAATACAAAGGCTCCTCTGCAGTGCGCTTGAAGATCGATAGCGCTGCGAGATAGCCCTTGATAGTGCCAACTTGAAGGCCTGAATTTGCCAAGTAGAGTAGAAAGGATAACACCGTTGGTGTACCACATGAAAAGGGGTCGATATTTTCTTCTCTACACTAGCTGCAAAATTTGTTCCAACGGCAGCGGTATAAAGACTTTGTTGCTGGCCTTCTGGCCGAAAGCAACACCTCCATGACGTCATCAGGGAGGTCCCAATCCTTGTAGCTCTACCTTTCAGAAGCCAGGCGTGAAGGTTGAGGGTTCTGATGTCTGGATGGAGAACCTGACCTCCCTTCTGTGAGAGAAGATTCTCCTTGAGTGGAAGACGAATTGGAGGGCAGATGGACATGTCCAGAAGGTCCGGGTAGCACGTTCTCCTGGCCCAGTCTGGGGCAATTAGGATCATGGTCCTCCGGAATCTTCTCAACCTCCTGATCATTTGAGGAATGACAGGGACTGGTGGAAACGCGTACGGGAGTGGAAACTCCCAGTCCACTACGAACGCGTCCCCTAGAGCTCCTCTCGGGGGAAATTCACTTGAACAAAACAAATCGCACTTCCTGTTGGTACTGGTGGGGAACAGATCCACTTGAGGGGTTCCCCAAAAGGCGAAGATCTCCTGAAGGACTTCCTGAGCTAGTTCCCACTCGTGGGAGACAGTGCCCTGCCTGCTCAGAGCGTCCGCCGTCAAGTTCTTCTCTCCGGCTAGGTGAGCTGCTTATAGAGATTCCTTCTTGAAATGCCCAAAACCAGAGCTGCATTGCCTCTCTGCACAGTGGCAGTGATCCTACGCCTCCTCTTTTGTTGAGGTAGTGCATGGCCACTGTGTTGTCCGTCATTATCAGGACATTTTTCCCCTGTACAGATGGCAGAAAAGCTTTCAGCGCTAGTCTGATTGCTCTCAGCTCTAACAGGTTGACATGTAGTCTGGACTCCGATGGAGATAAACGACCGCTGATGGTCAAGTCGTTGGTATTGGCTCCCCACCCCGTGAGTGAGGCCTCTGTGACTACTGTTATCTCTGCCCATGG